>NW_008340410.1:870730-959321 GCF_000622305.1 Nannospalax galili | reverse complement strand
TCTGCTGTGAATACAGCACCAACAAACATACATGTTCAAGTATATCCTTTGTATATATGCCCAGGAGAGGCAGCTGGGTCATATAGTAGTTCCATTTTAGGTTGTTTTTTAAACTCCATGCTCATTCCCATGGTGACTGCACGATTCAGTTAGCTTTTCTCTGTGACTGTAGTTGTTATCTACTTTCATTCCCATGGTGACTGCACCAGCTTACCCCCCATCAAAAGTGAATAAAGGTTCCTCTTTCCTTACACCCTCCATGCATTTTTATCATTTGTTTTCTTGGTGATACTACGGCTGGAGTGAGATAGACTCTGAAAGGAGTTTTAATTCGAATTTTTGGATGCTAAGGATGATGACCAGTTTTAAAAACATTTTTTTTTGTCCAATTATGTTGCTTCTTTTAAAAACTGACCAGATCATTGGCCCATTTATTGATTGACAATATTCTTCTTATTCTTTTTGGTATCTAGGTTTTATTGTAGTTATTTTAATATATTCTAGAGAGTAATCCCCTGCCTGTGAATAGCCTGCAAAGACTGTCTCCCATTCTGAGGTGCCTGCTTGTTTTCCTTATAAGCACCTCTCAATTACTGGGGCCACTTCCTGTGACTGCTGCTCTGTTTAGGAAGCTCTTGTTCCTCCAGGTAGCTCCCCGCCCCCAATCTTTGATCTTCAGTTTGTCATTTACTGAGAAAATTAATCTCTGAACCACTTCTCTATATTCTATTTGACTCTACATTGATGTCCCTTCATTATATTTGACACTATTTATAATTAAAATGAAAGGGAGCATTTTGCTATGACTAGTCACGTCATCTTCCCTGCTAGAATAAGGTCTGTGAGCACAGCATCATGGTTTGCTTGGTTTTTAACCACAGGATTTCTGGTACGTGCCTCAGGCTTGTCATAAAGTGGAACCTAAATGTTGTTTAATCAAGAAATAAATGATGGAGCAAAACATTAGAAAAGCAGGAAACTCACGCTCAACTCGTGAGTGCTGTATTTCTCTCAGAGCTTGAAGGAAGAGCCCTGGTGATGTCATACTGCGCGGAGCCCTGACAAGAACAGGGAGGGGCTTTTAACAATATACATTCTCTTTGTTATTGTTAAAGAAAATTTAGCAAGTTCATATATCCATATCTTTAGAAACTTTCCTGAATAAAAACTTGAAATGTTTTGAGTAACATGATACTGTCCCACAGAATAACTACAACCATTTTGCTATAATCCCATCCCATGCGTGCATCACTGCTTGCAATCCTTGGGCACATGAATGTTATATACTATATTTCACATGTAGTAATATGTGTCCAGCACTTAACATATTGTAACAAAGTCTTCAGAAATATTTTAATTCTTCTATAGTATTCCATCCAGTAAGTAGGAAACAATTGTCTACTATTCTTCATTCCATAAGGTATTTGTGACAGGTGATTAAGCCGTGAGACTAGAGCTCCTCTGAATGAAGTTAATGCCCTCATGAAAGATCTCCAAGAGCTCCATGGTCCCTTTACCATGTGTGGACCTGGTAAAGGGTAATCCCCTCCTGAGCCTGGTGTCACACCCCTATAACTCCAGCTGCTTAGCAGGCTGAAGGAGGATGATCACTAGTTCAAGACCTGCCTGAGTTATAGGGTAAGTACAAGGCCAGCCTACGCAACTCAGTACTAAAATACAAGGCAGCCATTATACCAAAAATCAGACCCTCACCAACATGCCACCCTTTGATCTAGGACTTCACAACTTTCAAACTTCTATTGTTTGAAGACACCCATCCTGGCATTCTGAAATGTCAGCCTAAACAACTGAGATCAAGCGCTTCTTATTCTTTGGCAACCATAGGAAACAAGCAAGCCACATACATTGCTCTTATTTTATGTATTTTTGTTTTTCAAAATGCTGCTATATATTGAGATCTATGTGAGCCTTGATTTACATTCTACTAATATTTATCTAATTAAATGAAAGTGTGATTCACCAATATGTTTGCAGCAGTTCCAAATTTTTTCCATATTCAACATCAGTAATCACTAAAATTTTTCTTTCTTGAGAAAAATAAATTTCAAGGAAATGAAAAGATCTCTATAATGGAAATTATAAAACACTGATACTAGTAATTGAATAGGACACAGCAAGTAGGCACATCTATAAAATTAATTGGTGAAAATTTCCATATTTTTATTTCCTGTTTTCTTTGGTTTTAGAATAGAACTACTGAAGTAACAAATCACTTTTAAACTCAATTCGTGTGTAACACTTTAAAAAGCTACACCTTCAAAATTCCTTTGGGGGGCTGGAGAGATGGCTCAGTGGTTAAGAGCACTGACTGCTTTTGCAGAGGACCTGGGCTCAATTCCCAACACCCACGTGGTGGCTAACAACCATCTAAAACTCCAGTTCTAGGGGATCTGACGCCTTCTTGTGACCTCCACAGGCATTGCACAACACAGGTGCACTTACATACATGCAGGCAATATACTCATACACATAAAATTTAAAAAAATAAATAAATAAAATAAAACTCCTTTGGGAATGACACCTTTTAGCCAGTAATTAAAATCTAATTTGAAAGTTTTCTATGATTAGAAGTTTTTAATGGGGTAGGAAATGGGGGGGCAGGGCAGAAGAAGGAGTATGAGGGTAGAAAACTAACACAAAGTAATACTTCGAAAAGTTAAAACCAACTACTGTACAAGTTTCTTCAAATATATACATATCTAATATAAAGCAAGTATACATGGAGTTGCCCTATAACAGGGGTTCAATGGTCCTACCAGGCTCCACAGGATAGCAAATGTAAAGCACAGTGCCAGAAATCACACCCTCTCCTCCCAAGAACCAGGGATCATTGTAGAACAGGGGGAACAGATTGTAAGAGCCAGAGGAGCCAGTCTGACTGGGGTAAGATGAAATCTTAAAGTGGTTTTAATTTGCATTTCCCTAATTACTAATGACATTGAATACCTTTTAAGCTGCTTCTTAGCTTTTTTTTTTTTAATGTTGCTGAATTATTATTATTATTTTTTTGTCTTTTTTTTGAGACAGGGTCTCCCTGTAGCCTCAGCTGTCCTGGAACTCACTATGTAGACCAGGCTGGCCTTGAACTCACAGATATCCGCCTGCCTCCACCTCCCGAGTGCTGGGATTAAAGGCATGCGCCACCACGCCCGGCCTAAACCTTCCACGTTTATCATTATGTTAACTACTAAAATGTGATGGAAATGGAATATAACAACATTTAAAAGGTAGTATTGACTTTGTAGAGGTACCAGGAAATACATAAATGTTGGAGTCTTGAGAGCTGCTGATCCTTGTCAGTAAATGCAAAGAATTTAGTCAGCATTGGTCAGTGTGTTTCCTGCCATGCTTTGGAAGACAAGACCAGCCAATACGTCGCCTTAGGTAAATGGTGGGAAACAGAGCACCAGTGCCTGTCACTGTCACTGTGACCTGAATGACTGTGTTCTTTGGAAACAGAGATGCTGATACCTAATTCCCAGTGTAACAGGTTTGGAGATGGTGGTTGTGAGAGGTAATTAGGCCACGGGGATAGAGACTTTGTTTTAGACATCCCTGGCAAACCATTTCATCAAAGAATTTCAAGTGGAAATCAGATCAGAATGAATTAACCTGGAAGCAAAAGATAGGAAGACACTGCCCATGGCCTGTACCGCTTTCACTGAAAGCCCAGGTGCCTGAAATCATGTTGCATGATCGTGTCATTTTTTTTTGTGAACTGGACACAAACTAGAGTCACCTGGGAAGAGGCAGCCTCAACCAAAAAATTGCCTCCATTGGGTTGTCCCGTGGCCCTGATGTGAGGCATTCTCCTAATTGCTAATTGATGTAGGAGGGCCCAGCCAGTGTGAGCAGAGCCTTCCCTGGGCAGGTGAGCCTGGCTGTATAAGAAAGCTAGCAAAGCAAGCCAGGGGAAGCAAGCCAGTAAGCATTCCTCCCTGGTCTCTGCTGCAGTTCCTGCCTCCAAGTTCCTGCCTTGAGCTCGTGACCTGGGAATTAGTTGTAAGATGAAATCTTCCTAAGTTTCTTTTGATCTTGGTGTTTTTTCACAGAGACAGAGAAACCAAGCTAGAACAGTAACAAAGCCAACTATGTCCAGGTCCATGTGGAACTGGTTTCCTAGTCTACCCCGAGACACTGCAGACAAACCTTTGCTGGGGTGGGGGTGCCTTACTTCTACCTTCATTGAGGGTACACTGTGGTGAATTAGGGAGAGAAGGAAAGTCAGAAACTAAAAGTCACAGTCCATGTTGAATCACCAGATCTAGCAGGCAGTCAGCATACAGGAACAGAATATACTGTAACTCTCCTGACTAACATACAATGCAATGCCACACACTTGCCTACCTTGCCAAAAGTGTCATATTCCGCTCAGTCACTCTCCAGAGACCACAGGCCACTGGTGACTTGTTTTAACAGAAGCTATTTATCTGTAGAGACAGTTAACTGTGAATGACATTCCTTTCTCCCCTTTCCCTGCTTTATTATTTTTATTTTATGTGTGAGAGTATATTGCCTGCATGTATGTAAGTGCATCTGTGTCATGCAATGCTGCAGAGGTCAGAAGAGGGTGTCAGATCCCCTTGAACTGGAGTTATGGATGGTTGTTAGCCACCATATGGGTGCTGGGAACCAAGCTTGGGCCCTCCTCAAGAGCAGTCAGTGCTCTTAACCACTGAGCCACCTCCCCACTCCTCACTTTTCCTAATTAAACGTCCATTATTCTTGGACTCCACAGTTGTGCCCAAAATAGAGAATTGAAGTGAGGAAAATTGAATTTCCAGAACAACGGGCATCCTGCTAATGATCGTGCCTTCATGGCTTTATTTTGGCTACTCCAAGGCATTACAAAGAAGCATGAACAAATATGAATTCAGAAGTGCTCTTTCCCTCAGGGAACCTAGTGCATGCAGGAAATGCTCTATGACAAACGAATGGCCCCGCACAAACTAGGAATTAGTCATGTTATCTCATTCCAGGTTTAGATCTGTCCATCTCAAAATGACAGTGTCACCTTTAAAGAATCACAAACTGGAAAAATTGATTCTTGTTTTGTTTTGTTTTTTAATATTTTATTTATTATTTTTATTTTATGTTTATGAGTGTTGTGCCTGCATGTAGGTAAGTGCACATGTGTCGTGCAATGCTCACCGAGGACAGAAGAGGCTGCCGGATCCCCTGGAACTGGAGTTATGGACAGTTGTTAGCTGCCATGTGGATGCTGGGATTTGAACCCGGGTCTTCTGTGAGAACCGCTGAGCCATCTCTCCAGCCCACAAACTGGAAAAATTGTAAGAGCCACAGGTTACAGTGAAACAGTGTTTTCCAGACATAACAAGACCACTACACTCATGAACTCACAGCAGCTGTGGCTGCCTGCACAAGACCTGTACAAGATCAAGCCAGTCAGCATTCCAGCACGGATGGGGAGGGGTTCCCACGGCCCCACCCTGGCCAAGGAGCTCTTGACAGTTGATGGGTGCTGGGGAAGGGAGAGTCAGTTTATAGTGAATGGCCTTCATGCATCTGCATAAGGGAAGCAGAAATTAGACTCAGTGAGTAAAAAGAAGAGGAATGGAGTTATGGAGGAGGAGGAAGAGGAGGAGGAAGAGGAGGAGGAGGAGGAAGAGAAGGAAAGAAACATGTATTTGGGAGGGGAGTTGATGGGGGATCTGAGAAGAGTTGTCTGGTAGAGTAGGATATGAACCTGATCAAAAAACATTGTGTACATGTATGGAATTTTTTTTTACTTTTTAAAAATTGTATTTATTTTTTTTATTTTATATGTACGCATGTACTGCCTACATGTAGGTAAGTGCACCCATATCATGCAATGCCCGTTGAAGTCAGAAGAGGCTGTCGGAGCCCCTGGGACTGGAATTATGGACAGTTGTTAGCTGCCATATGGGTGCTGGGATTCGAATCTGGTTCTTCTGCAAGAACAACCAGTGTTCTTAACCACTGAGCCATCTCTCCAGCCCCCAATGTATGGAATTTTTAAACAATAAATAAAAATACTTTTTAAAATCATGAACCAAATGTGATCCTGCTGTCACAGCTACTGGCTGAAGAGCCGTGGAGCACTGAAGACAGAAACAGAAGTGGAAGTGAACCTGGCACTTCTCCAGGAAAGCAAAGCTGGTGCCCAAACAACACAGCCTTGCCAGATCTGAGACCCCAAGGAGTTCATCAGCTGCACAACCATGAACTGGAGCCAATGAGGAAACATGGGGAAAATCCTAAAGAAAAGTTGTAAGGTGTAAAGCTCAAAAGGTTCCTCTAGAAAAGCCTGCACAAAAGGATGAAAATTAATCCAGACCAGTTCATGTCAACGTAGGAATAGCTGCTATTTCCCCCAGACAATGACTTCACCACTGAGCTGCATATTTGGTGTTTCTTTGGTTTATCAAAATCTTTTCAATATAGATTGATCTAGCCCTTGAAGGCTAGAATTTCTATCAAGTGGCATTTGACTTGTTATAGCTTATATGCTTGGATAGACCTTTTCTCTTGATCCCCTGTGTAAAGCATAGCTGGCGAAGTCATGAGTATAATACACTCTCTTTAAACAGCAAGTGTTATTACTATAACAGTATGGAGGTGCATTTCAGATAGAACTAATTCTGCAGCCCTCGGTGTAGCATTAAGATGTAGCTAACCCTGCAAGGCTGTGAAAGAGGGTGCGTGCTTTACAGATGTTTTCAATGCTTCCCTAGACTGTCATTTTCAGTTCAGAGAAAATTCTCTCTTGGGTCTTCATGATTTCCCACCAAGTTTTTTCTTTACAGACAGTTCCTCAGTGTAACTGTTATCTGTGCCTTGGGAGGAACAATCCTCTACCTGACTGTGAGGCCTGCCTTGTAACCAACTTTCTGTCCATCCCGTTCTCACATGGCAAGGTGTGCCACATACTTGCTAAAAGTCCTGCACAAGTTCACTGTGAGGAGCTCAGTGCTCTTCATCACTGTGATACTCAGGACATCTGCCACTGGTCTCTGGTCAGGACAATCCTTTCATTTCTGGAGAACATTCATCACAAGGCCACCTGTCCCTGAGGCTCTTCTGCTGAAATTTATTTGTACTTTTCTTTCTCTTTTGTCTACTCATCAAAAGCAGGAGATCTTGATGCCTTTTTGCACGCCTACGACTTTTTCCCTTTCTGATTTCATTACACCATTCATTTTCATTGTACTTAGCCATGTATATTTATATTTCAAGATGATCCAAATAGATTTTAACTGAGCACAGGGAATTTTGTTTTCTGAATATATCATGGACACCTCAAAATGCCACCTGATTGGTGTGGTAACTGATTGAAAGTGAATCTGAGCTCTTAATTGCTGAACCATCTCTCCAGCGCCATGCATTGTAGCCTTATGATCATATACTCATTTGGATTATTCCATTTCATTGCTGCATTTGGCAGATGTTGGTATAAAAAGGAAGGAAACAAAATAAGACTAAATCAAGAGTAGGGATAACAGAAGGAAAGGAACAGACACAAAAAGAAAACCAGTAATGTTTGTCCTTTACCACAGTGAGCCAATAGCTTCAATGTGGAACCAAACATGGTAACCGATGCATTCAACAGGCCTTGCAGCACCTGATCCTTAATGCCTTTAGGAGACAGATGTATGTGGAAAGAAATAAATAAAGCACAAAGAAATAAAGCAACCTAGAGCCCGGCTGTCAGAAAGCAGAACGTGGTTCAAGCTCACATTGCTTCTGAACTACCTCCTTTCTCCTTGATGCCTCCCATATCCAGCACATCTCTGCTACTTTCCTGAACCATCTGTCACCATTTCCTAGGAAACAGCTCTTCAGTGACTCTTTACCATGGGAACAAGGGTGAAACCAACCTTTAAAGCCTCTCCCGTACTGTTTTCTGTGCTGTCAGCTGCTGTTTCTGCCTGAGTTTGCATTTGACAAAGTGATTGGCACATTGTAAGATACCAAACCTGATCTAAATGTTTGACTATTTTAAAATATATTTGCAAAGATATGGTTGCCAAGAAGACCACAAAATTTACCCTTGGAAATGGATTTCATGCTCTTTAAAGACCCCTTTGCGTTGGAATGACAGTCCTGCCTCTACTTTCTGATGCTAACAGCCTCCTGTCACTCTGCACAATGGACCCAGCTGGCGGGGCTTCCAGCTTCTGAAATCCTGTCCACTCTGCACACAGGTCACCTTAAGGTGACATTTTTGAAATGCTAAAGTAGTTCATATATTCATCTTAATGACTCATCATAACCTTCACAGAAGTTCAATCTTCTTAGCTCAAAGTATGAGACTTAAGTGTCTGGTCTTTGCCATTCTCTGAAATTTGCAGTCAGTTATGCCCACTCTCCACAGATCCTACCCATCTTCCCAAGCTCTATCAATTTACACGTAGTTCCTCCAGAAGACTTAAACTCTTCTTTGCAAGAGTTTCACCTGCACGTACCTGGACAGCATTTCCCACGTATCCATTTACTCACGCAGTAGCTGTTCTTTCAAGCCTTAGCTTAGATTGCTGTGTGTTCAGGGCCATCCTCCTCGCCCTGTCTGTCTGAGGTGATCTCTATGCTTCCTTTCTTCCTAAAATATATCAGATTTCTTCTCCCTCTCTGCAAAGACTCGACTCTAATTCACCAAACAGGAGAGGAGAAATATACAGGAGAAATTCAATTAAAATAAAGAAATTAACACATTTTCTGACAAGGAGTGTCAGTTAAGAACAACTTCAGTCCAAATAATATGTATTGGCTTAAAAAATGAATGGATGAATATTTTTAACAGGTCATATCAATCACATGGGAGAAATGGGCAGTGGGATCTACTGAAAGTTAGAAAATACTGTGGCCGAATTGAAGTGTGAGTGTGTAAAACAACAGTGACAAATGCTGCTGATAGTCTACATGATGAATTTCAAATGATGCCTATATTAATTATGTTCTTGTTGCTATGATGAAATACCTTTCAAGAAGCAGTTTAAGGGACGAAGGGATTGTGGCTTACAGTTGAAGGGATCGTTCCACCATGGCAGGGACGTCATGGCAGCAGGAACAAGTAGTGGCTGATCACATCATAACTGCAGTTAGGAAGCAGAGTGATGCTTGTGCCAGGCTAACTTTCTCCTTTAATGGGATCTGGGACCCTACCACATGAATGTGCTGTTCATCACAGTTAGGGTGGGTCTTCCCCCTTCAGCTTACCTGATCTGGCTAATCCCACACAGGCATGCCTAGAGGGTTATCTTCAAGGTGCTTCTAGACCTTGTCCAACTGACAATCAATCTTAAGCATCACAATGCCCAGTGATGAATTTCTTAGAAGTCAACAGACCAGCATACAGCATCTCTGAAAAGTTAACCCCATCACTCATTTGACTAACTTACATTTGAATGGCTTTCTAGTTCATGAAGGGGTTTCACAGGGATGGACTCACTTAACTATACAGTGATAATGAAAGGCACTCAAGAAGGCATTGCTCCTGCTTTGCAAACGAAGACACAAAGATAAAGTAAATGACTGGCCTAATGGCACTTTCTAGCCCATGTTGGAGCCAAAGAGATGCTCAGATCATGGTGGCCAGCCACTAATTTTGTAGATAAAGAATACCTTGGAAGATGTGTCTAAACTAGCTCAGGGTTGAAGTAATGGTAGCCAGCTCTCCCATGTCATAACTCCCAGGTAGATGCATTTCTAGTTAATCCAAAGTATTTATCATTGCTTATACCATGTGCTTCTACATCACCGTCATTGTCATTTTTCACCTTGTGCCACAGTTGATGATATCTCTGTATTAAAACATTGCACCCAATAGCCTTATTCCTGGGAGTGATTGCCTGCAGAAACCCTGGCTTACCCGGCTTCTAGAATTCGATTTCTCTTAGAGACTTTAGGGAAGATCTAAAGCTGTCCAAGGCAGGCAGTTGATTTTGTTCTTCACTTGTCTCCCTGGCTGAACAAGAACAAGAGGAACAATTTGCAAGGAAAAATAAACTTATCATTCTCTGGCAGCGTGTTTTCTGTCTTACAGCCCTTCCCTGTGGCTGTCAGCAACTGCCTCACTAAAGACGAGGCACAACTGAAGGAATCATCACAGTTACAAACACATATCACCTGCACCACGCCAGCCTCATCCAGGCACACATCCATGATAGGAGTACCTTCAACCCCTCAGCCGCCATCATTATTACCTCAAAGTATTTCAAGAAACACCTTGCTGACTGTTCAAAATACCAGCGCCTATATCTAAAAGAGAGGGTGATTACCACATCTATCTCTTCTCTTGCAGGTTTTTTAGGGGTATTGTATTTTTTTAATTCCTAGAATAATGGAAGCAATGTTATTGCAGAGTTCTATTTTTAAATGAATAAATTCTAAAAGTCAGATCTATGTGTGTGCAAAGGAAAAGTCACTGATCAGCTCATGAGTTCTCCAAGGAGTCCTCTGCCAGGTAGGGCCAGGCTTCAAGCTATGTAGCTGAATTCACACAGCACACACCTCAGCCAGTAGTGAAGATAGCACGTTCTCTACCACCAGACTGTTTGGTTTTGTCTCTAAATATTTTAAAGAGAAGGAGTTTATTTCATGCTTTCCACCCTGGGGCTGCATCCAGGCAGGAAGATTTGCAGAAAACATGCTGCCGTCTATGAGGAGGACTATGTTTACCACACTTCCCTTGAGTTTCAACGACTCAGCTTCCATTTAGCCTCATGACAATACACCGCAGGAGTCACAGTGTTTGATTTCTTAACCTCAACCACCTAAAAGTTTTAGCCAAAATTTACCTTATTCAAGAGTTGCCACAAGAATTAATTCATTTCTAGGAAAATGTATTTTTACTCAGTCACAGAGAAAACTTTCAAGTAGAGACTAAAAAGAAAGCAAAAGGCAGAGAAGAGGGGGAACAAGGTGACATTCTCTGCCTGAAGCTGTATGTCTTTTACAAGCCCCTTCCCACAGGCACAGCAGCCTTTAAAACAAGTGATGCTGTGATTCTGTCTGCCTTTATTTCTTTCTTCAGGGAATTATCCTTATTTTCTTGGTGAGACTCACAGTTTGGTCTACTGATTCCTGAAGATGCATGAGAAGGGTTCCTTAACCTGCAGCTCTATTTAGTAGCTGGTGTAGAATATATTTGTGATCTAAGTTGAGGTCAGCACGGTCTTTCTCAAAAGTAGGAGAAGGAGCTGTATATCAACACCAGAAACCACAGAAAGTACAAAAACTCGCAGAAACTAAGCAATAAACTACTGAATGAAAACTGAGCCAATAGAGAAATCAAAAAGGAAGTTAAAAATTTCCAGCTGGGTGTGGTGGCACACACCTTTAGTCCCCGCATTCGGGAGGCAGAGGCAGGTGGATTTCTGTGAGTTCAAGGCCACCTTGGTCTACATAGTGAATTTCAGGCCAGCTGGGGCTACAGGAGACCCTGTCTCAAAAAACAAACAATCCAAACCACAACAAAACCTGATGGTGGATATTCTTTCCATGTGGTTAGTGTTCATATAAAAAAAGTCCTTAGATGTGATGGTTTATGCCTTTGATCCCAGCACTTGGGAGGCAGAGGCAGAAGCAGGCAGATCTTTGTGGATTCAAGCTCAGCGTGGTCTACGTAACCTGTTCCAGGCCAGCCAGGGCTGCATAGTGAGACCCTGTCTTTAAAAAAAAAAAATCCTTTTGGGGCTGGAGAGATATCTGGCTCAGTGATTAAGAATACTGACTGTTCTTACAGAAGACCTGGGTTCAAATCCAATAAATAAATAAATAAATAAATAAATAAATAAATAAATAAATTTCCTAGAATTTAGTGAAATTGAAAACGCAACATACCAAGATCTACGGAACACAATGAAGGCAGTCCTAACAGGAAAATTTATAGCACTGTTTTTACATCAAAAACGTTTTAAGAGATCGCGTGTTAATTATGATGCATCTGAAGGCCTTGGAAAAACAAGAGCAAAGGACGATCAAAAACAGTAGATCAGAAGAGATAATCAAAATCAAAGCTGAAATTAATGAAATAGAAATGAAAAAAGCAATACAATGAAACAATCAATCCTTAAAAGATTAACAAGATTGACAAACCTTTAGACAAAGAAACCAAAAGAGAGAGAAAAAGCAAATTTTTAAAATCGGGAATCAGAAGGGAAACATTTGTAACACACACTGAGAAAATTCGAAGAATCATAAGGACATACTTTAAAACTTTGTATTCTTCTAAACTGGAAAATGTAATGGAAACAGATGAAATTCTAGATACATATGACTTATCAAATTTAAATTAAGATGAAGTAAATAATTTAAATAGACCCATAACAACTACTCAACCACTGAGACTGAAGCAGTAATAATAATCTCCCAACTAAATAAATTTTAAAAAGCATGGGGCCAGATAGATATAGCACAAAATTCTAAATTCTACCAGACTTTCAAGGAATAACTAACACCAATAATCTCAATTTATTCTGCAAAATAGAAAAGGAAGGAACACTTCTAAATTCTTTTTACGAAGACAGCATTACACTGATACCAAAATCAAAGACCCAACCAAAAAAAAAAAAAAAACTAAGAAAAAATTATAAGCCAATCTATCTGGTGAACACAAAAATTCTCATTAAAATATTTGTAAACTGAATTCAGGAATGCATAACAAGCATCATCCACCATAATCAACTTGACTTCATCTAAGAGATGCAGGGATAGTTCAACATAAGTAAATCAATAAATGCAATGTGCCGTATAAACAGACTCAGGAACAGAAACCTCATGATCATCTCATTAGATGCAGAAAAGGCCTTTGACAAAGCAACAGCACTTCATGATAGGGTCATGAGGAAGCATAGCTCAACATAATAACAGCAATGTACAGCAAGTCTACGGCCAGCATCGTGCTAAATGTGTGAAAACACAAAGCATTTCCACTAAAATCAGGAACAAGACAAGGGTGTTCACACGCTCTGTTCCTGTTCAATGCAGTGCTTGAAGCCTTGGAAAGAGCAATCAAAGAATAGAAGGCAAAGAAGAAACAAATAAGAAAGAAAGAAGTCAAAGTATCCTTATTTGCAGATGATATACATTCAGCAAAGTAGCAGAATAAAAAATTAACAGACAGGACTGTAGAAATGGCTCAGAGATTAAGAGCACTGGCTGCTCTTGCAGAGGACCCAGGTAGATTCAGTTCCCAACACCACATGGTGGCTAACGATTGTCCTAACTCCAGTCCAGGGGTCTGACACCCTCTTCTGACTTCCATGAGCATTGCACGACACAGGTACACTTGACATACATACAGGCAAAATACTCATACACATAAAATAATAAAAACAATTGAAAAATTAAGAGACAAAACTCAGTAACCTTTCTATATACAACAACAAGCCTACTGAAGAAAGTTCTGGGAAGCAATCCTGTTCACAATAGCCTCCAAAACACCCGTAATTTTTCTTAGAATAAATCTAACCAAGAAGTAAGAGACTTGGATAATAAAAAATCCTTAAGACAGTGAAGAAACAGACTGAAATAAAATCCGGAGAGATGCTCAGAGGTTAGGAGCACTGGTTGCTCTTGCAGAAGACCCAGGTTTGAATCCCAGCACCGACATGGCAACTAACAACAGTCAGTGTCTCTAGTTCCAGGGTGTCAAATGACCTTTTCTGACCTCTGCAGGCATAGCATGACATGGGTGCACTTACAAATATGCAGACAATACATTCATACACATAAAATAAAAATAATAAATAGGTATTTTTAAGAAGAAATGGAAGAAGGTAACAGAAGATAGAAGATCCTCCATGCTTATGGATCTATAGGATGAATCCTGTGAAAATGGACATCCTGCCAAAAGAAATCTACAGATTCAGTGCAATCTCTATCAAAATTCCATTGGAATTCATCACAGAAGTTGAGACATAATCTTAAATTTCATATGGAATCACAAAAAGCTAAGACTAGCCAAAACAGTTCTGAACAATTAAAAAATACTGGTTGAAAGTACCTCCATCCCTCCTTTTAAGTTCTATTACAGAGCTATAATAATAAAACAGCATGGTACCAGCAAAAAGACCAGACATAGTCATCAGTGGAATAGAATTGAGGACTTGGATATAAGTCAACACACCTGCAGCCATCTGATTTTTGACAAAAAGTCCAAAAATGCACAGTGGGGGGGAAACAGCATTATCAACAAATGTTGCTGGTCAAACTACATCTGTATCTCTTCCCCACATAAAACTCAACTCCAGATGGAGCAAGTATTTCAACATAAGACCTGATACCCTGAACCTGATGGAACGATTAGGGAACACACTTAGCTCTACTGGCAGGGGAAAGAACCTTTCCAATAGCAACATGATCCTACAGACCAACAACTGAAACAAAGAGGCAACGTACAGAACTGTGAAAACATGATACCAGTTACACACTTGATAGAGAGTTCATATCTAGTATATACAAGAAACTAAGATGCTAAACGCTAAGAAAACAGCAAACCTGATTAAGAAATGGAGCATGGACACAGTTCTCAAAAGATGAAATACAAAGGCTGAGAAACTTTTAAAACAGCTTCAGCTGCTGAGAAAAATGAACTTACAAGATTTTCAGGTAAATGAATGGAACTGGAAAAAATGACCATCCTGAGTGAGGTAATGCACATCCAGAATGACAGCCGTGGATGTTATATGTGGATACTAGCCTTCACTTCTGAGATACATGTGTTTTATCTGGAATACCCATAGATGTTAGAAAACTAGTAAGGGGCTGGGGGGGGGCTTTTTCAAGAGAAGGGGGCTAGAATACATTGGCATAAAGGGAATAATGGAACAGGAAAGATTAAATGGGGTGTACGATGGGAGGGCAGAGCAGAGGAGGAGCATGGAGACTGACAGCTAACACTAAGAGCATTGTGAAAAAGTCATATGGAAACTACTACTATAGGAGTTTCTTAAATATATACATATATAAAAAGGGGTTTAAATGGAGTTACTCAACATGAGGATGCAATAGTCCAACTAGACACCTCATCTTAGCAAATAAAGAAACCAATACCAGAAATGAGTAACCTCTTTCTGAATTGCTGGTTAGGGGAATTCCATAGACCCCCCCCCCCAAACACTACAGACTATTGGCAATGCTCTTGGTTACCCTCCAAAACTTGAAAGTAAGACCCCATTGCTTGGGGCTAGAGAGATGGCTCAGTGATTAAGAGCACTGACTGGTCTTGCAGAGGACCCGGGTTCAATTCCCAGCACCCAAATGCAGGCTAGCAACCATCCATAACTCTAGTTCCAGAGGAATCCTGTGCCCTTTTCTGACCACCGTGGGCATTGCACAACAGTGGTACACTTGCATGCGTATAAGCAATACACTCACACACAAAGACACAGTAATAATAAATATTTTTTTAAAAAGACCATAATACTAAAGACACCTTGAGTCATAAAATGAAGAGACATCAAATGGGTGTTTTTGACACTTCATCCCTACTGGCTACCTTTCATGGTGCTGGAAGGTGCTACACACAATTCCAAAGGAGAAAACAAATCATCGGCCTTACACAGCTATGAATCTTGCATGCTACAATAACAACTGACTTTGGCAGACATGCCCATTAGTTCAATAGTAGTGTAAATCTTATGGGAGTAACCAACACCCAACAATTGGAATTAAGACCCTTTCCACACAATGGAGTTCAGACCTGGCACTGTTCTCAAGGCAAGAACCCATGGCTAGACAGGTCACAAGCCCCAGAGGACAAATTATTATGAATATTCTCCTAAATGGATATAATGTTAAACTGTCTTCTAGTGACTTACTGGTATTCCCATAGATTAGTGCATCTCTCTTCCCTGATCAGAGATGCTTCTTGCAGAAGGCAGTTAACAACAGAGACTCATGACTGGTAAATGTGTTCAAATAAGAGACTTCAGAATGCTCAGCCTTAAATGGAACAGTTATATCTCACCCCTCCCACCAAGGCTCAGAGGCTCAGGGATTTTCTAGAAGTGGGACAGAAATGCTGCATGTACTGCAGGATGGCTACAAGGAAACACTGCTTTCCAGATAGCAGGGCAGTTGCACAGATGAACTCACAGCAGCTGTGTCTGCGTGCACAGGACCTGCTCAGGCTCAAGCCAGACAGAATCCCAGCATGACGTGGGCAGCTGGACAGGGAGTTCCACTCCTAGCTGAGGAGTATTGGTAATTGATAGCTACCAGGAAAAGAGTCAGTTTCCCTTAAGAGGGGAATTCCATAGACCCCCCCCCCCAAACACTACAGACTATTGGCAATGCTCTTGGTTACCCTCCAAAACTTGAAAGTAAGACCCCATTGCTTGGGGCTAGAGAGATGGCTCAGTGGTTAAGAGCACTGACTGGTCTTGCAGAGGACCCGGGTTCAATTCCCAGCACCCAAATGCAGGCTAGCAACCATCCATAACTCTAGTTCCAGAGGAATCCTGTGCCCTTTTCTGACCACCGTGGGCATTGCACAACAGTGGTACACTTGCATGCGTATAAGCAATACACTCACACACAAAGACACAGTAATAATAAATATTTTTTTAAAAAGACCATAATACTAAAGACACCTTGAGTCATAAAATGAAGAGACATCAAATGGGTGTTTTTGACACTTCATCCCTACTGGCTACCTTTCATGGTGCTGGAAGGTGCTACACACAATTCCAAAGGAGAAAACAAATCATCGGCCTTACACAGCTATGAATCTTGCATGCTACAATAACAACTGACTTTGGCAGACATGCCCATTAGTTCAATAGTAGTGTAAATCTTATGGGAGTAACCAACACCCAACAATTGGAATTAAGACCCTTTCCACACAATGGAGTTCAGACCTGGCACTGTTCTCAAGGCAAGAACCCATGGCTAGACAGGTCACAAGCCCCAGAGGACAAATTATTATGAATATTCTCCTAAATGGATATAATGTTAAACTGTCTTCTAGTGACTTACTGGTATTCCCATAGATTAGTGCATCTCTCTTCCCTGATCAGAGATGCTTCTTGCAGAAGGCAGTTAACAACAGAGACTCATGACTGGTAAATGTGTTCAAATAAGAGACTTCAGAATGCTCAGCCTTAAATGGAACAGTTATATCTCACCCCTCCCACCAAGGCTCAGAGGCTCAGGGATTTTCTAGAAGTGGGACAGAAATGCTGCATGTACTGCAGGATGGCTACAAGGAAACACTGCTTTCCAGATAGCAGGGCAGTTGCACAGATGAACTCACAGCAGCTGTGTCTGCGTGCACAGGACCTGCTCAGGCTCAAGCCAGACAGAATCCCAGCATGACGTGGGCAGCTGGACAGGGAGTTCCACTCCTAGCTGAGGAGTATTGGTAATTGATAGCTACCAGGAAAAGAGTCAGTTTCCCTTAAGGGTCTGACACTTAGTAGGTCAATCACACTCCAGGGCAGGCTTCATACCCAAGAATATTTGGGCAACACAAATGGCACTTGGATTAAAAAAAAAAAAAAAAAAGAGGAACATGAAATTGGGTGGGTGGGTAGGGAGGTGGGGTGGATCTTGGAGGTGTTGGAGGTGGGGTGGGGAATACAATCAAAATCCAGTGTCCTAAACTTTCAAAGAATTTAAAAATTTTAAAAATATTTTGTCGTTTTTATTTTTTGTATGTTTGAGTATATTGCATGCATATATGTAAGTTCACTGGTGTTGTGCAGTGCCCATGGAGCTCAGAAGAGGGCATCAGATTCTCCTGGGACTGGCATTAAGGACAGTTGTTAGCTGTCGTGTGGGGGATGGAATCAAATTCAGGTCCTCTGTGAGAGCAGCCACTGCTCTTAACTACTGAACCATCTCTCCAACCCCCTAAAAGCTATGTTTTTAAAAGATGTTGTTCAAACAAGTTCATTTTTATTAACAACATATTCAGGAGCTAGGATTGTAGGCTAGTGGTACCAATACTTGCCTAGCATGTGTGAGGTCCAGAGTTTGACTTTTTAAAATATTTTGTGTGAACATTTTACAGAAAATTAATACTTAATGTTTACATAAACTTATAGTTTCTCACAATCATTAAATATAAAGGAAAGTAGTAAGCATTTGGTCAGATATTTATACATGCTTGCTAACTGCCCTGAGAACCTTAGAAATCTTTTCATTATATATTCATAGCATAATGTATTAAAAAGTACAATAAACACTTTGTGGTATATATACACAATTGAGATAAAGAAAAATGGAGTGTTGAAATCTGTAGGAAAATGGACATAACCAAAGACCACCTCATTAAATGAAATCAGTCAGACTCAGAAGGATAAATTCATGTTTTCTCTCATGTGTGAAATCCAGAAAGAAACACAAAGATACAAAACCATTAGCAGGATGACTAGAGAAGGTAGTCAGGGCAGGTAATGAGGATCTGTATGATCGTGGTGTGTTTATGCATGTGTGAACATGCCCCATGAAGCCTATTTATAGAAACAGCATGCGCTGAGGAGGCCACTGTCAGCGAGCTCAGTTGCTATCGCTTCTTCAAATCTCCTCTCTTAAGGATGCTAGGAAGGTGTCGTTCTGACGCATATTAGTGGCCCTGTAAAATTTATGCACTATTTCATACCACATCAGCTGCTATTTTCTTACATACGTTATGTTATTTAAGTTAGATGTTTTGGATCTCTGACAGTTGCTATTAATGGTCTAAAATGCACAATTTATTATTAAAATCTAAACCATATCAAATTACATTTGTAAATAAAACACTCTATTTTCTTTGTCCTTGCAACCTTGAAGAGCAAGTAAGGAATCACGCTAGTCATGTCTTTCATATGCATTTATTTATACACGACAAACAACACAAGTCAAATGTACAATAAGGTACCAGTCCTAGAGAGTTAGACTCTCAAGCTCTGTCACTGGAATATAGTTCATGCCGATGGCTCGGTCTCGGTAGGCTGCGAGGTTCGACGTGGTTCGTGACGTCTCGATTCCTCTGGAGGCGGTCAGCAAGAGGAGCCTGGATCAGCGAGAAGGGGCCGCACACAGCATCCGGATGCTCTGAGTAGAGTGCGCCCCTGAGGTTCTCGAGGATCCAGCTTTTAAGGTCTGAGTCCATGATTCAGCAGACATCTGGTTAACAGTCCTTGCGTCATTAGCTTGGTCGCTTGCCAGTAGAACATCTGGCCAGCTCCAGAGTCTTATCTGTGTTTCACACATTGGCATCAATCCATTTTCAAGTAAACATTTTACTTGAGTCTTAATATTGTCAGTTTATAATTTCAAGTATAAATTATATTAATTATATCCTAACTCTAAAACACTCATTACAGTTTATTATTCATTTTTATTTACATGTATACATATGTATCTGCCTGGATTTATATGCACAACTTGTGTCAGGTGCCCACTGAGCCGAGAGGGCATCAGATCCTCTGGAACTGGGGTCACAGGGAGTGGTGAGCGGCCTGATGCGGGCACTGGAAACTGAACCTGCGTCCTCTGCAGGTGCAGAAAGTGCTCTCATTCCAGCCCCTAGACACAGTTTTTGAAGGAGGAGGAAAGCACTCTCTAATGGAACAGAACCAGAGAGCTGGGACAGGCTCGGGTCTTAAAAGTCTAACGTTAATTCTTAATAGGCAAAGAATAAATTTTACTTTTGAGGACTTTTCTATTATGATGTATTAAAATGGCCAGTAAAGCAGTAACATTTTCAGCCGTCCTTTGCTGAATCTTTCCAGAATGTGCTGGATCTCATTCCCTCCCCTGATCATTTTCTAAGGATTTCTGGGTTTTTTTCTTTCTTTTTTTTTTATTAGTTTTATGTGTATGCATGTATTACCTGCTTGTACCTAAGTGCACCCATGTCATGCAATGCTGGTGGAAGATAGAAGGCACTGGATCCCCTAGAATTGGAGTTACAGATAGTTGTTAGCTGCCATGTGGGTGCTGGGATTTGAACCCAGGTCTCCTGTAAGAACACTCAGTGCTCTTAGCCACTGAGCTATCTCCAGCCCCAGATTTCTTCTTTGAACCCCAACAAGTCCACTCAGCTGGGTCTCTGCGTTTCTCAAAGGGCACCTTCCTATTGGTGTTGGTGTCTTTCCCCTTGCTGTGGTAAATAGGCCGCAAAAGTGTCATAAGGCAGAGGGGGTTTATTTTGGTTTCCAGTTCCAGAAGGAGGCAGTCTATCACGGTGGGGAAGGCTTCCTGCCAAGGCACAAGACTAGCTTGTCACATTGCATAAGCCAGTGGGGAAGAGAAAGAAGCAGGAAGCCAGGCTATGAAGCCTCACAGCGCACCCTAGTGACATGCTTCCTTCACCAAGATTCATGAGCATTTGGGGGACATTCTACACTCGAACTATAACGTTTAACAATCCAGTATGGCTTCTTATCTCCTTAAGCTGCCTTGATGACATCAACGACTTGTTTTCTACTCAGCGAACAGAATGAATAATTTCTTAATGCTAATTCATGGCTCAAGACCGTGTTCTCTGCTCCTGACCTTCTTCAAGATGCTGAGTTTGTGTATCAACGACTTGTTTTCTACTCAGCGAACAGAATGAATAATTTCTTAATGCTAGTTCATGGCTCAAGACCGTGTTCTCTGCTCCTGACCTTCTTGAAGATGCTGAGTTTGTGTGTTTATAATTCAGTTGTCATCAGACTGCTGAGGACTGACAGTACGGGATGAAGTCATGCCTCACTACACCCTTATGTCTTAAACCATTGGTAGGATGACCAGCTGCCCTTCTATGTGCTAGGTCAGCTTAGTGTGCGGCACACGGCTTTACTCAAGAAGAGGAAGCTAGGAAATGGCTCCCAAGTGTGTGTCTACTTCCAGCTTGCCTTCCTTGCAGGGCCATTTTCTGATCACAATTCCCAAGGCTTCTCCTTATCCTCAAATCTCCCACACTGTTGGCACTTCTGATTTTCATTGTAAATTTTCTTTCTCGGGCATGTTGTGGCTACATAAGAATTGGGGATTATATCCTATACTGTTAGGTCCTGTGGGGATCCCCCATACTTTGGATTCAATTCAAACACCATGTAGTATATATCCCTTCTTAGTAAAAAAAAAAAAATTACAAAGTAAGACTTTTAAATCTGGTTGCAGGCCTTTAATTATGTTAGTTGCCACAATTATGTTCCATTACTGATCCAAAGAACATACTGACCATTAGTTATTTTCTAACCTGTGATTGATGGAATATTATTGGGGACCATTAGGTCATGTTCCTTGTCAGAATCTGACTTGGAATTTGGCAGCTACACCATCAATTAGCAATGTTGCTGATAACCTGTATTTTATACAGCAAGTCATTTGTTTTTCCATAGAAACTTGGAGACGAGAAGGAAATGGCAGCTGTTTGTTGCCACAGACCATGTACAGTAGGAAGAAGTAGTCAGAACATCAGGTAAAACTTTGAGTCATTGCTTCAAATCTGTATGTGGTTAAGCTGACACACGCACAGTCTTTCAGGTTTCTGATCCACATCAAGTAGTAATTAAATTTTATTGCTCACTTTTAGCCTAGCTATTTGATGTGTCATTTCTTACCTACAATTTTGGATAGGAGTCAAATAGTCATGTTTCCATGGAAACACACAGAGAAGGCTCTGGGCTCTTCTCTGCCCAGCCCAGTAGCTGCTAACTTAGCTGAGTTCTGTTCCCCTGTTCTGGGAAGCGCTCTTTTGTAGCAAACTCAGAATTCAGTGCTTCTATTACACACAATAAACACATATAAAGTACTTATTTGATGCCTGCTAGGAATCATTCGGTGCTAGGAAGCAAGCACACTGTTTCAATTTTATAGATGAGAAAACAATAGGCCTTAAATAACTAAAACAATGCATAGCTTGCTACTTACTAACCTGGTTTTAATTCTTTAATCACCTTTACTCCCAACTTCAGTTTCTAACTATTGATCCATCACTGACATGGACATTATATTCCACCCTCCACCCATTTATAGAATTATAATTGATATGTGCATTTTAAATAATAACTCATCTGACCCTGAAGTACTACAAATCCATACTTGTAAAATTCAGGATCTAATAATTACATTGTCATGGGGATGGCCCAATACATGACTGTAAAATGCCATTACAAATGTGACCTAATTTGTACTTCTTTATGAGAAGTGAGAAAAATTATCTTAAAGCATCCCGTGTAACACTAATATCTAATAAATGAAGATGATGTATTTTAACTCTCTTCAGCACTTAGGTCAGCAGTAGTAATATACCTCATTCCGTTCATACTCAGTTAAAAACTATAAAATGCTATTAAAATCCAAGACCTCGATGTAAGCCTGAAATACTGAAAGTATTAGAGGAAAACAAGGGCAATACTCTACATGATACAGGTGCAGAAAAGGACTTTCTAAATAAAATGCCAGCTGCTCAGGAATTAAGGTCTACAATGGACAAATGGGATCTCACTAAACTGAAAATCTTCTGTGCAGCAAAGGAAACAACCAATTGAAGGAAGAGGAGGCCCACAGATTGGGAGAAAACCTTCACCAGCTATATATCCTACAGGGGATTAATATCCAGAATATATAAAGAACTCAGAAAAACAAGCAAGAAAACAAATGACCCACTTAAAAAGTAAGCTATAGATCTGAACAGAGAGCTCTCAAAAGAAAAAATTAAAATAGCTAAGAAAGCCAGGCTTGGTGGTGCGAGTCTTTAGTCCCAGTACTCGGGAGACAGGGGCAGGTGGATCTCTGAGTTCAAGTCCAGCCTGGTCTACATAGTGAGTTCCAGGCCAGCTGGGACTACAGGAAGACCCTGTCTCAAAAAGACTCCCCCAAATGGCTAAGAAACACTTTAAAAAGTGTTCAATATCCTTCATAAGTAGGAAAATATAAATCAAACTTTCTAACTTCAGTGAAAATGGCTGAGATGAAGGAAACAAACAATTGATACCAAATGCTGGTGAGGACGTGGGGAGAAGGGAGCCTCATCCTCTGAGAACGGGATTGCAAACAGGTGCAACTCAAAAAAATTTACTGTATGATCCGGTTATTCTGCTCCTTGGCATACACCCAGAGGACTCATCCTACCGTGGAGATTCTGACACAGCCATGTTTGTTGTTGCTCTTTTAATAACAGCCGAGAAATGGAAACAACTAAATGTCCCTCAACTGAAGAGTGGATAATGAAAATGTGATTCATTTACACAATGAAGTTTTACTCAGCAGTAAAGAAAGATAAAATTGTGAAATTTGCACATAAATGGATAGAACTAGAAACTCACTAAGTGAAGCAACACAGTCTGAGAAAAGCAAGCAACGCATGTTCTCTCTCCTTTATAGATTTTAGCTCCAAAACTTGGATGTGAGTATATACCCTGATGTAACCTCAGGAGCCAGGAAAATGGAAAGGAGCTATAAGAATAGAGGGAAACAGAAAGCCCAACAGAGGGGCTATTAGGAGACAGGTGTTCTCAAGGGGGTAATGGGGAAAAGGGGGTACTTTTACTGGAGGGGAGGAGGGAGGGCTACCAGGGGAGAGAGATAGGAGAGATAAATAGTGCTTAGATGGTGTGAAAAAACAGAGGAAAATGTATTAGTTCAACATCTTACTGAAAAATACCATACTATATATCTATATGAGTGCATATGTGTAGCCAAAGGCAATACAAAAAACACAGTGCCAGACAGGAGAAACCCCTTTCAGGTTGCTAGTCAGGGTACTCTAATGACTTCCAAGATAACACAGGCTATTGTCATAGTCCTTGATTTCCTCCCAGAACTTGAAATTAAGACCCTATTGATGAAGACAGGTGGTACTTTGGACACAGGACTTGGACCAGTGGAGCTGGAACTAACCTGGAAGCCTCCTCCCTGAAGATGAGCTCTCATGGTATCAGAGGATTCTATGCAAACTGTCAAGGGAAAAAAACTAGTCAATGATCTTACCCATCTGTAAAACCTAAAAAAGGAATGACTGGCCCAGCAAAATGTTGCTATTGGTATAAAAGTGGCACCTTTACCATAGGGGTGACCAACAGCTGACTAATTGGAATTAAGTCCCACTCATTGGGAGGCAAGTTATACGTGGTACTCTAAACATAACCAAATACACATGACTGGAGAAGTCATAGATACTAGAGAAAAACTTACTTTGCCACCTCTCTAGATCAATGTAATTTCTTATGCTAAATATGTACCCTCATATTTGCAGACAAGTGTGCCTCTCATCACTCATCAAAGAACCTTCTCTTTACAGCAGATGAAGACTATTAGAGTTCCACAACTGGTCAAATGCAGAGAATAATTGGCCATTAGACACTTATCCCTAAGTGACACATCTTCAATGCAACCTGTAGCCCTTAGATGAATGCATCTCTCAGCTCTCACCAGAGAAGTTTCCTTATGTAGCAAATGGTGATTAACACAGAAACCCACAACTGGCCAATGTGCAGAGAACAAGAGGCTGCAGAGTGCGTGTCCCTGAACAGAACATCTATTTCAAACTTCTTCCTCTCAAGGCTCAGGGACGATGGCAGAAGAGGGGGCAGAGAGACTATAAGAGCCGGGGGGAGGGGGGACGACCACAAGGAAACAGAATTTTCCAGATGGTCTATCAGTTACACACATGAACTCACAACCATGGTGATAGCATGCACAAATCCCATGCAAGTTCAAACCAGACAAAATCCCAGACCTACATTGGGAAGTGGGTAAGAAATCCCAATCCAGCCTAAGGAACTTTTGGCAACTGATGGCTGCTGGGAGGAGACAGGGATAGTCTCTCACAGGGATAGGACTCTTGGAAGGCTCCAGTGGATGAAGAACATTTAAACTATTTTAAAATTACTATATATATGTGTATGTGTGTGTGTGTGTGTGTAATGAAGTACATTAAATTGGACAAGGGCTATAAGGGGAAGTGTAGATATATGAAGTAATCCAAATACCATCAAATTATATTGTATGAAAATCACGAAAATTCAATAAAAATTATAAAATTATTAAAATGTGATTCATATTTTCACAAATTCACATTAGCATACTGATTGTCTAGTTGTGTCAGCATTTAGCTAAGTTAAATCATGAATTCGCTAACATATTTTATAGTCCTTTGTAATGATTTACACTTTGCAAATTTAAAGTTATTTATACTCACATTTATTGCATAAATATTTAAAAGCCTTCATTTAAGGAAGAAAACCTCGTAACTCTTTAGTTCCCTTGAGCGGACTCAGGTGCCAGTTCCTCTGGTTCTCTTTGTTCTGCTCTTCTGCATCAGGTAGACCTTGGAAGTTCTTTTTTCCACCGCATTATGGACACTGAACTTGCTTTGTTTTAAGAAATACTATTTCCATATTGAAAACATTTCTACCACTTGGTAGTATGCACTGCTCATTTTCCTAAGCAGCGAGGCTGGCAAGCACAGCCCACATTCATTTGTAAAGCATAGGTGGGTTATAAAAGGGCTCAAACATAGAAATTGTCTTGCGCTGTTCGGTCACAACCAGTCTCACATGAACAATGGCAAATACTCCAACTAAAAGAATACAGGAGTTAATCTCTTCCAGCCAGCGACCTACCCAAATATGCAAATCTTAGCACAGGAAACACAAGGAAGGGAAGGCGACAAGAATCTTCCAAAAGTTCACAGTTACACAGTAACTGATTCCAGGGACACTGATATGGACAAAATGCCAAATAATAAAAAAAAATGATTGCAGTTCATGAGAGGGTGTTTACCTCATGCTTATCAGGCCCTGGACTTTATCCCCGACACTGATAAAATAGGAATTATTATAAAATTATCAGTGAATGCAAGAAAGACTCAAATAAAAAGCTTCATGATTTGAGGAATACACTGCAAAATATGGTAACAAAATTCCATAAAAATAGGGGTTGTGAAAAAATCAAATATCAGAATGAAGTTCAATAAGTCAAATTTTAAAAAAAAAAACAGTTAAAAAAATCTTACCAATGAGATTTTTAGATCAAGTGGAAGGCTACCAGAAAAAAAGGTTTATGGGTTAGAAAATGTAGACAGCATTGAAGAAAAAAAAATAATTGTGAATAGAACATATAAGATCTTTGGGACATGATTAAAATACCAAATGTGAATTTTCCACATAGATGAGAAATCCAAAATACAAGAGTGGGCCAGTGAGATGGCTCAGAGTAAGAGTTCTTAGCTTCTAAGGCTGGTGACCTGACTTCCATACTCACGATGGAAGGAGAGAACTGACCCCCAAAGTTATCCTCTGACCTCTGCATGCATGCAGTGGCATTCATGTGATCACACTCAGACATGCACACTCACACAGACACACACAAACATATACATATACACATGCACACATAATAGTAATAATGAAGAAAAAAATTTAAAGACCAACAGAACAGAAAATCAATTTAGTCAAATAATAGACTATTTCCCTAAAGTTGTAACATTTAAGGGCATCTAGGTACAGACAGACATGGACAGACATACCTCCCATGACAATACGATAGTTAAAATGTGAGGGTGTGTGTGTGTGTGTGTGTGTGTGTGTGTGTGTGTGTGTGTGTGTTGTGTGTGTGTGTGTGTGTGTGTGTGTGTGTGTGTGTGTGTGTGTTTGGGCGTGGGGGAAAGCCAAAGCAAAGTCCTTTATCTTGCCTCAAAACCAATCAAACCATTTTTTGTGCAAACCAATCAAAATAGCAGATTTCTCAGTACAAACTTTTTTCTTAATGTATTTTTTGTGCATTTCATACAAAACATCTTAATCGTCTTTACACCCTCTATGCCATCCATTCCCCCGTTAAGCCCATCCCCACTGGATTTCATGCATTTTTGCCATATGCTTTAAGGCCTATAGCCAGATGTCCCTCGGTGTGAGTTCATCCACTGTGGCCTATCTAGCTTCACTCCTTTAAAGAAGACTATCTCTCCCTCACCCAGCAGGTGAGGTAACTCTTCAGCTAAGGTTGGGACCTGCTGCCCATTTCCCCAGTTCTATGCTGGTTTTTCTGCCTGGTTGAGTTTGCATGGGTCTTGAGCATGCTGACACCATTGCTGTAGGTTCATATAAGCAAGTTCCCAGAGGCTTGGGAGATTCTGATTCCTTATGTTCACGCACCCTGGCTTTTACAATCTTTCCACCCTCACTTCTGCAATGGTCCCCGAACCCTGGGTGGGTGAGGTTTAATATGGCAGCCCTATCCAGGGACATGCACTCTGCAATCTCTTGTTCTCTATATTTTGGCCAGTTGTGGACTTCTATGTGTATCGCAGTCTGTTACATGAGGAAGCTTCACAGGTGAGAGTTGAGATGCATTGATATTCCCTTTATCCTCTGTTCCACTGTGTTCTAGGAGCCTTAGCTGTAGAGGTTCCACTTAGGGCTGAGCATCTCTCAGGCTCTTATTCTCCATGTGTGACCAGCTGTGGAACTCTGTAATAGTCTCCATCTGTTGATAAAAGCAACTTCTTTGATGAGTGCCAAATGGTACACTTGTCTGTAACTATACGGATTCATATTTAGCAAACAGTAAGAAACTACATATGTCTAGGGATATGGCAGAGGTAGGGTTCTCTCTAGGATCTATGAGCTCTCTAGCCATGTGTATTCATCTGTGTTTACAGTGCCACACATAAGTTCCCTCCCACTGAGAGAGCGTTAAGTTCAATTAGACAGCTGTTCATTATCCCCAAGACAAAAGTGCCACTAATGCACCACTGTACTTTGTTGTCTGTCATTGCTGTGGTTAGTAGGCTTTAAAACTGGGGTTGGACCACTGATTGATTTTCTCCCTTAGCAGCATGCACAGTGTCCTCCAGAACTGAGAGCTAGTCTTCAGGGAGGAGGCTTCCAGGTAAGTTCCAACTCCATTGCTCCAAGTTTGGTGTCCAAAGTATGTCCTATCTTCAGCAATAGGGTCTTAACTTCAAGTTATGGGGGATAATCAAGGCCTGTGGCGGTAGCCCGTTATTTTGGGAGTCGCTTGGACTACCCTGACCAACAACTCAAAGGGAAGTCTCTCCTGTCTGGCCCTGTATTTCCTGATATATGGCTTTCAGGAATACACATACACTCACGTTCAAATATTGTATGTGTGTTTTTCAGTAGGTTTTTGAACTAATACATTTCCCTCTGGTTTTTCACACCATCTAAACTGTATTTATCTATCTTCTCTCTCCCTGCCTAACCCTTCCTCCCTCCTCAGCTGAAGTACCCCCTTTACCCTTTGATAGCACCTGTCTCCTGTTCCCTTCCCTTCTTCCTCTTTACCCCTATGACTTCTTGTATATCCTTCCCCTTTCCCTTCCCAGTTGAATAGCCCAGTTTCCCCCATTTACTCCTTGGTAATATATTTTTCTTACTATCCCTCTTTCCTGGGCTTTTTCCTTTCCTCTATCTCCGTGGTTCATTTCTGTTAGGTTCCTGGCAGACTCCTAAAATGGTGGGCGGTGCAGCTCCCAATATTCTAAAATGGCAGGTCCAGGCTTTGCCCAGACAAAGCCTCTCTCCTTATTGGGAGGTCAACCAGTCCAGAGCTGAACTGCCCAGCCCACATCATGGACAGTTACCCAACCACTTAAATGCCTATAAAAGATGTCTGAGTTCCCCTCCTTGCTGCTGGTTCTCTGCTCCCCAACAGGCAGCCCAGCAGTCTGTTAGCTCTCAGGTAAAGAGCTGCCCTCCCCCGCCCCATTTCCATTTTCCTGGCTCCTGCAATTATATCAGGATATATACTCACATCTAAAGATTTGGAGATAAGATTCACAAATGAGAGGGAACACACACCGCTTGTTTTTCTGAGTCTGTGTTATTTCACTTAGTGTAATAATTTCTAGTCCCATACATTTACCTTCAAATTTTATAATATCACCTTTCTTTACTCCATTGTGTAAATGAACCACATTTTCATTATCCACTCTTCAGCTGAGGGACATTTAGATTGTTTCCATCTCTTAGCTATTGTGAAAAGATCAGCAACAAACATGGATGTACAGGTATTTCTACAGTAGGATGGGTTCTTTGGGTATATGTCAAGGAGTGGTATAATCTGATTATATGGTAGGTTCATTTTTAGGTTTTTTTGGGGGTGTCTTTTTGAGACAGGGTCTCCCTGTAGCCCCAGCTGTCCTGGAACTCACTGTATAGACCAGGCTGGCCTTGAACTCACAGAGATCCACCTGCCTCTGCCTCCCGAGTGCTGGGATTAAAGGCATGCGCCACCATGCCCGGCTCATTTTTAGTTTTTTAAACATTCTCCACACTGCTTTCAATAGGGGTTGAACAAGTTTGCAGTCCCATCAGCAGTGAATGAGTATTCCCCTTTCTTCACATCCTCTCCAGAATTTGGTGTCTCTTCTTCACTTGGTCTTAGTCAGTCTGACTGGGGTAAGCTGAGATCTTAAAGTGGTTTTGATTTGCATTTCCCTAATCACTAAGAATGCTGAACACTTTTTAAGGTGTTTCTTACCCATTTTTATTTCTTTGCTGGAGAACCCTCCGTTTAGGCCCTTAGTCCATCTTTTTATTAGGTCATTTGTTTTCTTGTTTCTTTGTTTTTGTATATTCTGGATATTAACCCCCTGTCAGATGTGTAGCTGGTGAAGATTTTCTCCTATTCTGTGGGTTTTGCTCTTCACTTCCTTGGTTGTTTCTTTTTCAGCACAAGCTTTTAAGGCAGAAGGACATGAGATAATGTACTTGAAGTCCGGGAAGAAAATAACTGGTCATCCAGTTTACTAAGTCCAACAAAGTTACTCTTCATAATCAAAGGAGAAAATAGATGTTTCAAGATGGGCATAGACTGAAGAGCCCAGAACTTCTAACCAGCACTTGAAGACCTTTGAGGGTTTTCAGCTTAGGGCAAATTACTAGGCTAGCACTAGGAAGCCAATACAATTGCAAACATGTGTGTCAAGAAGAAAATATGTACGTCTTTTTAACATGATGCAGAACTATATAAACTTGTGCATATTCAATGCCTAATTCCATGAAATCATTCCATCACATCAGGATTTTGTTTACTAGGCTGGCGAGATGGCTCAGCAGGTAAAGGCAATTTCAGCCAGGCCTGACCACCTGAGTTTGATCCTCCTTGGGACATTCACACACACACACACACACACACACACACACACACACAAATAGGCAAACGTAACGAAAATATTTTTGTTTGTCAATGTTTTCTACCTTGAAATAAACTGAAGATAAATTTCTTAAGGAAAAAGAAAGAGAAAAATTCTTCAGCCAACAAACTTAAAACCTTAGTTTATTATGAAGAAGAGAATGTGCATCTCACCCTTGGTGTCAGATCTGTTTTCATTTCGGATTTCTCCTCTTAGCAATCCAATTCAGGGTATACGAATCTTGACATCCTCATGGGATTATCTAGAACTGCTTGAGAGGCTGTTTGTAAACATGATTTTATGATAAAATCATAGATATTAAGAAATGAATAGATTATTATACTAAGTATGAGAAGCAATGCATCCTTTAAAAAAATAAACTGTGTGATCAGATATCTAAAAAAAATGTTCAAAACCCCAAGGTCGGTAGGAGAAGGGCTGGAGTGAGCTAGTAGACAGAAGGATGTACCTGATGTGGGTAATAGTGGTATTGATATTTTTATCTTATTATAGAATGATAGAACTTCAAATGTGCTGCAATAAAAACAGAGAGAGGTTGGGCTCTTGATCAATATCCCAAAATATCTTCAACTTCAAAAAATAGGGGGTGATAAGACCTCACTTTCAAAGATCCACCTCTGGATTTAGAGATACATACCTGTAACCTGAGATAGGATAATGAGTTATGAGTTCATATAACAGGACTCTGTCTTAGAAACTGAAAAAAGAATGGATCTCAGGCTTTCTCTTCATTCTATTTCATACAAAGAGATTGGATTAGACTCTAAACTCAGTCTATCACTGCCAATTTTGATACATAGGACAATTAAATCTGGGAGACTTTGTGAGTCAATGGACAAAATAACTACCCTATGAAAACAATGCTAAAGGATGATTTTTCTGAATGCCAAATTTTGAACAGTGTAGTTTACTAAAAAACACAAAACTCAGATCCTAGAGAAAACCCTATCTCTGTCGTATCTCTAGACAAGTGAAATTTCTTACTGTATACTAAATATGGATTCTTATATTTACAGACAAGCACGCCATACACCACTCATCAAAAACATTTTTCTTGTAACAGATGAAGGCTATTACAGAGTTCCACAACCAGTCACACACAGAGAACATGTGTCTGAAAGATGCCCATCCCTACATGACACATATACAGAACTTCTGTACCTAAGGCTCATGGAACATAGTTGAACAGGGGATAGAGCACTAGGACATCCCTCAACTCCCACCAATGAAGCTTCCTCATACAACAGAGTTTCATGCACACAGAAGGCCACAACTGGCTACATTTTAGAGAATAAGACTGCAGAGTTCATGTCCCTGGATAGGACTCCTATATTAAACCTCACTCACCCATGGCTCAGGGACCACTGCAGAAGACGGGGCGGAAAGATTGTAAGAGGCAGGGTTGGTGCATGAACATAAGGAAACAGGCTTTCAGGCCACTGGGAGCTCATTCAGATGGACTTGCAAAAATGATTTCAGCATGCACAAGACGCATGTTGCCTCAATCAAACAAAAATCCAGCATATAACAAAGGTATTGGGTAGCAGGCCCCAGTCCTAGCCTAGGAGCTGTTGACAACTGATTACTGCTGGGTGAGGGAGAACAGATCATCTTCTTTAAGATCTCTAGATAGTCTCATTAGACTCTAGTGGATGAACTTGCAATGAAGGGCATCTGGGTACAAATGCTTGATTGGATAGGACTTAACATGTATGACAGAATGCATGAAATCCAGTAGGGGGGATTTGTGGATGGGAGGGTCTAAATTTGACTAAGTTCTATTATATGAAATACATAAAAACTCAATAAAAACATTTTTTAAAAAGGAACATTTCACTTTTCATGCCATGGAAAAAATAAACTAAATCTATGATGCTAAACCAAAAATATTTACAAAACTCTGTAAATAAAATAAGGAGCTATTAAATAAAATCATATATAAAAATCACAAAGCTCATATTTGATGTCAATATAAAACTATTTTTAGCCAAACTTCCATAATATAGTTAAATATCAAGACAATATAAATAATTATTGATTTTGAAAAGTGTATATCTCCAATTTATCAGTGGAGCAGTTCTTTTGGAGACTTAGATGCTGAAGTTTGCCAGAAAGTAACTATTTGCATATAAATGAGAATAAATTTTTCAGAGAAATATGAGTGTACTTTCTTTTAACACTTTGATGAGTAGAATTAAAATTAAAAATTACCAATAGCAAGAAATTTTTACTTCATACATATTTTATTCTGCATGGGGATATTTTGTTGCATATTATTTTAAATTCTCATGCTGTGTATAATGTTGCAATATTTAATAATTTTCCTGCAACTTCAGTAAGGCTGCTGTTAACTTTATCATCAGGTATTCTAGAGAAGCATGTCTGTGAGGGTTCCAAGAGGATGCAGGAAATAATACAGGAAATGTGCTGTAGATAAGTTGTCCATGATAGTGTCATCAGACAGGAGGATGAATGAAGGGGTACAAGGAAATTAGGGACAATGTGGATGAACAAGGTAAGATTCACTCTTGCCTCTCTCCAACTCAGAGCCTGGTACCATCATTAACCCTGTGTTCCCATGTGCCTACATCACTGCATGTGCAGACAGCAGGAGAGATGACAAATAAATGGAGACAGCGAGACAGCTAAGAGCACCTGATCTGGCCTCTGCCTGGTGTAGGGGCTGAGGACTCCAACCCCCAATGCTTCCCCAAATCAAGCAGTACCCAACCCCCTAAGTGGGATTATGTGAGGCCCATGGCCCCAGGGGTAGGATAGGGCTGAGACCTTAGCAGATGGCCTGAGAGTACCTGATCTGGCCTCTGCCTGGTGTAGGGGCTGAGAACTCAACAGACTGGCTAAGAGTGCCAAAATCAGGCCTCTCCTTAGTGAACTTCCCAAATTGTGACCTGCCTACCAGCTAGTAGGGGTCCAAACGTTAGAAGAAAACCTGAGTGGGCCTGACTAGAGCCTGACTTGGGCCTCTGTGGGAGCTCCTGAGTAGCTGATCTGAAGCCATCAGTTCCCTCCAAAATAAAATCTGAGAGAATCTGAACCTTAAACCAACAGGGTTTTACATACCCAATAAAAAAACATCCAAGGAACGCCAATAATACAAACAGAAACAAACTTCAACTCAACAAAATAAGGATTGAGTTTCATACCAGAATCACAAACAAAAGAAATCCACGTCAAAAATCACAACGAAAAGATAATATGGAAAACCAAAGTAGTATGTTCCCACCAAACTCCACCAGTCCTGTAGAAGAGTTCTACAAGGAGAACCCCCTAGAGAAAACCCAGGACACTGAATTTAAAAGAACAATCATAAACATGATCAAGGAATTCAATGAATTTAAAGAACACATGAACAAACAAATTAAGAAAGGAAAGAAGATAGTGATAAACTTCTAAACGAATTCACAAAAGAGATAGAAACATTGAAGAAAGCTCAGGCAGAAATGAAGAAGGACGTGCAAAACTCAATAAGCCAACTTGAAACAACAGGGCAAAGCCTCACCGCTAGAATGAATGAAATGGAAAACAGAATATCAACACTGGAGGATAAAGTTGAAGAACTGGACCACTCAAGCAAAGATTATGGAAAATTAAAAAAAAAAAGGAATGGAATAAATGGAGACAGCAAAGTCATAGAAATTAGTTTTATGAAATACACTTTGACCGAAACCCTGCCTACTTATCCCTACTGTATGCAAGAAGGGAAACTAATTTCTCTCTTAAGTCTTTGCTTGTTAATTCCCTTTCTTCGTTTGGCAAATATTTGTGGAACATCTACCATGTGCCAGATATGATTCTGAGTATCAGTTGCAACAAAGAACCTAGACAAAGAGCTCTGTGTTAATGGAAGCTCTTAAAGGTGAATCGAATTCAACAGAAGCACGTGTGATGAAGCCAGGGACTTCTAGGTTATGATTCTCATTGCCAGAACAGAAGTATCGAAAGAGAAGATGACACTGATTTATTTCCTAAGTTTAGCTTTTTTCAGAGAATCTGAGAATGGTTAGCAAGGGAATTGCAGCTAACATTTTTCCTGAAATTAGCCCCATGGTCCAGCTAATTCTTCTGACTGAATCTTTCTATCCTGTTCAGTTGATGTATGTCTTCCACAGAACTGATATTAGGAAAAAAAATCTGTCTGAGAAAGAACTCAAAATACCATAGGGATTCAGGCATGGTGGCACTCAGGAGGCAGAGAAAGGTGGATCTCTGTGAGATCGAGGCCAGCATGGTCTACATAGTGAGTTCCAGATCAGCTGGGTCTATAGGGAGACCCTGACTCAAAAAGACCAAAAAAAAAAAATCATAGGGGTAGAAGGATCTAATTCTCAAGTTCTGTATATGGAAAAAAAAGGGGGGCTTTGTGGAAGAAACCTTGGACATTATAATGTGTAATTGCAAAGACAGGTATGTTGTGCAAAAGTTCAAATTTGACAAGATAGTTAAGAAATCACAATCAATCTTGCTGCCTTGCCTTTCAAAACTAAGAGGGAGGAACAGCCACATAAGTATTGAGAAAGTAGTAATCCTGAAATTACATAGCCAAGGCTCAAGTTCTAGTGTGTGACTTTTGACAGTTCATGTGAAGGCCTGACACCTGTCCTTGGAGAAGCTGGTGTCAGGGTAGAACCAAGACAAAATGAATTGAAATGTGTTTGGGGAGCACTGAACTCCTACGGGAACCAGGGGACTGTGGTTCCTGATTCCCATCATTGCAAGAAACACAACGAGAGCACTAACTTATCAATATCAAGACTCACATACAAAATGTGCTATTCCTTCAGCTGCTGTCCCTAACTGTGGCATCTCTAGGGTGGCTCCTGCCTACGTAGAAGAAAAAAATAGGAAAAATTGGGTCAATTCATTTCTTGCCTCAGATATATTTAGGGATCTTTAGCTTTCTTTTTTATTTTGGCTTTTAGGAAGAAAACATTGAAAAATTTCCATTGACTTTGGGAGGCTAACTTGTACCTACGATGAGAAGACCCTGTTATGAGTCTCCTTGTTGTTGGGGATGCTGGACTAGCTTTGGGGTAAGCCGACTGTGACCTAACACAATAATGTTTAAATTCAATCTCAAATCCAAGCTCCAAGAATTCAATGCTGTAAATCTTCAAGGTGCTTTCACTTTTCCTCAGCCTCATGTTTCTCTGAGTTCATAGCTGGCTCCATTTACGTATTTCATGGTTCACCTTTCCTTCTCATTGATGATTTTGAATGAATGCTCAAAGCCCTTCTTTTTTTCTAAATAGGATTTGTTAAAACTAATTGTAAGTAAACACTTTGGCTCTATAGTGTAAAAAAACAATCATTTATTATAGAATGCCAGGAAAGAAGACCCTCGTGGAGTAGAAATTTTGCTGCTGGGCATTTGGGAAATCACTGATAATATACAACTTAAGCAAATTGGTTGTGAAATTTTACTTTAATGAAAATTTCTTTAGTGGTTATTAAGCATAGCTTCAGTTTCTGTTGCTCAAAACTTTGTTTTTGTTAGCAATTTTGTGCCTTGTTTAAAAAGTGCAAGATAAGCCGGGCATGGTGGTGTACAACTTTAATCCCAGCACTCGGGAGGCAGAGGCAGGAGGAGCTCTGTGAGTTCAAGGCCAGCCTGGTCTACATAGTGAGTTCCAGGCCAGCTGGGGCTACAGGGAGACCCTGTTTCAAAAAGACCAAAAACAGTGCCAAGGTGAGTTGTTAGAAGAAAATCCTTATGCTTTTATTTCCTGTTTATTTTCTATATCTTGTATAAAAAAAATGACAAGTTATTTTTTCTGGGATGTGTTGTTAACTCAACAAATTGTGAGGAGGATATAGTCTTCCGTGAAGTCCTGGCCCTCAGAGTGAGCTTAGCCCCTACTGGTGGTGTCTTCCTTGTTTGTTCAGAGATTCAACTAGGCAGTCCACCTTTCTGAATGAGAGTCCTGGCTCTGTGACAACTTGTATAGTAATCTTATCCATCTGTAATACGGGATTAATAATAATATTTACCTCCTACAATTGGCATGGCACTTAAATGATTCAGTAAGCGTGAGTCCTGTAGGAAAAGCCGGACCCAGTTCATGGCATTACCATCATGATTGCTGTTCCTACAGCTGCCGATGCTAGGCCACCACACCTTCTCTTCCTGACCTTCTACCTGGCCTGCCCTCCCCAGTCTTGCCTGTGCTTCATTCTCCTCAGCTGTAATTCACCTGCCTTCTGTTTCAGGTCTCAGAATGTTGGTACGTACTGGCTAACATGGCAAACCGATGGACCTAGGACATCCACGGCTGAGAGACCGAGGATGTACAAAGCAGATGGACCTAAGATGTCCAGAGCTAAGGTACTTAGATGTCGTGGCTGAGGGAGGCTAGCTTTGCAAGAAGGCTGGCTGTGGCACCAGAGAAACCTGGATCGAAATCCCAGACTGCCTGTTAGGAGCCGTGTGATCTGAGCTCACATACTTCACTTCTTTCATCTATAGTGACTTTAGCTAAAACAATTAAGAGATTATTTAAATCCCAAGGTTTTAACCACATCTTGGGATTCCTGTAGATTTTATTAAAAATGCTATACTACTCTGAGAGATCTCACATATTCATTACAAAGATTAAACTTCACATGATCATAGTTACTCCTGATACATAAATTTTTAGAATAAGTAAATGTATTTTTCTCCTCCTATTACCTTTGACTTTGAAGAATATCACTTTTATTGAACATCTTTGACACTCTGTCCTAAGGACAATCTGCTCTCTCCTTACATAAACCATGGAGCGTAGGTTCAATGATGTGACTTAAATTTGCCTTTATAATGTTTTATTTCCATTATAAATAGTACTTATCAATGACCAATCCATAGAAATAACCATGAGCTGGACACCTGCATGTATACTGGCTGTAACATCCCTCCATGATACTTGGTGTTACAGATGACAAACTAAGGCACAATGAGGTGAAGTATCCTGCTCAAGGACAGTGTTAGGAGATGGCAGAAACATGATTTGACAATCCATAGCTTAGGGATTGAAAGATGACTTGCAAAAAAATATGCCCTGCATTAGTTAGTTTCTGTGATAAAATACCATAACCAAGGCAGCTTGTAGAAGGAATAGCGTTTGGGTTTATGGTTCCAGATGAAGAGTTTGTAATGGCAGGGAGGCAGGTAGCAGGCAGCTAGAGCTTAGCTGGGGGAGCACAGCTTCATCCAAGAGAAGAAAGCAGAGAAAGCGAACTGGAAATAGGTAACAGCTATAAACTGTAAAATCTCGCCCTCGGTGACTACTTCCTCCAGCAGGACTATGCCTCTTAAAGGGTCCATAACCTTCCCAATAGGACCACCAATGGAACACCAAGTGTTCAAATACCTGAGTCTATGAGGGACATTTCTCACCCCTCTCTGGCCGCCATAGGCTCATGGCCATAGCATAATGCAAAATGCATTTAGTCCAACTTCAAAAGTCCCCATAGCCTTTCACAGTTTCAACACTCTTCAAAAGTCCTAAATCTCTTCTGAGATTCAAGACAATCTCTTAAATGTGACCTCCTGTAAAAATGAAAAAGCAAATTACATACTTCCAATGTATAATGGCAAAGAATATACATTTCCATTCCAAAAAGAAGTAATGGGGCACAGTGAGGAAATACTGGACCAAAGCAAAACTGAAACTCAGCAGCACAAACACCAAATTCTATAGCTCAATGTGCGGCCGCACTTGGGGCCTTAGTTTTAAAGGCCTTAGCTGGCTCTGCCCCATCTCTGTTTCCTTCAACGTACAACTCTCTTGAGGTCTGGTTCTGCTTTCTGTATGAGGCTCTCCTTGGCAGATGCCTCATGGTATCCTGTGGAGACTTCCACAGCAACCTAGGCCTGCCTTTCACAGTTCCACACAATGGCTTCTCAGTCTCCTTGCAGAAAGTTGTGCCACCTGCTGTTTTGCCTCAGTAGCTCTCTCAAAGCATGGAAGAAGAGTCCATGAGAATGTTACTCATGCATATTTCATGCCTCCAAAGCCAGAACCATGTGAATGACATTGTCAAGTTCAGATGCCAGGTGAGATGGACCATCACCCCCTTAGACTGTATTAGCAGCTTTTGTGTGTTGAAGCAATTATTTTCTAGGAGCAAGTAACTCCAGGCTTTCTTCTTTCACAGGTTAGAAGCACAGCTGGGTGGGTCTTGGCCTAGGGCACCTTTCTCATCCTTCCAGTGCAGTGCCGGAGGCCAATTTCCTTAACAATGACAAGCTCTCTTTCAGCACTTGCCTGGGCTATAGCATTAAGCTCTTTCCAGTGCTCTTTTTCTCTCCAAACTGTGCATTTTATATTTCTTTCTGCCCCACTTGCTTTTTCACTGTAGGCCTGCATAGAGGTTATCAGTTATAACTGTGACACAAACACAATGTTATACTATCTTAGAGGAATCTCCTCCACCAAAGAAATTAGTCCATTACCTTTAAGTTGAGCCTCAGACAAATTCCCAAGGACTGAGCAGAAAACAGCCAGATTCTGCACCAAAGTATCACAGTAACGGCAGCCAGGCCAGGTGCTGGTGTTTTCGTTGCTCCCCTCTGAAGCATCACGAGCCGAGCCTCCACGGTCTGCATTGCTGTCGCACTCCTCTCGGGGTTTCCTCTAGAACCGCAATGGCCTGTTAAGCTCTACTATGGCTCTCAACTGCTTCCCTAGTCAAAAGCTCCAAAGACTTACACATTTCTCCAAAAAAGACCACAGTTTCTTCACCCCAACACCTCTTTCCTCGTATCAACTTTGCGTTAGTTACTCTTTGCTGCTGTGACAGAACACCACGACTGAAGCCACTTAAAGGAAGTGTTTATTCATACTTAAGGTTTCAGGAGAGTCCATAATGGCACGTGAGGTTTGGTGGCAGAAGTGTGGAACTTAGTTGGGAGATCACAGAAAGCAGGGAGAGTGAACTGGAAGCAGCGTGTGGCAGAAGTGTGGAACTTAGTTGGGAGATCACAGAAAGCAGGGAGAGTGAACTGGAAGCAGCATGTGGCTATAAACTCTAGAAGTCCACCCCAGTGACATACCTCTTTTGGGCCACACCAATCAACAAGCATGCTTCAGATCATTTTATTTTAAAGCAAAACCTATCTGTTCATATATTTTTCTTTTTGTTCGATTTTTATTAATATGGTTATTTCCTGTATTAAATAAAGCAACACTCAGCATTCAGAGATAATATATTTATAAACCAGTAGTGTGTATGTGTTTAAGTTAACCAGATTTTTCATATGATAATTTTTAAAATTTGGAGTGCTTTTAAGATTTAAAAAAAAAATGTATATATGTGTATGGACGGAGGGAGTGAACATGTAAGTGCGGGGAGGTGGGGTGAACGTGTGAGTGCAAGGGGGTGGTGATCATGTGAGTGCAGGAACCAGTGTCCAGCAGAGGCTTTCAGATTCCCTGGAGTTAAAGCTACAAGCTGCTGTGAGCTGCCTAATGTGGGTGCTGGAACAGAATTCAGGTTCTCCGCAGAGCAGCAATTGCTCTTAACCCCTGAACCATCTCTCCAGCTTTATAGTAATTTAAAAAATGTATACCAAATTAGAAATCAATAAAAAACACTGAGTGCTCTGACTCAATTAAGTTGACAAAAAGAATCATTAATGCACACATACTGATTTACATGTAAATAACATTTTTTTCAATTTTTAAGAATTATCAACAAGAGGAGTTGGAGAGATTGCTCACTGGATAAGAGCACTGGCTGCTCTTGTAAAGGACCCAGGTTCAATTCCTAGCACCCACATGGTGGCTAACAATCTTCTGTAACTCCAATTCCAGGGGATCCAACACCCTCTTTAAACCTCCGTGGACATTGCACAACACAGGTGCAATATACTCATACACATAAAATGAAAATAATAAACGAAAATATTCCTACAATAAAAAAATCAACAAGGTTTGATTTGGCCCTATGGTTATAATCTTATTTAAATAGGATATATAGTATTTTATTTTGTATTAAATATTATACAAATCTGTGGCTGTGATAAAACACTCTGACCAACAGCAACTTGGAGAGGAAAGGCTTGCACTTCCAGGTCACAGCTCATCCCTGCAAAATGTCAAGGCAGGAAGTAGAAGTAAGCATGCGGAAGCGCTGCTTGCTGTCTCCCTCTCTGGATGGCTCCCTGGCTCATGCTTAGCTCTTCTTCTCCTGCAACCCAAGGCAGCTGCTTCCTCTCACAGTGGGCTGGGCTCTCCTGCATCAGTTAGTAATCAGGACAGGTCCCTCAGAGGTATGCCCACAGGTCAACCTCAACTAGTCAATTCTTTAACTCAGACTTTCCTTTCAGGTGAGTGTGGGTTACATCAAGTTGAAAATTAAGGCAAACCAGGACAGACCCTTAATATAACATAACTTAGACAAAAAGCCTTTTAAAAATGTTAAAATTCATAAACACTTCATTGGAAATCTTAAACTTAGGAATTAGATTAGTACCCCCACCCCCTCTTGGTTTACGTTTTTAAAAATCATTGTCATGTTCTGTAATTTTTTCTTTGAAGTAAAAAGATATATTGTCTTACATGCTTAACATTTATTTTAACATTTCTGTGAAAATTAGTTCTACGTGTCATTGTAGAGCACCCTCTCTATGCCAGATCCTGTAATTAGCACTTTACGTCTAAACCTCTCTACGGTTCCCAAGGTAAGAAATAATACTGTGCCCATTTTCAGTGAACCCAGCTCATGGACGGCAAAAGACCTACATAGTTAATAACCCTGGTCTTTCTGAACTTGGCATTAGACTGTGAAGCTCCATAACATGTGTGCGTGAGAGCAATGGCCCACTGTATCTCCATGAGCATTATAGTGCTGACCACAGACAGGAGTGCTGGGAGCAGGCACTGAGACAAGACCCTTCCCTGCGTACCCAGACAGGGGACAATAGCCCAGTGTAGCAGATGAAAGGTCAGACCAAAAACTCTAGCCAGAACTCAGATGGGCTCAGACAAAAATCGCATTTGTAAGGATTATAGAGCTTGAGAATACTGCACAATAATGATCCTAATTTTTCTGGAAATAAGTGTAAATATTGTCAGTTTTGCTATTTACTGTGAAGAAGATCATTGAAGGTGAAGTGAGGTTTTTATTAAATTATGTTAATGTCCTACTTTGCTCATTGTATGAAACTTCATTTGCTTTTTGCGTTCCCTTAATATTTCGTCAACACCTGGACAGAGTTGTTTATTGATATTGGTGGATTACAGACTCCCTTAGAACGAGTTTCAGGTTTTGTGGATTTTTTTGTATTTCCTAAATTTAATTTTATTTATTTTTTTTCTTTGAGAATTTCATATGTGTATACACTCTGTCTTGGTCATGTCCTCTTTTCACACCGTCCTTCCAACTCTCTTCGGGCCCAACAAATCTACCACCAAACTGAGGGCAGAAAAGTAAATGCAACTAGAGGAGTGAGGGGGTGGGGAGAAAAGCAGGGGAAAGGTTAACCAAAATCAAGTGTGTGTGAAGACTGAGCATGCAACCCAAGGAACATAACCCAAGGAACAGAAGATTACAGGGAACAGTTGAACACAGATGATGGGAAAGGTCAGTCAGGGGTAGAGAGAACACTGGGAGCTAAAGGTTTAAGTGGGGATGGGGGAGGGACTGGGTAAAGAAGAGGAAGGGGATGAGTTAACCAACACTAAGGGTTTTGAAGAAACCTTATTAAACTCCAGTAGTTTGTAAGCTAATTAAAATAAACGTTTTTTAAAAAGGAGTTTGAACAGAGGTCTCCTGCACAGATGAACAATGCTGTCCCCAAAAGACATGGGTTACAAACCTTGGTGCCAGGTATGGGATACATCCTTATGATTTACTGATCAGGGAGACCCCAGAGGCACCCCAAACAATGCATGCTATTGCCTTTGCTTTTAGTTGCCCACCATAACTAAATGGCAAACTCCCAACGCTGTAAGCCCACTCATTTTGATTGCCGAACACGGAGGAATCAATGTTGAGCTGACCAGGAAGCTCTTTCTCCTGCTGGCTCTTTTTCTTAGTGCTCGGAAATGCTATGCAGGTGCTGGGGGGCAGGGAGAAAAGATATCAATAGTCTTCGTCAGTTCTTGATTTTACATGCTTTAATACCTGCCAGGCAAGCTGTGCTTGGTGGCACAATAGTGGCAAGACTGTTAGTGGCAACCAAGTGCTTCATAGGTGGTAACTCAACCTGTAAATATGATCCAAACTCGTGGTTAGGAAAGTCATAAGCTGTAGACGAAAATCCACTGATGGATTTTGCTAAATAGTTATGCCTTCTGGGTGTTTATGTTTATATCTCCAGATTTCTGCTCACTCAGCCTTAATCAGAGAAGCTTCCTAATTCAGTGAGTAGTGGTTACAGAGGAGACCCATAACAGCTCAAAGTATTCATAATTAGTGACTTTGCAGGCTCAGCTATAGATGGGACATTTATAGCAAACACTCCCATACATTTCAAGGAACGTCACAGAAGGGACAGGAAGAATGTAAGAGCCTGAGGATCGGGAGGGGTGCTGTGAGATGCTGTGAGATGCTGTTTCTGGGCACGGCATGGCTGTTGAAAGCATGTACTCACAGCAACAGAGGTCGCCTGCACAAGGCTGATCAGGTTAAAAGTTCCAACATGAAGTGGGTAGGGGCTCCTGTTGTCTCACCCCCAACTGAGGAACTACTAGCAGTTGATGGATGCTGAGGGAGGGACGGAGGGAGGGAAGGAGGGAGAAGGGTCACTTTGGGGGGTGGGTCCTTTGTAGGTTGCTCATGCCCCAGTGGATGACCCAACACCATTCACTTATGACGGTACTAATGGGATTCAGTGAGTTATCTCTTTTTAAAAAGAGCTTATGTTCTCTTCTAGCTGCTAATTCATCATCTCAAAACATCTTTTCTACTGTGGCTACGCTTGTTGTTATCATCATCACCACTCTTCTCTATGTGCCACAAAGATCATTGCTTTGACCCCATTATAGACCATGATCTAGTTCTGCTCCACATTTTCATCTTTTCCTCCAATGAAAAACTAAGTTTCCCACAATTCCGCAGACAAATCTTCACTGTGCATCCAGGATCAATGTGTGGAAAGGGCCCCAGCAGGTTGCCAGGCCATGGGGTGCAGGGTGCATGCTGTTGCCTCACTAAGTGCTGCCAGATTGGCCTCCAAGATTGTTGGCTCATGCTTACTTATTTGGACAATATTCACTTTAAGAATTTCTTTCTGTGCCTCCAGCCTTCCAGAGCAGGTTGGAGTATTTTTATAATGAGAAAAGTAAAGACGGCATGCAATATTTAAGGTGTTTGTGAGGCGGACACGTTTAGGACTAAATTAGCAATACAGGGTGCCACTTGGCTTGTGCAAGAAACACACCCCTTTCCTAAGAATGCACCTAGCAACCGGTTGGCAACCTGAGACTCTACCTACTGCAAGCTGCAGGTATGTGTATACAGGCTTTAACAACAGAAATAAGTTTCTCCTCCTAGCAACCCCTCCATAACACATCATTTCTATTCATGCATTTTCCAGTTTATCCAGGAATGGGAAGACAGGAGGGAGGCAGGGGTTTGAGGACAGTGGGCTGGAGATCCATCTAGACTGGTTGTGGGTACATGTGCAATAAGGTAAACTTTTAAGCCGAATCCCCTATATAACACCTTGCGTCTATGCATCATTGAATGTACATATGATTAAAATCAGTTATATTATGGGAAGGGAAGTATACAGTAGAGAAACACATACAGAAGTCAAGTCTGTCAACTGAAACAGAGCCATCCATGCTGCACCCCTAGCAAACATCTTCTCTTCTGCTGGACCACATAAAAGTGACCCCAAACAATCATGTGACCCTTGAGTGTGCTCTTACTCAGGGCCCACGGTCTCTCTTGGCAATGGATCCAAAATGATGTGTACTTTTGCCTTACTTTTTTTAAAAAACAAACAACTGTATTCTTCTAAAAACTTCTTTTTTGCATTTATTTGTTTACTCTGTGTGTGTGTGTGTGTGTCCAGCTCTTTTAATAAGATTCCAAGAACCTGGAAATATCCAACCCAGACGTCAGCCCTCAGCAATACTTTTATGTGCGAATCTATTTTAAAATTAACTAAATAAGCAGGATGTTGTGGTGGACACCTTTAATCCCAGCATTTGGAAGGCAGAGGCAGGTGGATCGCTGTGAGATGGAGGACACCCTGGTCTATGTAGTGAGTTCCAGGCCAGCTAGGGCCACAGGGAGAACCTTTCTCAAAAAAAACAAAAAAACAAAATGTGTTTTTTGAGAAGCGCATTTATTCATATTTTTCCCTCTAATCATGTATGTCAGATTTTAGGAAAACAGGGCTAGCCAGATGGCTCATCAGATAAAGGTGCTTGCTGTCAAGCCTGATAACCTAAGTTTGATCCCCAGAATCCACATGATGGAAAGAGAGAACCAACTCAAGCAAGTTGTCCTTTGACCTCCATACAAGCAACATCACACTCGTCCACACATATCCACATACACAATAAATGAATAAATGCAATAAAAATTATTAAAAAATTTTAGGAAAATATTTTAATAACATTGCATCCCCACATCATTTGAATATGGGACATTTTATATAAGATTTTTAATGGAATGATCCAACATGATCATTATATTTTAAGTGTACAAATGCTTTAACATGAATCATGTTAGCGTGAGAGAAAATACCAAAAGCTTTCATTTATTGAATGCCTCCTGTATGTGAGAGTAGTAGACATAATTTAATCATGAGTTCCATAATCTCTGTGGAGTGATCATTATTTTAATCATTTTAAAGGCAAAATAGTATTTAGAAAGATTAAGTAATCCCCTGCAAGATTGCAAAGCACATATAAAGAAGGTAGGATTCCGTTTAAACGATATATAATGCTTTGATCAAATTGACTGTTTGATCTGTATGAGAAAGCATAGGGCCATGGCAGTTTTTGACATCTGTCCTCCAGCCCTGAGGAGGTACCTTCAAGGACCACAGAGGTAGAGAACCTAGTTACTGAAGATATTCTGTGCCCACTGGTTGAACCAACTTGCTGTGCTGTGTATAGCTTCACTTGTCAGCCTGACACATCTGGAAGGGGGAACCTCGACAGGGGAATTTCCTCCATGGGACTGGCCTGTGGCCATGTGTGGGGGGCATTTTCTGGACTGTTGAGTGATGGAGGAGGGCCCAGGCCACTGTGGGTGGTACCACCCCTGGGCAGGTGGTCACGACTTATATAAGAAAGCAGGCTGAGCACGGGCCAGAGACGCAGAGCAGTAAGGGGTGTTGCTGCGTGGTCTGTGCTTCACTTGGGAGATGTAAGATGAAATAAACCCTTTCCTCTTCCAGTTTGTTTTGGTCGGTGTTTTATCACAGAAAATAAGGAGGCCACATGGTATATCTACAGGCTCTCACATACTGTGCAGACCAGTGAGAGGGTTATTGTTGGTGAAGAGAATTGCTGGATGAAAGTCGTCATGTACAGAGGCAATAAACAAGTGCTGTTCCTCTTCCTAGCTGAGATTTCTGAGACAAGGATAGGGAACTCCTTCACCTTGATAAGGAAATCACAAACCAGAGAAAAGTCTGCTTACAGAGGACATAACATTTCTTTGAAAATTTTGAATATATGAGCAAGTTTCTTCCAGTTCGAAGTGGAATTTCTGAGCAGGGCTTTGTGGAGGAAGCTGATGATTTGAAAAGAGAGGCAAATCTGATCAAACGATTTTTCAAAAGAAAGAAACACAATCTCCTAAGTGGAATGTTAATAACACACTAAATACTGTTTCAGTAACTTATGAAAATCAGGCTATAGTCTAATTGAAAGTTGCTACAACTTTGCACTTAATGCTTCACTTTAACTTGATTTTCTTCAAATTCCTCATTTATATTTGTCTGATAATTCATTCTCACAGAGACTGTATAATTACTTTAAAACACTTCTATTTTGAAGTGTGTAATGTTTGGTTCACATCACTTCATTCCTCTTAAAAGTGTCATTCTGTACTGTCATGATGCTCCTTCTAAGTTTTCATTTTGTCACAGATAGCAGAAATCAAGATAATAGCAGATAACTCCTAACGGATCCGCATCAGCAGTAGGGCTTATAAGGATTGATGGCGTTCTGTGCTCTCTCGCTTTAACTGATTCTGAGTTTTTCTAAGAATAAAACACATCCTAAATGGACGGCTGATAGGACAATCACCCTTATCTTGTAAAAATAGTTGCCTCATTAAAAATGAGCTTTCTACTAACTCAGTGTTAGAGCACTTTCCTGTCAAGTTTGAAATTATTAAATAGTGTCAAGGTGACCTTGTTATTACTACTTGCTTTGTGAACACATTCATTTTTATTACTAGGCACAATTCTAATCTTAGGCCATGACACAAAAATATAAAGAAAGAATATGTATGAACAGCAAATTCCATGACAAAGATAAATGTATTGTATTGGAAATATGTGGACCTAAAGTATCAGAGTATTTTTTGCCTAGGATATTACAGTAATTTTATAAAGTTACAGCTTCAATTTAGGCTACTTTGGGGGGAAAAACCAGAGAATCAGAGAAAATAAAACAGAAATGATGAAATTTCCTTTTTAGAGAAAGTTCTTATAAAAGAGCATTTAAAAATGTTGCTGTTAGGGTCTGTGGTTAAGAGAACTGACTCCTCTTGCCAAGGAGAGAGTTCAGTTCCCAGTACCCACATGGAGGCTAAGAACTGCTTGTAACTCCAGTTCCAGGGGATGGAACACCTTTTTCTGGCCTCCTCAGATATTACATGCACATGTGCATTTATATACATGGAAATAAAACACTCATATGCATAAAATAAAAACAGGGGCAGGCATGGTGACCCATGCCTTTAATCCCATCACTTAGGAGGCTGAAGCCACCAGCTCTCTCTCAGTGAGACTGATACCAGCCTGGTCTACATAGTAAATTCCAGGCCTGATGGGGCTACAGGGAATCCCTGCCTCAAAAAATGAATCAATGAATGCAATTTTAAAAATTAAGAATATGGTTATGCTAAAAGTACTAAATTATGCTATTTAACTATATAGTAAATAAATGATTTATTTATTCAAAGGTTCTTTGGAAATTTTCTCCACACTTTTTGACTTTATGGACACTAATCAAATGCCTAAGAGAACAGGAAAAAAAAATAAAAATGAGTTGGTTTAGCAAAACCTAACGCTTTAAGGGAGGGCATCTTTTGTCCCATTTCATATCTACCTTCTTCACTTCTAGGTCTCAAGATATGACATTTGAATGCTAAGGCTTTTAGGCTAAACTCAATAACTTCTGTTTCCCAGATTCCCACTTGTCTGTGAAGTAGGTTTCACTCCAAGCTGAGTTGGATGGAACCCTGCCTCTTGCACTGGAAACACCCAAGGAACAACTCTCTCAGAACTGGTATAATAAGATCCAAGTAGATTCTTTATCTCTTCATGAATATATGAGTCAGTGGTAGAATGAAATAGAAACCAGTTACTAAGCTGAAAAATAAACAGCCACATAAGGATATTTTGAAACAAGCCAGGGATCCAAGCGAAGCTGTTGTCTGTCTTTGTCTACAGCTATAGGGGCAGACAGTCAGACTGAAGGAAAGCTGGTCTTGGACATTACAGGCCATGCAGCAGAGGCTGATCTCCCCCAAACAGGAGTACGGGGCTTTGTTATCAGCTATGCCCCCAAATTTACTAGTTACTCTGCAATTATTGTTATCTGGATACTCTTGAAAGTCAGAAAATATTGATCAATGAAAGCATAGGTGGATGCCCACACTCATGAAAAAGAGGTTGACCTGTCCCATTTGCCAAGATACTTAAATGTTCCTGGATCTACTTTGCTGAAATATGTGTTTGTATCTAAAACTCATTCCAAGTGCCTTCTTTAATTACCTCAGAGAATTACTTCTTGTTATTTAATATTTCTTTATTCTGGAGAATTTCATAGATTTATATAGTGAAATACGATCATATCTAACTCCCCTTGTATCTGCCAACATGTCCTCCTCCTCACTTCATTCTCCTCCTCCCTCTCCCCCTCCTCTTCCTCCTCCCCTCCTTCCCCTCCTCCTCCCTCCTCTCCCTCCTCCCTCTCCTCTTCTTCACCTCTCCTCCTCCTCCCTCTCCTCTACCTCCTTCCCCCTCCCCCTGTTCCTCCCCTCCTCCCTCTCCTTTTCCTCACCTCTCCCCCTCCTTCCTCCCTCCTCCTCCTCCTCCTCCTCCTCATCCTCATCCTCATCCTCCTCCTTCCTTTGGATAACCCACTAAGTCCAGTTAGTGCTGCCTATATGTGCATAGGTGTGGGGCCTTCCACTGGAGCATGGGAAATCCACCAGTGAAGCACTCTAAAGAAAGAATAATTAGACTGAGTTGGGTGGTCTACACCTTAATCCCAGTACTTGGGAGACAGAGGCAGACAGATCTCCAAAACTGAGCTACATAGTGAGCTCAAGGCCAGAGACCTTGTCTCAAAAAGAAGGAGGAGAGGAGGAGAAGGAGGAGGAGGAGGAGGAGGAGGAGGAGGAGGAAGAGAGGAGGAAGAGGAAGAAGAGGAGGAGGAAGAGGAAGAGGGGGAAGAAGAGGAGGAGGAAGAACAGGAGGAGGAGGAGGAAGAGGAGGAGGAAGAGGAGGGAGAAGATGGAGGGGGAGGGGGAGGAGGAGCAGGAAGAGGAGGAGGAAGAGGGGAAGAAGGAGGAGGAGGGAGAGGGGGAGGAGGAGGAGGAAGAGGAGAGGAGGAAGGGGAAGAAGGAGGAGGAGGAGGAGGAGGAGGAGGAGGAGAAGTGACAGCTCCCTGGTCGATGCTAGTTTGATTTTGTGCCAACCTGTAGGTAACCACAGCTGCTGTGAGTTCAGGAGTACAACATACACAAGCACAGAAGACAGCATTTCACAGCACTCTGCCATAGCCCCATCCTCTGACTATCACATTCTTTCTACCTCCTTTTCCATGATGTTCCCTGAACCTTGGCAGAGGGAGGTGAATGATGATAAAGATATTCCATGTAGGACTCAGTATGACTCTGTCTCTTATTGTCAGCAAGATGACCAATTATGGATCTCTGTACTGACTGCTGCCCACAGCAAAAAGAAGCTTTTCTGACCAAGATCTGTATAGGCGTAAATATTTAAAAGGCAATTTGACAACATTATCACTAAACAAAATGGCAGTAGCAGATTCTTCCCTAGGCTTATACCTTTCAGCATGGACTATGACCAAAATTATAGTAGCAGATATGAAATTGCCTCCTGTGGAGCAGGCCTCATAGAGCAGCTCCATACCCCAAAGCCATCTTGCCATGATAGGCCAGTGAGCACATCTTACCTGGCAGGTCAGTATAGTAGCCAGTAGGGTCCAGTAAGACCATTGATATCTTTTCCCCTAGCAGCCTGAACAGCACCTTTGGGCACTATGAAAGCTAGCAGAATAGAGGAACTTTCATGGTCAGTTTAAGATTGATTTCTCTACATCCTGCAGCCCAAGTGTGTGGTGTCTTCAGCAACTAGGTCTTACCAGGTAGCTGTGGTGAGTAGCCAAGGGCAAGGCTCATGTCCCTAGCTCATCCAAGTTTTGGGTAATGTAATTTTCCTGATGTACAGAAAAGTCTCCTGTAGTCTAAACAGAAGCTCAGCTGACATCTAGATTTACACAGGGAGGTCCACTCAGCTGTGTTCACAGATTTGCAGTGAGTCCACTAGGCTGTGTTCACAGATTTGCCATGAGTTGTAGTGAGTCCACTAGGCTGTGTTCATAGATTTGCAGTGAGTTGCAGTGAGTCCACTAGGCTGTGTTCACAGATTTGCAGTGAGTCTACTAGGCTGTGTTCATAGATTTGCAGTGAGTTGCAGTGAGTCCACTAGGCTGTGTTCATAGATTTGCCAAGGGCAAGGCTCATGTCCCTAGCTCATCCAAGTTTTGGGTAATGTAATTTTCCTGATGTACAGAAAAGTCTCCTGTAGTCTAAACAGAAGCTCAGCTGACATCTAGATTTACACAGGGAGGTCCACTCAGCTGTGTTCACAGATTTGCAGTGAGTCCACTAGGCTGTGTTCACAGATTTTCAGTGAGTTGCAGTGAGTCCACTAGGCTGTGTTCATAGATTTTCAGTGAGTTGCAGTGAGTCCACTAGGCTGTGTTCATAGATTTTCAGTGAGTTGCAGTGAGTCCACTAGGCTGTGTTCATAGATTTTCAGTGAGTTGCAGTGAGTCCACTAGGCTGTGTTCATAGATTTGCAGTGAGTTGCAGTGAGTCCACTCAGCTGTGTTCATAGATTTGCAGTGAGTTGCAGTGAGTCCACTCGGCTGTGTTCAATCTCTCTGGCCATGCCTTTCTCCTTAACTCTTTTCGAAATGCTCAAGCTTGCATTTTCTTCTGTAAAATGTTTTCCTGAGCATGGTTTTGGCTCAGGTCATTTCTTGGCTTCACATATTCTTGTGTTTTAACTCTGTGGATACAGTTTTTGACATCTTCCCTCCTATTAATAGTGAATATGTTATAGATCCTGCAGTTCCTCATACCATATCTTCCTTACCATACCACACCACACCACACCACACCACACCACACCACACCACACCATACCATACCATACCATACCATACCATACTGTATCTATTTTGACCACACCACACCACACCATACCATACCATACCATACCATACCATACTGTATCTATTTTGACCACACCACACCACACCATACCATACCATACCATACCATACCATACTGTATCTATTTTGACCACACCACACCACACCATACCATACCATACCATACCATACCATACTGTATCTATTTTGACCACACCACACCACACCATACCATACCATACCATACCATACCATACTGTATCTATTTTGACCACACCACACCATGCCATACCATATTATATCTATTTATGCCCCTTACTTTTGCAGTAAGAATTCTGTGGATGAATCAGGATATCATTTGATCATTGTTTTTTGTAGGAAACCAGGATGCCAAGCCCTAGGGTGAGATGAGCTTAAAATTTTTTTATTTTTGTCTTTATGAGGCAGAGTCTCCCTGTAGCCCCAGCTGTCCTGGAACTCACTATGTAGACCAGGCTGGCCTTGAACTCACAGAGATCTGCCTGCCTCTGCCGCCCAAGTGCTGGGACTACAGGCATGTGCCACCATGCCCAGCTGAGCCTAAAACTTTTAAGTCCAGGCTGCATTCTCTGCTAAAGGGAAGGGCACTGAAAATAGTAGCTCTGATAATCCCTGTCTTGCAGAACACTGGCAGACTGGCAGGAGGAAGTGGCCTGGTCATAAGTGCAGGCTCCCTGCTCTGTGGGAAAGCATCTTGGTCAACAACCCTTAGCTCATCTCCTTGTCCTGAACAAATAACTCAGCTATCCTTGGCTAAGAGATTAGGCCAGGTTAAAGGTTTACTCCTGAGCTAAAAGCTAAAAATTCACCACGCTTTTAGCTCTAAGAAAGAAAACATTGTGGCCAATAAATTACAGGATGGGCATTGATAACCTTGAGTAAAAGTTTAAGAATCCTTCTGGTACCAACTAACAGACTAAATGTCCTGTTTCTTTGTACCCTAAATCTTTGTATGTGACTCCCATATCCCACGTAACCACCAGTTCCTTGGGATGTATAAAAACCATCTGAATTTTAAAATGAAATGGCTTGTTGAAAAGACACAGGTCCCAGGGTCCAAGACTCGGTCGCTGATCAAGTCTCTCTGCCCCAAGCCAGTAGGTCCCCTGCTGAGCAAAGCAAACCCGAGTCCTGACAGTTTTCATTTTTTTTTATTTCTATTTTATGTGTATGAGTGCTATGCCTGCATGTGTGTAAATGCACCCATGTCGTGCTGGAGGAGGACAGAGGAGGGCATTGGATCTCCTGGAACTGAAGTTACTGATGATTGTGAGCCAGCGTGTGTGTGCTGGGATTCGAACCCTGGTCTTCTGCAAGAACAACAGTGCTCTTAACTGCTGAGCCATCTCTCAGGCCCCATTTTCGTTTTTCTCTACCCACAACTGCAGCCCTCTGCCTCTTCTTGCTTTCTGTTTTAAAACTGTTCTTGGCACCATTTTGCTTACTGTCAAACATATAAACATAAAGTTATATCTATAAGACACAGGATGTTATGTACTAGAAAAGATAAAACAGGTTTCTCCTGTTCATAAACTATTTGAATAACTTTTATAAAATGCATTAAGTAACAATATGTTCTTGCTATTAGTATTTCAATTCTTATTATTCAGGAATTTATTATCAAAGTAGCAAATATTACTTTATCATATATCTGCATGTATAAAACATACAATGTAGCATTTTAATTTTACAAAAGAGGAAAAGTGTAAGAAATATCCAACACCATGTCACTCACTGGCTTGAGCTACTCTTCAAACCTCATCTTTCAACTGGAAAGCAGGTCCAGAAGGCCACTAGTGGGGTCTTTTATTAGCCTTTGCTAATTCTTCACTTTGCTGTAAGATTTAAAACAGTGGCGCCTTGCCCTGTGTGCTCACTGATGCTCTTCCCAGCTCTCCAAGAGAAGCACTCCACTGCAGAGAGGAATCAGCAATAATCAATGTAGGAAGCCCATCCCAAGCACCTGGCATGGGTCCTGGGTAATGGAGTGATGTGCACACACCCAGGCGCGAAGGCTCTTAGCATTCCCAAATTTCAGAAGACAGGGAGGAAAACGGGGGAAGGAGGGACTAGGGGGATCCTATAGTGCATGTTTTCAGGTAGGCCTGGCAGGCTGCATTCTGTGTCTACTGGGAGGGGAGGGCAGTTTGGATTGCAGTCTATCCAAGAGAGGGAAGAATCATTAAGGTTTTATAACCCACCCTTTAATTTTCCTTTCTATGTGCCCAAACAATCATACTGTATTCCCAGCAGTAAAAGGTTTGCGGAAGTGGAAGAAGGACGGTGTGCCAAGTGAACTTGGAGTCAAGGCACTGAATGCCTGCTTCCTCCCCCTCGTCAGGAAGCCTGAATGGCCGTTATGGCCATCAGGAACCCTCTTTCTACAATCACCTTTCTGCACCTCGTTTTGCGAGGCCCGGCCCTGTGGATTTCCTAAGTCATATTTTTTAACAGTTAAGTTCTAGGGTCAAATATTTTTAGCTGGCGATTCTGTAGTTGTCACAGTGAAAGCACAAAAATGCATTTGTTTCAAACGATCTCACTGAAGATCTGCTTGACACATAGATTCCATTCCCGTGGATTTCAGACTTGTTTTTCATCGAAGCGCATCGCCAGCTTGGTCCAAGCAGAGGAGCCCTCGAGGCTCAGGGAAAGAGCGAGGCTTCCCAGGGGCTGCTGTAAACTAGTCTGGTTTCTACAGGAACAAACTGGAAAGCGGCAAAGGAGTGAGGGTTACCCACCCGGGTGGCTTTTGTTAGCATCAGTGCTGCGGAGTCAGGAGACATCCGGAGCCTGAAAACTTGAAACAAACTCTGAGATCACACCTCCCAGCACCTCCTCCCGCCAGCCCCTGGAGGAGCCTGGGGGGCTCGGAGCGGGCGGACTTCCCTCACGGCCCCCTCCTTCTCCACCCCCGTCATGGGCTTCGCGCTGAGCGCTTCGCAGAAGCGGTGGACCCGGCTTTCCAGTACCAGCGTGCGGCCAGGGGACGGAGGATCCCGCGCACCCCCGCGGGCACGTCTTCGGCGCCAGCTGCCTGCTGCCCTGGGCGGCGCGGAGGCGCGGGTGCCCGCTGCAGTGCCAGCAGCCGGCGCCGGGCGAGCTGTCCCGGGCGCTCCCGCTGCAGAGCCTGGTCCAGCGGCTCGGTGCTGCGCGACTACAGCTCCCGGGGCTGCTGCCGCGCCGTGCGGTTGTGGGAGCTGGCGGCGCACGGCGAGCGCTGCGCCTCCCCCCCGGGCTGCTGTGGAGCCGGCCGGGAGGCCCGGTGGTCCGCGACCGAGGCCCGCCGGGGTGGGGACACGCGCGGCCGAGCGCCTCGGACCCGGGGCTCCGGTCGTGGCCTGCGGGCGGCGCGGGAAGACGCTGCTGGGGCATCTCCGCCTGCTGCAGCGCGAGGTACCAGAAGTTGGCCCGGTTCATGGCTCTCATTCGCAACTTCGCGGGGGACCCTAGAAGCCGCCGCAGGGTGAGCTCGGGGGTACGGGAAGAACGGGCTAGGCGGGGCACAGGAGAGCTCAGGGCTACTTGGGGAGGTGCGTGTCTGCCTTCCGTATGCCGCCGCAGGGCGCATCCGCCCCCAGGTTAGCCTTAGCCGAGTCTGCGGAGCCTCTATCCATGTAGCTTGGGGAGTTCAACCCAGACAGCTGCACCTTGCGCCCCTGAGAAGTGGGAGTTGGGAAAACGCATTTCCCATCCACACCATCTTCCACTCTCCTGTCCACTGACGCTGCCCATTTTGATGCCCTGGGCCAGTGACCAAAGCAAATTGGAGAAGTAAAGCCTTGAGGGGTGAGTGATTTACTTTCTCTGCCAAACGCTCCTGGTAACTCCTTATCAGTCACCTCCCCTCTGCTCAGTTCAGAGATCTCGGGGGATGGAGATGGCAGGGGACCAAGGCAAACGCAGGGGTCGGCAGTTGGGATTTCTCACACCCCTGACTTCTCCCTTCACTGATTGTGTGTGTGTGTGTGTGTGTGTGTGTGTGTGTGTGTGTGTGTGTGTGTGCGCGCGCGCGCGCGCCGGGGACGTGTCCCGCAGCCGGGCTGGCTGGGTGAGTGCGCTCCCCGGGGAGGAGCGACTCCGGGACTTTGCGCTGAACTGGATGCTGAGCTTGGCCTGCAGCGCAGCCACACGTTTGACCTTCCTGCCCACAGCTCGAAAAACCCAACTGAAGCGGGAGAAGTTAACTGGTTTTGGCTCCTGAAGGGGGAAAGCACACTGCGCATCAAAAGACTGCTGTAGTCAACATAACTCAGTACATGTTTGTGTCCTTACGTAAGAGAGTACCGTGTGCAACTAATGTGGACAATGAAAAGGAAAAGACTGGGTGACCCATGATTTCCCGTGTGCTTACATATTCAGGAGGATTTCCAGATAGGGGGGTCGGGGGCTGGGGGACGCACAGCCTCGAGTCCAGGTTTCAACGTAGATGGAAAGGTGCAACCACTGGAACTGGGTCAGAAAAGCCCAGGACCCAGTGCAGAATGGCTCTGAGAAGTGATTTGCAGACTCATTGTCAAACGCAGCCGGCGCTGCTTAGAAATGCTTTGCGCTACCAGCAGGGGCTGCTGCGCTCCTGGGAAAGCTCCTGGGAGAGTGGGGTGTGACCTCGCAGTGGGGGTGCCCTGGGGCTTCACCCCTCGGAGGTAATTCCAAACATTTAAGCTCCTCAGAGAAGTTAACACGTGTAATTGTGACTGAAGGTCATTGGGTCCAGCCCCACGAAAGACTGGTCTTTACTAATTCCCATTTTAAAATATTTTTATTTTTTATATGTGTTAGTACATTGCTTGCATGTAGGTAGGTGCGTCAGATTCCCCTAGAATTGAAGTTATGGACCGTTCTTAGCTGCCATGTGGGTGGTGGGAATCAAACCCAGGTCCTCTGTAAGAGCAGCTAGTGCTCTTAACTGCTGAGCCATCTCTCCAGCCTCATAATTTCTATTTGTTTAAATATTATTGTTCCACGAGGAAAGAAATACATACTACTTTACTTAGCAAAAATCTTTTTATTTTTATTTTGTGAGAATTACAGCAAACCAGATAGGACTATTATTTAAAATCAGGATTGCTATATCCCAATAGATCCTGTGTTTAGGCAACAATCAGAATATTACTGCTGAAGGGAAATTTTAAACAGCTCAGCGTTTTAAAAGATCTCTTAACACTTCCTAAAGAGAAATTTTACATCAAAATGTCTCTAACCTCAGGGAAGATTTATTTTACTTTTCTGTCATGCAAAGATAAAAATAAAGATTCCTGCATGGTTAAGCCCAGAAATTTGTTTTCAGTTAAGGTGAAGTCAATAGTAGATGCTGCCTGTGTGAAATGCAAAACCATATAGTCAAGTCTGAAAAGACATCCTGGCTTCATGTGCACAGCTGATCCCTTCAGATGCATACTTTCATAGTTTGTGCAGGAGAAATTCTGCCCAATTTAATCAGCCTTAAGAGTTTTCACTTCTCAAATGTTTTCATTGACGTAATAAAAAAAAAAAGCTTGACATAGTACTCGCTTTTTCTTTTTTACTTTTTACTTACCATCTGCCTCCTTTTTGTTTAGGATGGAGAACACAAGTCCATCACTGTTGTATTGAAAAGAGAAGATGATGCTTTGGGATTCAATATTATAGGAGGCCGACCACATCAGGTGACTCCCCTTGTTAACACATTACTTTGCTCATGAAATGGACTTCGAGTCAGGAAAACAGGATTTGATCTTTAAAATGCTTGTAGGCAAATGCCAGATTCCTTAATGCAGACATTATAGTGCACACCCAGATTTTCTTTCTGAGAGAATTGAATTTAAAAAAAGCAAAACTACAGCTAACAAACTTGGTTCTCCTAGCTACAGTCATAAAAGAAAAAATACACTTCACTTTTTATCTGCCTACATTTAATAGCACTGTTAGCAGATCTCTTAAACCTGTGTCACAGTAACAGGAATAGGCAATTTCCATTGAACACATCTGCTTCCACTTCCCATGTGATGCTCAACCTGTTCAACTTTAGATGTTAACCCAGATTGAGAACTTGACAAATGAATGGACAGAGGAAATGAATTTAAATGAGAGATAAGTTTCTTTTCACAGTTACATAAGAAACTCAGTATTAAAGAAAACTGATGGTTAACATTTTTGACTTCTCAAATCAACTCCTTTACAAATTTTGTTATTTTTTATGTAGAGTGTGTTTTGCCTGCATGTATGTAAGTGCACCCATGTCATGCAATGCCTCCTGAGGCCAGAAGAGGGCCTTGGATCCTCTGGAACTGAAGTTACAGATGACTGTTAGCCATCTGGATGTTGGGAACTGAACCCAGGTCCTCTGCAAGAGCAGTCAGTGTTCTTAACCACTGAGCCGTCTCTTCAGCCCCTTAAGTTCTTGTTTAATAGGATGAATAAACTCTACACCTATTGTTTGCAAAAAAGTCATAAATTTACAAAGTCTTTTGAATTCATGCAAAGAAAATTAATAAAAAATTTAAATTCTTTAACTTTCCTTGAACTTCTCTGAAATACTCCAATCTTACCTGGCACCTGCTGTCTGAGGAAGTCCCTGACGTAGCAGCACAGACCAGGCAGTGCACTAAGGGGGTCAGGATGGGGCTGATCTGTACTGTCCTGCATAATCTATGCAACTAGCAAACCTAGCAACCAATGGATGCTGTGCTTCTCTTTCAGAAATAGTCCCAGTTACTATGAAAACAAGTCTTTTCCTCACATTATTTTTGTTGTTTTATTTCCCCCTCAAGGAATATTTTTATAAATGCAGTTAGGACTTTGACATTTAGATGACATTGAACGTTGACATTTAAGAATTTCTTAAATTTACTGCTAAGACAGGTAATTAAGAACAAGTTTTAGAGTTAAATTTATTTTTCCTGTCATAAAATAAACTGGAATTTGAGACTACGTCATGTACTGTCACAGGATGACAAGCATCGTCCCTGAGGAGGTAGTACAGTGCCTCTGGTTTCTTGTGATTAGCCAAAAGGCCAGATGGGGTCAAATGGCTGCATGTTTGAGGTTCCCCTAAGCTCTAAGCAAGTTCTACCTGAAAAAATGTGAAGATCAGCATCCAGTGAGCTTCCTGGACACAGACAGTCAAACTTTTAGGATTTTACACTTGAACATACTCCGTCTTCTAGGTCAGAGCGATGGTTCCAAATTTCTCACACTATGAAGCTAACTATATTTCCAAAATTATGATTGCATCCCAAAGCTACTACATACTAGGAAGTAAATGTGTTTTCTTTTTCTTCTATAATTTTTATCTGCCATAGCACTTTAGAGGTGAGAGGTTTCTACAGCTTTTCATGTGAACTCTGAAATGCAGTGTAATAGATGATCTTGTCAGAGATGCCAGACTCATTAATTACAGCTGATATCTTGATTTATGACTAGCTGGTGTTAAGTAAGTTAATTCTATGCAAAATTCCCAGCTAAGAGAGTTACATGTTTAAGGAGAATTGTTAACATTGGATTTAGAACAGTATCCTTTACAAAATTTAAAATTTGCTTATTTGTTTCTTTCTACTAATGATTACATCTTTTTATAGAATAATCAGAAGCAATCAGCAACTGAAGGAATTTATGTTTCAAAAATTTTAGAAAATGGACCTGCAGACAGAGCAGATGGCCTGAAGATTCATGACAGAATTATTGAGGTAAGGCAGCAGAGGCGCGGGATCCCAGATCTGTGGTGGGAAGATTTAACTATTTAAGTTTCCAAATATTCTGACGTTGGCTTTACTCTGACGTTGACCTCTTCGGGATATTTATCTAACTAGTGGTAGACTCATTAAGTTTTTATTTCTTATTTGAAAAAACGTAAAACTCTGATGATATCAACAAGTAGATATTGGGATAAAAGTACAAAATACCTGTTTCCAGTGTTAACGAATATCTGTATTTTAATAGCTTCTCTCCATGAACTCTATAAGAACTTATCAGACTATTACAGAATTAATGTTTTACTATTTCAAAAAGGTGATAAATCTGTGCTTAAGAACAGTTTGACAGGAAAATACTACTTATTAAAGCTTGTTATTAGTGTGTTATATGTGGAAGTTGGAAATGTGTCTATGATGCCTTTATCATTTCTTGGTGTAGTTTTTTTTGTTTTTTGTTTGTTTGTTTGTTCATTTGTTTGTGTGTGTGTGTGTGTGTGTGTGTGTGTGTGTGTGTATTCATTTGTGTGTGTGTGTGTGTGTGTGTGTGTGTGTGTGTGTGTGTGTGTAAGTAAAATGAAGCAGCATCTTTGCCCCCTGTGAGGAAGTGTTGTGGGAAACCCTGTGTGTGTGGCTCTGGTCTTGTGTTTGGAGCTCATGTAGAGGAACTGGACTGTGAAAATTGATGTGGAGTTGCTTCTGTTTTTTTCTGTTAATGTGTGATTCATGGCTGGAAATGTTTGCTGTTACAAAAATTGAGCAGGTTGTTTTTGTTAGTATATTAATTTCCAATGTATTTTAAAGGTATAAATGGAAACTAGGAAGGTTTATTAGATATAAACTATATTTTTGGAAAAAAGTTCATTCTGGATTACATCATTAGTACTATCTCTGTGAACATTTGTGTAAGATTCCTAGATACACACTCCTTTTCTTTATAAATCTCTGATAGATTTTAGGCTTGCATTCATCATGTGCGCACAAAACGAAGTTGAATTTTGAACACACTGGTCTACAATAAAAACAGAAAGAAAACCACAGTGTCTAGAAACAAGGAGACTAGCCACAAGAAGGGGTGAGCCTCTGCCTTTGAGTGAAGACTTTTTTAATTTGAAGAAGTTTCTTGGATCAACATTTTCTGCTTCTAGTTGTGCAGTCAAGAGAGGACAGACCACTTCCTGCTTGCTGTCCAGTTTGCCTTCTGTTTGCATACTACGGGCATTTACACACTGCACGGGCTAGTAAATGGACTTCTCTATTTACTCCTATGTTGTGCATGCAGTATTTTTTAAACAAAGAGCTTTTTTCTTATTTAATATCTTATCTCTGGCATAGTTCTTCTAGTTAGATGGAAAGTGAAAGCCAACATGTGCCCTTGTTAAGTCAAATGGTATCTGAACTGGACAATGTATTCAAACAAACATGCATATACCCCAGGATAGAAATCAGTACCGGGAACTTTAGAAATTATTCTAGCTAATTGACATATGGTTCATTTATGTGGCCATATAAAGAAGTGGAAATGGAGAGATGCTCAGCAGTTCAGATTTCTGTTCCCAGCACCCACATCAGGCAGTTCATAACTGCTTATAACTCCAACTCCAGGGGATCTGACACCCTCTTCTGGTTTCCAGAGGTAGCCACATGCACACACACACACACACACACACACACACACACACTAAAATAAACCTTCAAAAAGAAAGAAGGATTTTTATTTTATGTTGCAATATAACACTTTTCTTAAAAGTTCATTGGTTTGGGGCTGTGGCTAGGCTACATGAGATAACATTTGTCTGGTATGCATCAAGGCCTGGGGCTCCATCCTTAGCACTGAAAATGAAATAAATACACAAAAACTCATTGGTTTTCTTACTGTGAAATTATCATTAAAAAGCCCTGTGCTTTGGATCCAAATCCTTAGATGTGAATACATACATATGCATATGTGTGTGTGTGTGTGTGTGTGTGTGTGTGTGTGTGTGTGTATACTGATGTAATCACAGGAGCCAGGAAAATGAAAAGGAACCATATAGGGAGGGGAGCTTCAGAGAGGGGGATAGTAGGAGACAGGCTTTACCAAGGAAAAATGGGAAGTACTTTAACAGGGGGACTTGGGGGAGGCCTATACAGGGGCAGAGAGGGGAAAAAGATAAATAATAAATAATGCTTAAGTGGTGTGAAAAACCAATGGGAAATGTAGTATTTAGTAAGTCTCCTGAAAATACACATAAAACATAAATGTGAGTGCATGTGTAAATGTAGTATTTAGTAAGTCTCCTGAAAATACACATATAACATAAATGTGAGTGCATGTGTAAAGCTGAATGATATAACTAAATCACAGTGCCAGGCAAGGGAAAATTCCCAATGGGAATTGTTGTTGGTCAGGGTATCCAAGAGTCTCCCAGAACTTTAAATTCATCCTTTGATATAGACATTAAAAATAACTTCATAGTTTTTCATTAGAAAATAAGAAAAAAAAAACACATTTTCTTCCTTTTCCATAACAAAGGAAAATACTATGCTTAATAAATAAGTTCATATAGGGATCTTCCAACAGTTTCTAATGTGTGTCAGAATAATCTTATTTAAACCCTTTAAGATAAAGAAAAAAAAAGAGAAAAATCAATCATGTAAATTCAAATAGAATTTATAATGAATTGCAGTGTTATTTTTCATCTTGATCTGCATATATTAATAAGTAATGATAATAATTTGAAAACTCATAAGGACATAAATTTGAGTGTTTACCTTCCAGGGGGTATATATGCATTTCTTCCAGGGCATAAATACATCTATATTTGTATATTATATATACATATATATTCTACAGTATCGATCTATGTGCCCACATTTGTTATGACGAACTGAGTAAAATGATTTGCATATTTATGTTATCTTGTTAATTAGTATGAATATTATAGAAGAAATGAATGGAAATAAATCTCTTGGGGGGCTGGAGAGATGGCTCAGCAGTTAAGAACACTGGTTGTTCTGGCAGAAGACCTGGGTTTGAATCCCAGCATCCACATGGCAGCTAACAACTGTCCATAACTCCAGTTCCAGGGGATCTGATGGCTTCTTCTGTCCTCACAGGCATTGCACAACATGGGTGCACTTACTTACACGCAGGCAGTGCACGCATACACATAAAATAAAAATAAATAATTTTTTAAATACAGAAATCTCGCACTTAGTTGCTTAGTGCTACTGTCAGGTTTTGATTCAAATTGATTACAGATATTCAATGGACCTAGTGATATCTATTTAAACAAATCTTATGCTCACATGGTGTTGTAGAAGATCCCTATGCCAATAAGTTAGAAACAGATGATGGTTGTCAATTATTTTAGTTCATTTATCAGAAGTACACTACTAAGTTTCTGTCCATCAGGAAATTGACAAAAAAAAAAAAATGCATTAGTTAAAAAATGCAGAGCCAGAAAAGCAGGTCTTGAAAACGAAGCCAATAACTTATTTTCTGCTTTATACTCAATAATTTGTCCATTGAACAAATTTGACCTATGGTTTTAGTCAGTTTATGAGTTTCAAATAGCTCTGATGTTGTAAACCCAGTGTACAAATCAATTTTCAAACAGTATAAAGTGCACAAATCCCTTTAATCTCAGTACTCAGGAGGCAGAGGCAGGCGGATCTCTGTGAGTTCAAGCCAGCCTGGTCTATGTGGTGAGTTCCAGGCCAGCTGGGGCTACAGGGAGACCCTGTTTCTAAAAGAACAAAAAATAAAAGAGCACAAATAGTTCATGTATTATGAAGACATTCCAGTGAGTTAGCTGCCACAATCTAACTCTTTGATGAAACTTTGAAAGGAAAATAAGATGTTGGAAAGTTTGTTGTTAACTTACAGTCAAAATATACTCAAAGAATTATATGTGCTTAATTGAGTATATACGAGTTTGTGAGTTGCACTTATAAAAATATTTATAGATCACTCGTGAATAAGAATGTTACTATGTTCAAAACTGGCTTCTAGCTAAGCATGGTGATGCACACCTTTAATAAGAGCACTTCATAGACAGAGACAGAGGCAGGTGAGATTGAGGTCAGCCTGGTCTGCATAGTGGGTTCCAGGCCAGCTGGGCTGCAGGGAGACCCAAACCCTAGCTGAGTACCTATTGGCAACCAATAACTACTGGGAGACAGAAAGTTGGTTTCTTTAAGGGTGTGATAGATTAACCAGCTCCAGTGGACAGACATGAAAATTTGCCTTGATAAGCCTTAACATATATGACAGAGAACATGAAATCAGATAGGAGGTTGCTATAATAGGGCTGCAGATGGGGGGATCTAAGTATGATCAATATATATTGAATGAAATTTACAAAAATTCAATTGAAATTATTTTTTCTTAATGTTTTATTATTTTTATTTTTGTGTATGAGTAGCCTGTATGTATGTAAGTGCACCCATGTTGTGTAGTGTTCACAGAGGCCAGGAGAGGGCATCAAATTCTTCCAGAAGTGGAATTAGGAAGATGGTTAACCACCATGTGCTAGGAATCACACCCAGGACCTGTGCAAGAGCAGTCAATGCTCTTAACCACTGAGCCATCTCTCTAGTCTCTAAAAATTATGTTTACAAAGAATAAAATGGGATGTTCTTGGGAAAAAATAAAAAACAAAATTGAAAATTTTAATATTAAAAAAAAATTGGTTCATTTATGGTTAAAGAGACTTTACTAAGCCTGCTAAAAGATTAGTTGTAATAATCTTGCCATGGTTTAACAGGAATCAACAACTTTTTTTTTCCTCTGGTCTTTTTGAGACAGGGTCTCCCTGTAGCCCCAGCTGGCCTGGAGCCTGGAACTCACTATGTAGACCAGGCTGGCCTCAAACTCACAAAGATCTGCCTGCCTCTGCCTCCCAAGTGCTGGGATTAAAGGCGTGCGCCACCATGCCCAGCAAGGAGTCAACAACTTTTAAAAATACTTTTCTTGGTATTCTACATTCCATGAGAGCTGATTGAGTTCAAATTCTCAAAAGAATAGAGAAAATCATAATTACAAGGTGAACCCAGGAGATGCTTTTCCTACGATTCAAGACAAAGTAGTTTTTGGAATGATTCTCCACACGTAGCTGTGCAACCCAGTTCCTAGCTACTTTCATAGTTGTGTTTTTGAAAATATTTACATGTGTAGATTATAAACAAGATGATTTTGATATTTAGGTTACATCATCAGGTGACAGAATATCACTGGAAACAAAAAAGGCAAAAGATACCGTGCAAGGCATCAAAAATTCACATAGACCAGGCGTTTATTAGTGTGCATTCGAGTTAAAGTATTTTTGCTTATTTTTCAAGAGTCAGGACCATTGGTCGGATTGGAAGGGACCAGCATCATGGCTTCACTTTATTTTCTTTAGGGAAGAAGTTGAGGGTCAAAGTTCAATGCTGATGTCAGCAATGAGTGTTCCTTTTTCATGTCTGTGATGCTGGCAGCCAGCTGTGCACCCATAACCCCACAGAGAAACAGTGCCCAATCATCCCTGGTCTTTCGTTTACTTCTGATCCTTCCACCAGTTTCTAGCAGTGCTGGATAATAGAACAGCCCAGGACCCAGTGTTACTCACACTTCTCAGTCTCTGGAGTGTAGAGATGAGGAGTGGAGTCTGTGGAGCCTTATAAGATGAACAGTTTGGAGTGTGTGTGTGTGTGTGTGTGTGTGTGTGTGTGTGTGTTGTGTGTGTGTGTGTGTGTGTGTGTGTGTAAAATATCTTCTATTTATGGAGTTGAAAAATTCAGTGGAGAAGGCATTTACTTTTGCTTTGCAAATAGTTCCTGCACTGAACAGTGACCTCCCATGAGGCACTGAGTTGAGCCCTGGAAGGAAGAATCTTACAGACCAGAAATACAACTCTCAGATTGCCAGCTGCATTTTCTTTCAGTGCTCTTTGTGATGTTAGCCCTTCTGCTTTCTTTGTTATTACTCTGTATAGCCAAAGTAAAAGTCTTTGGTTGTCATGGGCATTTAGCTAAAGCTTCGGACAGTAGTTTACAGCTATTAGAGTGGGAAAATTAGGTGCAGATCAGGGCCAACCACTTAGCACTGTTGAATCAAATCAATAAGGTGCTATCTCACAGAGCAGCAGAGCCTAAGAAGCATTTCCATGTAGTACAGGGGCCTGTCAACCTATAGGCAGTTAGATTTTTTGACAAGCTGTTTTCTATCTTGAACACATCACTGAATACTTCAGTAAAAGAATATCCTATTCCACATTTTAAAGTATCATTCAGCAGCAGACTGTGCATAAGAATTAGGAAAGACAGAAAAGAAATTAGATGAGTGTAAACAAATTGCCTCATAATGAGATGTGTAACCATAATTTAATACTAGTAAGTTGAGTGCATAGTGAACATATGTTTTGTCTTGTGATTCAACAGGAAGAGCCTGGGCTGAGATCAAGGCCTCACTGGAACACTTCTTGTGCATCATTGAAAAATATTTTTGAATGGGGGCTGGAGAGATGACTCAGTAAGAGAGAGCACTGGCTGGCTGGCTGTTCTTGCAGAGGACCAGGGTTTGAATCCCAGCACCCACATGACTGTTAACAATGGTCCATAATTCCAGTTCCAGGGGTTTGGATGCCCTCTCCTGACCTCCGCGGGCACTGCATGACATGGGTGCACTTACACACAGGCAGGCAGAACACTCATACACATAAAGTAAAAATAAATAAATAATTAAATGAATAATAAAAATACTTTTGATTGATTGATTTTTATGTATATAAGTGTTTTGCCTTCATGTATGTGAGTGCACCATGTACATGCAATGACCACAGAGGCCAGAAGAAGGCACCGATTCCCTGGAACTGGAGTTACTGATGGTTGTTAGCTGCCATGTGGGTGTTAGGAACTGAACCCAGGTCCTGTGCTAGAGCAGCCAGTGCTCTTAACTACTGAGCCATCTCGCCAGCCTCTTGTTCTGCATTTTAAAGACTAAAAATGAGTTCTTCCTATGTTTCCACATGTAGTTTCACCTTATACAGGAAGTTATACAGGTAAAATCCAGGCCAGCTGCTGCCAGGGTTTAGTCCTTCCAGTTCCTGTAGATGCCAGAGTTTGATGATCAGTAGGTGGATTAGCTTGGGGATTTTCACATACCCATATGAACATTCCAGGCAAGAAGAATGGGCTGTAGGGGACCTTGTGTCTGGGAGTTTATGATCTAATTGCACTCCTTCAGCAGTACTTACTGTGTCATCTATGGGCTGTGTGGGCAGCCATATTTTCTCTTTCCAAGAAGAGCCATGATCCCCCTCTGTGCTGGGGGAGGAAGGCTCTTTTCTGCCTTGCTGAGGCAAAGTGCACTGTCTATAAGTCCAGTGACAGGGGATCCAATGCCCTCTCCTGACACCTGCATGACACAGGTTCACTTACACAAACGCAATACACTCATACACATAAAAAAATTTAAATGATAATAAATTTAAAATATATATTTTTTAAAGTGGTGGGTCTAGCAAGAGGTCATGAGGTCACAGAGGCATCATCTCCACTCTTGGAAGGACTGAAGGGATTCTTGTGGGATACTGGCTAATTCAGAAGAATTCCTAGGATAGATCAGGGGTGTTTTCCTAGCCCTTGACTTGCTGTCTGGTTGTGTGATTCCTTTCTCTGGCCAGAGCTGCTTCCACTTCAATGCCAGATTCTGTGGCATGTCACCAGAACAGATCTGATGCTGGCATCATGCCCTTGGGCCTCCCAAACTACGAATTGCATTCACTCTATTTCTTTGTAAAATATCCCGTCGCAGATATATTGTAGTCTCTTAGACTATCAAGTGAACTAGTGTTTTGTCCTCCTATTAATAAATAGTTTGAAAAGACAGTGAAAGGGGCTTATTGCATTGAGCTTTAGTGTGTTATATATTGTTATATCCATTTAACCCATTGTATTTACTATTATACCCATTTAAACTTATAAAAGATGAATGTTCTCATTTTGAGTGACCAACTTCCAAGAAAGAACACTGGACCACCACATATGACTGTGAAGTTTGCACTGTGGTACTGGATCCTGAGTCCCCACCAGAAGGTCTAACCATGCTCGCCATTTCTTCAGTATTCGGTATTGTGACTCACTCTAAAACGAGGTGCGGGATTGATTTGTCCTAACATTGCAAAGCAGGTCTCATCTTAATTGCATTTGACCTCTCCAGCAGTCTTCTGAGCTGCCTGCCACATATGACTGTGAAGTTTGCACTGTGGTACTGGATCCTGAGTCCCCACCAGAAGGTCTAACCATGCTCGCCATTTCTTCAGTATTCGGTATTGTGACTCACTCTAAAACGAGGTGCGGGATTGATTTGTCCTAACATTGCAAAGCAGGTCTCATCTTAATTGCATTTGACCTCTCCAGCAGTCTTCTGAGCTGCCTGGCTGCCTCCTCCTCCTCCTCCTCCTCCTCCTTCCAGCCTGTGTTGTATGCTGGCCTCCTGAGGACTCAGTCATGTCTGAGCTCTCTTCCCAGAGGAGGACAGGCAGGCAGGAGAATTTGGCAGATGAACAAATCCATTAGCAATGTCTGGTCTGGAAGTATTTGGGGTGGTCCCTAGGCTCTGCTGGACCAGCATGGTCTGGTCCCTCCATAGCTGTTCTCCAACTTCTCCAGTTCAGCTAGTCAGATGGACCAAGCAAACCAGCTTTTTCTAGATGTTTCTTCTTCTTCTTCTTCTTCTTCTTCTTCTTCTTCTTCTTCTTCTTGTATGTTACATAAGGAAATAATATCCTTAACTTCCCTTAAACCATTTTAACAGTTTGTACCTTCCATTTGTAACTCAACTTGCTTCCTCACTCCAGGGCTTTTTTTTTCTGGCTTTTTTTGCTGTGGCCCCTCAGGAGCATCTTTTTGTCAATATATTAAAATCTACTTCTGCAGGAGAAGCAAAAAGAGCCTTCAGGCACTCACATTTCAAAACCCAGTCTTTCTTCCTTAGACCCTAGTACTGTAGTTACATGAAGCAATTCAAGTTTCTGATCATCAGACCTTTCTTTTTCAGTCTTTCTACTTGATATTCTTGCCCATGTCCCTCCCTCTCTGGCAAACTCCATGAAGTCCTTCACAGCCCCCAAACCCTTCAAAACCCCTGAAACCCTTCATGGCCTTGAGACCCTTTATAATCTCCTGAAACCCTTCACAAACCCCCAAATCCATCACAGCCCTGTGAAACCCTTCACAACCTCTGAAACCCTTCACAATCCACAAAGTGGAATTACTTTCTTATGTCTGTTGCCAAAAGATTTTATGGCTCTCACTTTCCCCTCCCAAGGGTATGGATTTCCTAAAAGTGGTTTTAGTATTTTATTGAATTTGTTCTTCCAGAACCATTTCTGCTCTGAGCTTTAGCCTGGTGAACTCTATACTTTCTTTGAGTTCTCTTTGAATGATGGAACAAATGAATGGATGTATCTGGAATTCAAAATTGTAGAATAATGGTCTGCATCCAAAGGTCTGTCAATGCCCTTGAAATCTTGCCAGGTGGCATTCAGTTACAGAAGTCTAAGTTACGCACTCTGTTCCTTTTTGTTGTGCTACAAATCACTGGATAACCAAAATGTGGAATTTACTACAAATGTGATTCACCAAGTAAACAGACAAGTCTGAGTGTCAGTGGGATTTGGTCCCTGGAGGTAGAAAGATCTTTTAGCTTCTCTGCATCCAGACTGGCCTGACTAGAAAACGAATAGACAAGAAATGAATGAAGAGGGTAATGGTGAGTGATTGGCATGCAGGAATTATCCAAATAACTTCTTGGCATTGTGGCCCAGAGCTTCAGGAGTAAAGCAGTACTCGAAAGGCTTTTGTAAGAAAGATGGAAAATGAGGCAATGGAAGGGAGAGGATGGGACAAGGGGAGAGTGCCAGGGGCCAGGTGGGAGGCAGGACCTGGATGTTGGGCTGAGCAGTCATTTTGGCTGAGCAACACCATTAACAAAAATAGTTAATGCTTAGATCACGGTGTGGTCAGCACTCCTGAGTTTGTTTGTAGGTGTTAACGCATTCCACCCTACCAGCTCCGAGATTGGCACTGAGGAAAATGAGGTGAGAGAGAGCTCAGGTAACATGCCATGGTCACTGGGCAAAGCCCTGGGGTCTGCGCCCTTGCGCATCACTAGATTCTACCCATCTAAGGGTCATGTCAGCTGAAATCAGACTTTGAGGAAAATAGCCCAACATGCTTAGCTAGGAAATTGGGGAATTACATATCACACAGGCCACAAGGAGCAGTCAGAGATGATGTTCAAACAGAGGGTGACATGTTGAAGCAGTGACAGAAAAGGATTGGCCTCTGTCCTGCACATACACGGCAGATTTCACCAGGGAATATAAATAGTTTAAAAAGGTGCTTGAGCCACAGAAGCTGCTGTGCGAGAACAGCAGCTGTCCATGTGTGTGCCGCTATTTCCGCGTTTCTGTTCCCTTCCCTTCCGCGGAGCCCTTAAAGTGCCTCTCCTGTGTGGCAGTTACTCTGTACTGGTTTCCCAGCAACTAGTTGTGCTCTTCCAAAGTAGTCTCTACTGCACAATCTGTGCTCTGCCGAATGGTCTCTGCTATCATTTTGCCGTAACAAACTGCAATTGCCCAGCCTTGCCCCCTCCCACACGTGTCTGAACATCTAATTGTTGGTGTTGGTCCAGTTACCTCACATAGGTTAGCCTACTTTGGGCTCCAGAACACACCCAGCTCTGTCCATCCCATGGTGTTCCCACCCTCCTTGAACACAGCCGGTGCCTCTCATTTGTTGGCTTAGACATCACCAGTCCAGGCAGACTTTCCCTGAAGACCTTATTTACATTACGTCTCAGCACTCTGTTCCTTCTCTCTTGTAATATCACAACGGTCTGCTTCTTTTGAGCAGATTTTTACAGAGTCACAAACCTTAAATGTCTAAGGCAATTAATGATTAGAAAAGGAACTCATGCCTATAGCTTGCACTGAATCAACAGACAGTTCCTCCCAAGACACTACCCTGTCCCCTTGCTCTGTCATTGATTGCTCTAAGTTTTGCCTGTTTTGACCTCTGTTCATATATAACGACAGAACAGGTATTCTTTCAAGCCTGACTCCTCTGAGCCCACTCTTCCTGGGGCACACATTTACTTTTCTACTCTCCTAGCTGTATTGTACTGAAGCACTTACCTGTTTGGCTACAGTTTGCCTGTCGGCCTCACCATCACAGAACTGCTGGTTCTGGGCTGTTATAGTTACAGTGCACATCTTTGGGTGACCTTCTGTGGGTGTTTCTAATATATGTACACACACACACACACACACACACACACAACCTAGGAGGATATTTGCAGGGTCATATAACATACATACTTAGCTGTAGTAATTAGCCAAATAGGTTTTTAAAAAATGTTGCAGGAATTCACCTCCTTTCCCAACAAAATCTTTGAGTTTAAACTATTCCATACCCTGGCAAAAAATCGGTACTGTGTGGAGTTTTTATTATTGTTATTTAATCCAGCTGTTGAAGTAGTATATGCAGATGAGTGTGGCAGTCCTTAATGGGTCATGAAGTTAAATACAGCCACGGTCTCTCAGCTCAGATCTGAATCATGAAGACCCAGCCCATCTTGCCTTCCGTTAGACCTGGCACACAGCAGGCACTCAACTGTGTGAAGAATGAATGATTGTTTCAGAGGACAGAGCAAATCCAACACCTCTCGATGGTTGTGAGGTGGCAAACATGCAGTAAGGGATACGGGAGGAACTTTCCTGTGCTCTGTTAACATTTACCTAGCACAGAACAATCGTACGCCTTCCATCTCCTCTTCTCTAGAGGAAGGAAAACTAGCTGCATTTCCCTGACAATATCACGTTCGACCATCGTGGCCTGCTTTGTTTTAAGATGATAGTTTTCTCAGGCCCCTCACGTCCTCGCTCCCTTCACTTGTCCTTGTTATAGTGTCGGAAAGATGAACATGACCCCTCAACAAATACTTGGGGCCTGGGTAGCCTGTGCTGAAAACCCTTCACTTTCCTGAATGTGTGAGTATTATTTTTTTCAGTTGTGTAATTTTTTTGCGAAAAGATGAGATGATTGAAGAAATCAATTCTTTTCTTCTTACCTGAGCTTTCACTGAGATTTCTTTTCTTTTAATATTTTATTTATTATTTTTTTATGTGTATGTGTGTATTGCCTGCATGTAGATAAGTGCACTTGTGTCGTGCAATGCCCGCAAAGGACAGAAGAGACTGTTGGATCCCCTGTGATTGGAGTTACAGACAGTTGTTAGCTGCCATGTGGGTGCTGGGATTCAAACCCAGGTCTTCTGAAAGAACAGTCAGTGTTCTTAACCGCTGAGCCATCTCTCCAGCCCCGAGATTTCTTTTTATACCAGAGAATGTTAACATTTATCTCCCTCTCAGACAGGCGTAATTTTTTTAATCCAAATTAAAACTCAGGCAATGTCAGCCCTTCAAGATGAAGAATTAAGTCAATGAGACATGTTAAGCCCTAAAATAAAGTCGATTCCCAGGCAGACAGATGGAAATATAAAGTCTTCAATGTGAAAAGAAAATATTATGTAGTAAACTAAAAGATGTTTAAATAAATGTAAAATCAAATACTGTATTTTTTGTTAAATATTTAATGATCCTGTCATCGTTTATATATGTATATATTTTGTAATGGATTATCAAATCACACAACTAATCATGTTTAATAGTACGGAGTGAACTCATCAAATAAATCTCACCATACAATGTGAATTCTGTGTTGAACATCTGTTTAGTCATAAGGATGAGGATGATGGTTACTGTAAAGATTAGTGATAGTCAACACTTAGGGGATTCTTTATTATGTAACAAACACTATGTTTACTAAATACACCGATGCAATCAAAGGCTTGCACTGATACAATGTCTTGTCTAATTTGAAGGAAAGTAACTATGCACTAACATGTAGTAGAGACCTGTGAAATCAATTAAAATGCAAGTAAAATATATTACAGCCTAGTTGGCTGCCTCACAAGACCATCAAGAAAGGCAGCAATCTCTGTCTTTTCTATAGCATGTAGCATCGTAGGGCTTTCATTGTGAAGACACAGAAAATGCTGTGGAGTGCTAGCGGAGGTCGTCCTGCCTCACTCCCTGTCTCTTCTAAGCTTTATGCACATTGATCTTCTGTCTACTATCTCCTTTGCTCCTAGGATCCAATGTCAAATGCCAAGAGTCATAACATTCTGGAAATTTCTAGCACCCTCAAGTAGAGGTCGTTAAGTGTAAGTTTTATAAGAAGTGATTATCTGGTTCAAGATAAAAAAAGTAAATTCTAATTCCAAAAATAGCTTGCAGAAAGTTTCAGTTTTCAGTGTGATTTTTTTTTTCAAAGGTGAATGTTTCTGATATCGCTCCATATGAAACCTTTTCAAAAATAAGGACATTTCATCTTAAGGTATCTAGTTTCTATCACCTTTCTTTTAAGATTTGCCAGTAATATGTACTTCATATAAGGAGCTTAGTTTCCAAATTTTGGCAGTTATTTATTTACCCAGTTTCAGCTGAGAAACTTGATGCTCTTGAAAGATTGCAGCCCAGCACGTTTGGTCTCATCTGCATCTTCACATCAATGCTGTGCTTAGAAGTGGTTTTGTGACAGTAAAAGCTAAGAATGTGCTCTAAGTGGGAACTGCTGTTGAAAACTTGGCTTTCTGATCTATGGAAAACAGTAGGCAGGTCTTTCTTTTCTTTACAAAGGACTTGACAATAAGGTTTATCATGTTCTTTGGGGGAAGAGATCATATTAAGGAAATAAAATGAAGTTTGTTAATTTTTATGAGCACTGTTTTTATTTTTTGTTAGGTTTTTTAATGATTTTTTTAGATCATTGTTAGAAAAAAGGCTTTTCCAGAAAGTTTACATGTACAAGATAATGAATTTCTGCCTTTATTTGTATGCGCTAAGAATTTGGTAGTGAATTCAGTTGCATGCAGTTAAGGGATGTGCTTGTGTATTTGTACACTTGGATCTGTGAGTACACTGTCTTTCCTCTGTCTTCACTAGGTCTAAAGGAAGTAACATGTCAACATTTTGTTTGCTAATTTGCTAATCCTTATTTTGGCAAGGGCTCTGGGGATCTTGTGTATAGCTATGTTAATGAACCAGGAGAATTAGTGGCAGATTTTGAATTTAAAACTCATTGAAAAGCCAAAACATTGTATTGTTTCGCCTTCTAACAGGCTGAACAAACTTGGATGCAGAGAAAGATATCTGAACCTGCGTCATTTTCTGCATCAGCAAGCAGCTTATTGGTATTTAGATCACAATATATGGGTTAATCGTGTTACACTGGTAATATTTACAATGTATTTGAAATGCAGTAATAGTATTACTTAAGACTATTTTCAGCAATTTGACAGACATTTAAAAACACTAGCATTTAAGAAGTATTATATACTTCTTAAATTGAAGCCATAACATGAAATTTTAAAAATTGTATTCTCTTTTGGGGAACTAGTCTAGGAAATTCTGAATACATACACAGACAGTGCCGAGAGTGTATGCCCTGGCTCTCCATGTCCTACTGTGGACTGGGAGGCATGAGGTTCAGTAAGGGCCCAGAACTGAACTCTAAGATTTCAAATGTATTTAGAGCTCTTTTCAAGAGGAAATAATGTCCCCAAATAGTTAATGCATTTTCATCCTAAATCGATGAAATCTCTTTCTGGGATGGCCATTGGGGTGCACATCTGCACTCCCAGCCCTAGGGAACTAAGGCAGGAGGATTGCAGACATTGGCACTTCATTGGGAGAATTCTCACCTTGGGAGAAAAATCTCAGGGAATTGAAATGTCCTTGAGTTCCTCACTAGTGTGTGCTGTGCAGAATGGGATTTTTCAAAGAGGACCACCACGTCTACTGCCCTGGTTTGTTTTTGGTTCAAACCTTCGGAGGATATAAGGAAAATTCTTGTTTTTCATTCTCTTGTGGCTCTCACAGAGAATCTTCTGGATAGATCTGATTCTGTTTGTTTTCTACATCACTGAAGAAACATTTCTGGGCTGATGGTGCATCTCAGTGGTAGACCATGTGCTTAGCATGTGTGAGGCCTGAGCTCCATCTCCAGCTGCAGAAAAAGGTTTTAATTTTTTTTTTCTCCAAGGTGCTCTGTATTATCATTAACATAAGAAATGTTAAGCAGGAACAGGAAGATAGATTCTCCATGAGAAAAACAGTTATCCTGAAACCATAACCCTAACAGAAGTCCAAAAGGATTCAGGAAGAAGAGTGTCCTGCTGACCAGAAATCAGCCTGCTCAGGCAGCAGGCTCTGAAGTCTATGTGTGAGGAAGCGATTTAAGTTGGTTGACTGTCACAAAATCAGTTTAGGCAAAGGATAAGCTACTTAACCAAAATCAAAATGAACACATAATGTCATGATTGTGGTTCTTATGAGCACTGAAACCCAAGGGGCTGACATAAATCGTGATTCCCCTGTCAAGGATTTCCCCAGACCTCTTTTATATATTGGTCCTTTCATGACACCAGATTTCTTTGTGTGGTGCCTAAAACAGACATACACAACTTAAGTCTAATTTTACAGACTCTTCTTGTGTTTTCTGAGTCTTCCTGCATACTATTCCGTGCTCTAGAACAGGGCAAGCCTGTAACTGCACACACTCCCGGAGGGCTCCCAATCTGATGGTCAGTCTTGCCTTGTATTGGTATGTGCTCGTGTGAGCCGTTCTTAGTACATGTGGTGGTACAGAAACATCAACTTCCTTTTAGAGATTTAAGGATTTGTTTTTCCTGGACCAAAGTGTTACTAAGCATGGAGACATATTAGAGCAGCACACCACACACCACCTTTTCTCTTCAGCTGTTTTTGCTTGTTCTGTGTGTGAACCGGGAGACATCAGGGAGGCCTGATGTCCTGTCTATAGACATAAGCTTCTTTCCTACTCAATTGCTTCATTTTGCTTCAAGTAGTTTACCTATGTCCGTTAAACATGGAGTGAGGGCATCCCCATTTTTACCAAAACACATGAACTATATATATATAAATGGGTCCAAGTGACATTGTCATATATTGAGGAAATGTTTATTACATGTAAACATCCTTTTCTCCCTCCCACCCTGCCCCAAGGGCCCTGCCCAGTCCTGAGTCATCACCACCCTTCCAGATCAGCATGCATTTTAGTTTCCACTTATGAGAGGAATATATGACCTTTGTCTGTTTGTGTCTGGATCATTATCCTCACACAATGTCCTCCATTGACAGCCATCTTGCTGTAAACACAGGATTTCATTCTTGTAACTGAAAATATCTACTGTATATGTGTAAGTCTTCATGGTGTTATAGGTGCATGGAGGCATGTACCACACTTCATCCACCCATGATAGCTGATTTCATGCATTATTTTAAGTTATTGTGAGAGGCACTGCAGTAAGTGTGGGCACACAGGTATTGTGCTATGTACCCTGACATCATTTCCTTTAGATAAATTCCAAAGAATGGCATAGCTGGATAATGTGTGGGCTGATGTTTAGGTTTATTAAGAAACTGCCATACTGCTCCTTACTGGATGCACTAATTTACATTCCTATCAGCAATGTATAAGAGGTCCTTTTTCTGCATTGCCTTGCGGTGTTTTGACTTATTTTTGATAAGCACTGTTCTAAGTGGAATGAGCTGGTGTCTCATAGTAGTTTTAACTTACATTTCCCTGATGGCTAATGATACGAAATGTTCTTTATACATTTGATGGACAATTGTATTTCTTTGTCATTGTTTTTAGTCCTTGCATATTGTGTATAATGACCCTCTGTGAGAGGAATAGCTTGCGAATATTTCCTCCCTTTCTGTAGATTGTTTCTTCACTTTGCAGTTTCTATTGCTGTATGGAAGCTTTCAGGCTTGACACAATTCCGTCTGTCAGTTTTTACTTTTGTTTTTGGAGATTTGGGGATCCTCTCAAGGAAAATCACTGCCTGAACTCATGTTTTGAAATATTCCTCCTGTTTTCTCCTAGTAGTTTCGGAATTCCCTGTCTTGCGTTTACCTCTTTATCCATCTGTAGTTGATTTTTAGAAAAGATTAGAAAAGGAGTCAACTTTCAACTCATATATGCAGATATCCATTTTCCCTGTATGCTTCATTGAGGAACAGCCCCTTCACCACAATCACATCATTCCTGTAAGAATAGCTGTTTGAAATTAGATTGATAATTTCTATGAAAGACTATTTTATAATTTGCTATTCTGCGCATATATATGTTTGTGTGTGTGAGTGATGTGTGTGAATACATGGGTAAGTGCACATGTATGTGTGTGCATGTGTGTGGAGAACAGAGGTCAACACTGGGTATCTTTCTCTCTCACCTCTCTGCCTTCTTCCTCGAGATGTGCTCTCCCACTGAACCTGGAGCTCACTGATTGGCTTGATTAACTTGCCAGCAAGCACAAGGGATCCTTCTGTCTCAACCTCCCAAGTGCTAGAGTTACAGCTACACGCTTCTGCTCCCTTCTGTTTACATGGGTTCTGGGGACCCTAACTCAGATCATGGCAAGCACATTACTGACTGAGACACCTACCAGCCGCTCATTCCCTATGTTAACATGTGCATTTTCTCATTTGCCTAGCTCTCCCTAGGAGGCATCTACCCTGGAAACCAGCAGTTGTACTATACAAATGAGCTACAGTTATGGTAAATCACAGACACAGCTGTGGGGTGGATATAGTTTGTGTGGGTCCCTCAAAGGTCCATGTGTTTGGAGCTTCTCCCTCAGCGTGGCAAAGGTAGACTGCAGAACTTTAAGAGATGGGGTATAGCAGGTGCTCTTCTCTGGGGTAGCTGCCTCTGGAAGGGTTAGTGTAGCACCTTCGGGCTCCTGCCCTCCAAGGGGCAGGTTGCCCTAGAGTCCTCCTCATCCCTGAATGGCATCCTGGCTGCCTGTGCTCCTTAGATGTCACCTTTTCCTCTTATGCCATGAGCTGTTACGGCACCACTGGAGGGTAAAACAGGCATGCAGTCTTCACATGTGTGTACTAAATGAACTTCTGTTCTTTATAAACTTAGCTTGCCTCAAGTATTTCATCATAATAACACAGAACCAACTTAGAAGTTCACAAATAATACATTACAACTTACAGTAAATGTCTTAAAGAAAAGTTTTGGGGCTGGAGAGATGGTTCAGCCATTAAGTTTCGGGACTGAAGAGATAGCTCAGTGGTTAAGAACGTCGTTCTTGCAGAAGACCTGGGTTTGAATCCCAGCACCCACACAGCAGCTAACAACTGTCTGCAACTCCAGTTCCAGGGAATCTGAAATCCTCTTCTGTCCTCTGTGGGCATTGCACAACACAGGTGCACTTACCTAAATGCAGGCATAATACTCATACACATAAAATAAAAATAATAAATAAATTTTTTTAAAAAGTTTCACCTATTGTGTGAAGAAATTGTGGGTGCAGAAATAATGGGGGTAGCGTATGTGATTGTGATTTTAATTTGGGGGATGAAAGGATTCCTATTTGAAGAACTTCATTTACTGCATATCTAGAAATTGAAATAGATGCTAGCTAACAAGGATTTGGGGCAGATTTTAAACAGACAGCTGAGCATGATAAAAACTCAGAGGTAGAGACACAGAGTACCACAAGAACTGAGAAACAGCACTGGAGAGATGCTCTACAGTTAAGAGCACCAACTGCTCTTGCAGAGGACTCATGTTTAGTTCCCAACACCCACATGGTAGCTAACAACCATCCATATCTCCAATTCCAGGGGATCTGATGCCCTCTTCTGGCCTCCACAGGCACTGCACGTATGTGGTGCACTCACTTACATGCAGACAAAACACTCATGCACATAAAATAAAAATAAATACAATTTAATTTTTTAAAAGAATTAAGAAAGCAGCATGAAGGTGGCTGGTTCATGCAGAGCTTTATAGAAGGGTGGTCTTGTATCTGCGTTGCCTGGCCAACCTTGCTGATTTTGAAAAATGCTTAATAGTATACCTGGCCACTCTCACAAGTGCCTCAATGTGATGTACTAATACAACATCCCCATTTTATTTAAAGTAATTGGATATGTTAACTGGTACTGTTGAGAGTCTAGTTCTAGGAAGAACAAAACCAAACTTGTAGGATTGAGTTTGACCACAAGAGTCCAAAGAAGGAGGAGGAACTTTGAAATTCTTGAACAGTAGCACACCTTACTGTGGCAAAACATTTTCCTAGATATAAAACACTTTCATGTGAATCATCTGCCTAGATCCCTACCATGCCCCAAGCTTTAGGGAAGCCAGAATGCCAAAATGACAGATGGAGAAACAGTCTTAGGATGTTCATGAGGCTTTTTCAAAGTCAAAGCTGTTCAAATAAGGCAAATTTTAAACTTGAAGCATTGTGTTAGACCAGCGGAGAAGAATGGGGAAACCTGTTAGAAGGCTCCTAGAGACGCAGAGTGGTAATCCACACCATTTTGCCTGAGGTAAAAAATTTGCAATCTTATTTGAAGAGGATACAGTAACTACTGTGAAAAGTTCCTTGTTTGTGTGTGTGTGTGTGTGTGTGTGTGTGTGTGTGTTATTGTTGTTGTTGTTGCAGACAATCTGATGAGACTCTAAAGATACTGAACTATGTATCAAAACAGAGATCAGAGATAAATCTCAAAAGACTCGATTTAGTAATCTCAGAGTAGAAATTTTAGACTGTCCTAATTTCTGTTTATTATGTTGTTTATTATGATGAGTGCTGATGGGACAGGCATACAAATGGTATTGAGGAAGCATCCGGGCAATGGGGTTAACTCTTTGCACCCTGGCATGCACTCTTCCCCCTCTAGTCATGGATCATGACTGCCACAATGGGTCTCAAGCTTCAGCAGAGGAAGTGTGTTCAAAGAGCTTGTGAGAAAGCTCTCGTCCTTTACAAGACCACAAAGTACAGGATAATAGAAGATCTGAGCCTTCAGTTGCTTGGAGATTATTTCAGCAGATCTTGGGGCTATTAAAAAAATAATTTAAAAAATTCAATTTCACCACTTGACGACGTTGTTCACAAATTAAAAAAAAATTTTTTTTTTTCGGTCTTTTTGAGACAGGGTCTCCCTGTAGCCCCACTGTCCTGGAACTCACTATGTAGACCAGGCTGGCCTTCTGGCCTTGAACTCACAGAGATCTGCCTGCCTCTGCCTCCCAAGTACTAGGATTAAAGGTGTGTGCCACCATGCCCAGCCCTGACATCTGCATTTTTAACAGGTACCTTTTGATTTGTGATTCCTATGTATGACTCATAAACTTCTTCACTGTAAGTCCTTAGCTAATATGGTCCTAGGTTGAAATAGTTCTTATTGTTTATTATAATTTTCAGTTTTCTAAGGAACTCACACTAAGAATCCTTAAGATTAAAAAAGAATGCATTTCTACTAGAAGAAATGTCAAGTGGTTGATGAATGAAAAGGAACAAATTCACTTATTTTAGATTAAAACTCAACACAGTTGCTAGTTAGTGGGATGAATTTCCATGACCAAGCATAATTGAAGTATATAACTAGTTACTAAATACTGGTACATCAATGTATTGCTCTGGATGGTACAGGAGAAATAATGAACAATTAAAATGTCTTTTGTACACTGGTAGAGATTTCACAAATAAGAAATACAGTGAGTCATATTACACATTACTGTGTAATCAGTACCACTTATAAAAATAGCTAGTGTTGGCTGGGTATTGTTTACAGGAAAAAAAAAAGGATTGACTTTGACTTTTAAGTAATCACAAAGGATTCCACATGATCCTGAAAGATGGGCTGGTTGTCCAGAATTCATTACAGAAAGAGTTTGTCTTTGATATGGGCAGAAATCATTTCTTAAATATATTTTAGCTACGCATGTTTAAGATTTAAAAATACCAGGGAAAACTTTGAGTACAGTTTTACTGTCTATTTTTATTAGAAACACATTTCACTAAATCTGAAAGCCTATATTTTCAGAGAGTTAAAATTTGTACCCGACCTTCATTGGATGTTTCTGTAGCAGGCAGTAACTGAGTAAATCATCCAGGGCCTGCTTACTTTATCCTCTGTTTATAATTCATCTCTGAGCACAGAGCTAAATATTTTTCATCCTTTCAAGTAATTTCACAGAATCATTAAATGCTACACTTTATAAAACTCTAAGAGTTAACCTAAGTCCAAAGTGTCGTTCTTCATTCTCTTAAAAAGGAGCTACCCTTATAATATTCATAGCAAGTTTTCATACAATAGAAGCATCTTAGTCTAAAAAAAAAATCACTGTATTTGTTTCATGAAGAAATTAACTCCCGGACGCTGCGTCTGTCCCAAACAAGCAGGCCTATTTCAGTTTTCCCTCGTAGTTCCTGAATGATTCTTTCATATTTTTCTCTTTTCTGAGCACAAAACCTGTGGGTTTGAAGCTTGTTAAGCAGCAGAAGATGGAATCAGTTTACTCAGAACAGGGACAACAGCTCCATGTGAACTTTCAGTTCAAGGGGCTCTGGAAGTAGTCACCAGTGTTCTCAAGAACAGCTCAAGTAGTCCTTTGTTTTTGAAACCCCAGTCCAAGAGGTGAAAGGCCTTCAGGCAGGCTGGTCTCCCAGAGACTCTAGTATATGCCCAGTCAAAGGAAAAGTTTATACTTGAAACAATGAACAATAAGCAAATTTGATTTTTTTCTCAGTTAGTTTAGCATATACTATTGAAATTTTAAAACAAAACTCAGGGCTGCATGAATATCATTTTCTGAGATCTGTCCCAAGCTCCCACCTCTCTCTCTCTCTCTCTCTCTCTCTCTCTGTGTGTGTGTGTGTGTGTGCGTGCGTGCACTTTGTTAATCAAACATGTAGAATGAACACAAGTCACCTGAAGAATGCTTAAAAGGAACTGCAGATAAAATGGACTGCTCTCCATATTGACCCTGTTTCCTGGTGTACAGAATCCTCTCCATGTCCTGAGTCCTCCCAATATCAAAGGGATGATCTATAGAGTACTTGCCTAGCATGACCAATGCCCCTCGCTCTAATTCCCTAAGCACTGTAAAAGACCAAAGAAAACAGACACTACATACAGACTTTGCATAAACGTCCCACAGAGCGCTGCCCTCATGCTCAAGATGGGCAGAAAAGGGAGCAACAGATCAGATAGCAAAGGGCTAGAAAGAATGCTGTGAAAATGAAATCATCTCCAAACTGAAACTTTTCAGTTAGGCGGTTTTGAAGAAGAAAAGTCATCAACCTGGTCTACATAGCAAGTTCTAGGACAGCTGGGTTATCCGGAGACTGTCCAAAAAAAAAGCCAGGTGTGGTGGAGCATGCCTTTAATCCCAGCACTTGGGAGGCAGAGGCAGGCAGATCTTTCTGAGTTTGAGGTCAGCCTGGTCTACATAGTGAGTTCTAGGTCAGCTGGGGTTATAGGGAGACCCTGTCTCAAAAAGATTTAAAAAAAAAAGATTTTTGGTTTAATGTTTGAAAGAATAAAGGAATGGCTCAGACGTGATGTCAGAAGCAGGCTTGGGTTGATAATACAATTAGATTATAGTAAGGAAACATATGGTGATAGCATATGTGAATTTCAGGAGAGCCATAAGCTTCATTAGAGGCTGCCATAAAGCCATTTAATCCCTTAAAGAGTCTAACTGACCCTAACTTAGCACCCTGGCCTTGCTCAAGCCCTATCAACTGGTCACTCTCTGGACTGAGAGAGACTGTGGAGCCCACCTGTTTCCTTTAGGGCTATAGATAACTCACCTGTCTGCCTGAGCAAATAATCTTTAGAAAAGAGACCCTCAAGGACACCAGACCATAGCACGGAATTAACCCTTGCAGCTGTGTGCAGCAGAGTTCCTATGTAAGTCCAGAATGCTCTCTCTTTAGTTTGCAGATAATCATTTCTTGAGGAACAGCTTTTAGCAGCCCTTTGCTGGGCTTCCTGAATCCAGGGAGCACATTCCTTGTCTGCTACAGGTCTGGCTCTGCTTCTTATTTCTAAACTTTAAACTCCTTCCTTTTTCTGCCCTCCTAAATCTAACATATGGCAATTAAAAAAAAAAAAAAACAAACTATTGAACTATAGATCCAAAATAATGATGTTATGGCTGTAGAAATAGCTCAGAGGTTAAGAGTACTCTTTTCTCTTGCTGAAAACATGAGTTTGGTTCCTCAGACCCACATTAGGCAGCTGAAAGCTTCCTGTAACTCCAGCTCCAGGGGATCTGATGTCTTCTGGCCTTCATGAGCACTTACACCCACAAGCGCATATACACACACACAGATAAACCTTAAAATAAAGGAGACATTGATGTCTCCCTCCTGATTTGAATATTTTGGGCCAGTACAACTACACTGTAGAAGAAAGGATTTCTTTTACCCAGAGTCTCTGTTGTAGTTTGCTTTCTATTTCTGTGATAAAATACGTGGAACAAAACCTTTTACTGCATCTTATACATCTTTGAGGGAAGACAGACAGGAACTCAGGGTAGGAACCTAGAGGCAGGAACTAATGCATGGACCATGGAAGAACACAGCCAACAGGCTTGCTCCCTTGGCCTCTACTCAGTCAGCTTTATACAGCCCACGACCAATTGCCCAAGGGTGGCACCACCCACAGTGGGCTGGTCCCTCTAACATCACTCAGCAATCAGGAAAATACCTCACATACCTGCTCCCATGCCAGTCCAATGGAGGAAATTCCACTGCTGAGGTTCCCACTTCGCAAGTGTGTCAAGCTGACAACTGAAGCCAGCTATGACAGTCTCTGTCTTTTTACACATTCTTTGGAACGTTATCTTGACTAAGCATTGCTGGGCATTTCCATGTTGTTTTATTTCCCTCTGGGCACAGGTTCCATTTCCCTGTTCCTTTACCACTAGTGGGTCCATGTACCTCTGTTCTAGGTAAGGGAATGTTCTGGACCCAGAACATTCATGCCAAATGCTACTGTCCAGCATCCCAATTAGGAAGCAAAAGGAAATAAATATGGAACTACATACCAGAAGGATGTAGGAGTCCACCTGGGAGAGGTTTGGACCAAGAATACCCATTTCATATTTGACATGATCAGAGTTAATGTGATATTACTGAGGGTTGAGGGTTGTTGGTTATGTAATTTACTCGTGCCAAAACAGCATGGATGGGCTGGAGAGATAGTTTGGCCATTAAACGCCAAAGCCAACAATCAAAAAATCAAAAACAACATTGATACACTTTAGTGGGTGACCTACTCTAGCATAAATGTACTGTGTCAGCTCATATCAACTTATTATTCAGAGACATGGTAAGGGAGCTAATATCCAAGGGTACAAAGAGAGAATCCACATTTTTCAGGGGTTACACATTTAGTAAGGTCTTCATTTGTGGGGTAGTCCGTGTGTCAGCAGCTTTAAGACAAAGGCCGAAAACAGTACTTCACTAGTCTGTGATTTTTATTAAGCATGTATGGCAACATATTACAAGAAAGAGGTGAACTCAGGAAAGGATTGGCTGGTTTGTAAGAAAACAAATCTTTATAAAGTGTGGGCATTTGAGGCTTTGCAGGCTTGGGAAAACCAGCTATGCCTGGATGTCCAGCCATCAGAAACAAAATAAATGATAATGACTCAGAATGAATCCCATTAAGGCCCTGTGTGGCCTTCCTCTTCAAAACTCAGTTTTGAGGCTGGAGAGATGGCTCAGAGATGGTTAAGAACACTGACTGTTCTTGCAGAAGACTCAGGTTCAAATCCCAGCGCCCACATGGCCACTAACAACTGTCCATAGCTCCAGTCCCAGGGGATCCGACAGCCTCTTCTGACCTCCGCTGGCATTGCACAACACGGGTGCACTTACCTACGTGCAGGCAATACACACATACACATAAAATAAAAATAATAAATAATTTTAAAAAAAAACTCAGCTTTATTTGGCCTTCAGCAAATTAGTTTGAGAAAGAGGCATGGAGAAAGAAAGAAGAAATTTGGGCTCCAACGTTCCTCTCACAGCCAACTGACTTTCAAACTCTGTGCTGTCCCTAAGAAGGAATACACACCAGCACATACTTACAGTTCTATGAAGGAAACTACTGGTCAAGAAGAGCCTTTCAGAGGTAGGAGCTGTGGCCAAATGAGGAGGATGAAGGAGGGAGGTTGTTCTGTAACAGTAAGTGCCACTTTCAAATCAGGCACCAGGAACAGAGTGGAGGATCATGCCTTTAATTCTTGCCAGCAGAGACCCAGCAGAATCTCCTCCAAAGCGTGAGTCCCAGTCAGCAGTCTCTTACAGTATTTGTAGACAATCCAGTGTCATTCGAGACCCATTCTGGCATTGGTGGGTTTGAATTCCTGCCTGTGTGGTGGTGAACCAGATACAGGGGTGGGTCTCTAGTCTACATGAAGCAGGCCCTGCATAGAGGTCTCTAACCTATGGATGGGGCCAGGCCATGAGCTGGAGTTCCAAGCAGGAAGTGTATTCACAGCAGCAAAAGAAAAGGCTAAACAAACAGCTGTTTCCTTAAGCAAAGTGGGATGTCTGACAGGGGAATGGAGCTGCTTCAGATATGCAAGGGCTATTTCCTTAGGCAGTCAGCTAGCTTTGGGTTTTACTCAGTTAATTTTAGTTTCCTTCCTCAGTTCTCAAAAACAGAATTCTATCACCAATTTCTGGATCTTGGGTAATTTCAAAGAAAAATATTAATAGACTTTAATAAGATTAATGCTAACAGTTACATCATCAAATGTGATGGAATAATGATGATCTAACAGCAATGAGACGAACCTCTGTCAGGAAGTGTGGCTGGACTGAGCAATACTGGCTCGGTGATCATCCATTAACCAGCAGAGTTACTCGGGCCAAAGGTGGTAGTGAAGTGTTGGCATCTCTATGTGCAACTAAAAGCCTGATGCTCTGTGTGATCGCCACACCAGCACAGAGACTGTCCCGTAGCCCAGGCCTTCCTAAACTTGCCTCATCATCATCACTCTTCTCCTGATTAATTTTAGCATCGACACTAGGAGTATGCGGCAATTATATAGGCATACAAATCAAATATTTACTGATAATAAACTATAAAGAAATTTATTTTAAAACTATTTGATGTACATGTAATTTTGCCATATATTAAAGTCAAATACAAATTTTCATATTAATAAAATGGATGTACATCTTTATTTTTACAAAAAGAATTAAATCTTGGTTGAATGTTTGATACTGCATGGCTCAGAGCATCTCAGTGATTTTCAAAGTTGACCAATATTTCTATATTTTATAATTATCAATGTTGAGTAGGCAACTTTATATAAATCTGTAGTACAAAATGGCAGAAATGTTTAAGGCTATTTCAGAAATTGTTGGAAATACTGTCATACCCCAAAGAAGTTTTTAGCAACTTTTTATAACACCCAAGTCATAAACTCAAAGAATAATTTTTAACATGAAACATCTTGAAACAATGAAATCCAAAGGCATACTAATTTTATGAGGAATAATGGCAGAAGAAGAATACACGTCTTCGTTTTGCATAATTAAACCATTATGGTTCTGTAAGAGCAGAAAACTGTGTAGACTGTGAGAACCCTGCAGTTTTTAACATACAGCACTCTTAAATCCCAGCCAAGTGTTTTAGATGTTACCTGGCACAAGGTACAACAGACACAAGGAAAAATACACATGCTCTATGTTCTGAACCCAGGCTGCAGTGATGTCACATGATATGGGTCAACACTGCCAGAAACATCTCCGATTCCTTGTATAGTTTATTTTGAATTAGTTTTTGTCTGCTGTGTATTCAGAAACAGGATCCTATCAGGCCTAGTGAACCGGGCATCAAACAGTGCCTCTGTCATGCCCAATTCCCTCAGTGATGCAAGTCCTTCCTCTGCTGTCTTCCGGCCCGATGTTCACACCGACCTCAGGTGGGGATCACCAACTCTCCTGACAGCTTGTATGAGCCAGTCCAGCAGCACCTCTGTCCTTACTGCTTCGGGTAATGCAGGCTTTGTCTCAAGGAGAGATGAGTGGTTTCAGTTTCTACAGCACTCAGCCTGATTCCATCCACTTCCATACCCCAAGCCAGGCTGTAAGAGGCTCTTTCATGGTTTGCTTAAAAATTTTTCTCAGTTCAGGAAGTTCGGAGGCATAGTATCCCCTGACTATCATAGAGTCCTGTACTGAGCCATTACTGAGGCCTCCGCCTGCATGAACCATGGGTTCCCTTCCTCTCTGTTAAAGGTCAGATCTCTTCTATCATTTCTACCTGTTCCCTTCCTCCTCACTGCCTGATTCATCCTTGGGGTCCAAGTTTTTGGATCCCAGGAAAAGCTCCTTAGCACACAGCTAGCTTGTACCTTCTTCCTGTGTACACACTACTCTGATAGTTTGGCGTCAGTAGTGTTTCCTGTCATCCATCACAGAGATCACGCAATAACCAGTGCAGAAAGACGCAGACCACCCCATACTGTGGTCGGGCTCACCCTTGCAGATGCTCCACTCACACAGGTTTATACCCATCGCAGGGGTCAGCTTTCATGAGTCTGCCTACATTGGGGGAAGAGTTTTTGGTGATACAGCCGCTCTGTCATTGGTGTCCTTATCTGGCGTAAATAGATGTCTGTTTGTGTCTCACCAAATGTCATCCAATGTAGTCAGTGCTGGAATAAGGACCGACGGGATCAAGACAAGCTGGGGTGCAGTGGTGCCCAGACAAGCTGGGGCGCAGCTTCCACAGCCTTGGGGGCGGGCTTTCTGAATCATACAAGTTTCAGCTTTTTGAGAGTTTTAACTTTTTACTTTCTGAGTTTTATATATTTCCCTCATCTGTCCAGGAAGGAATTCTGCAATTCAGAAGATGTTGCCACACACTCCCCAAGTGTAAATAGTTGTATGCATCTAGCTCAGATAACCATTCTCTAGCCAACTCTGCAGTGACATTCAAAACCTATTGACAAATCCACATGTTTAGTCCATACATCATAGACTTTCTAGCAGCCTGGTGAGATATTATTGAGACTAGGATCCATATTTAAATGAGACAGACACTGCTTAGTATTTAATTGACTGTTCTGTACCTCACTCCTGTGTGGTGGGTAGGAAAGAAATGAAGTGGCCCAGGCTGAAAAGAAGATGGAAAATAATAATAATAACAATATTTTCAATAAGTGTAATCTACACACACCATTGATGTCAGTAATGTGTATTGCCATGTGCTGAAGAGGTAGTAACTTTCAGATAAAATGTTTATGCCAGCAGTAATTGGTTGACTGATTAAGCCATTAAGGAAAGGGTCATTGATACCATCCATGAAACAAATAAAACAAAAAAAAAAGTGAGAACTACTATTAGTCTGAACTTTGTATCTGTGTAGTATAGAAAGTTATGAACAGTCCTCTTCAGAACCCACCAGAGCCCAGCGCATACATTTTCTAGGGCTTCTGTAGCTGGTCAACAGTGCTGGCCATTCATCAGGTCATCACCACTTATGCCATCATAAAACTATCTTAACTTACAGAGGGAAATTCGTGAGGTTCTCTTTAAGCTAAAGCTTAATTTTAATTAAGTATCGGGGCAGAAGTGAGTCTTTCAGACTGCAGAATAATTTTGGCTTTACTCTGAGAATGTGCGCATATTCAAGAAGTTTACAATAACATCAGTCTTGTGTAAATAGTCTGCTTAACTTGAGCATGACAGGTGAAAAGAAATGAGTCTAGTCTCATAACAGATTTGAAAAGCTTTTTTGCTAGAAAAGAGTGTACAGTGGATTGGTGTTAATTAGGGACCAGGAGAACTTTATCTTACTAAGTAAAAAAATTACCTTTGTTCAGGATGTGTCCATCAGGGTAGTTATGACACTCCGATTTTTATGAATCAGACAACTGTAATGTCTTTGAGAAGTATAAGTGCGAGTTTTCTTAGTGAATAAACAAAGTTCAGGCTACAGCACCCTTTGAGTTCCTCAGAGACACAAACTCCTTTGAGTATTTTGCAGAGCCAGATCTGTGAACATTGGTACCACAAAAAATGTAATGAGGTGATTTTCTTCACCTCTTTTTATTTTATATGTAAGTGAGTTTTGTCCATAGAAATAGCCTCATATGCTGTGGCAGTCAGATTAGAAGAGCAAGCTGCTCTCGGGAGGCAGAGGCAAAGTCCAGCCTGGTCTACATAGTGAGTTCCAGGCTAGCTGGAGCTACAGGGAGACCCTATCTGTGTCGCCCCCCCCAAAAAAAAAACAAAAAAAAAAGGGCAGAAGAGATGGAGCAGCAGTTAAGAGCACTGGCTGCTCTTACAGAGAACCCTGGTTTGTCTCCCAGCACTCACACGGTAGTTAACAACTTTCGACTCAATTCCAGAGGATCAAACACCCTCTTCTGACCTCCGAGGGCATTGCATGACACAGGTGCACTTGCATACATGCAGGCAATACACTCATACACATAAAAATAAAAAATAAGGATTAAAATATTTCAGAACAAAACCAAAAAATATAGTGTTGAGCAGGCATGGTGTTGTACAGATTACTAAGGAAGCAGATGCAGGAGAATCAGAGCTGGAGGCTAGCCTACATTACACAGCAAGACCCTGTCTAGTAATAATAACAATAAATTCATAAGCTTCATAATTACAACAGTTTGCCACGCCCTCCTCCCCTCTGTCCCTTCTTCACTCCCCGTTCCCAGAGGAGGTGCTGTTTCCATTTCTTGGGACTCTGCTTTCTTGTTTACATTTCATCCACTGTAATACGTTGTTACAAATATGGTGGCTCCGTGGCGTGGTCTCATGCCCATCTTCTGCATTCTCCTTCCAGGCATAGAGACCCTTGTTATACTAGGCATGACCCAGGATAACCTCACCGTTTCCAGGTGGACTAGTTACCAAACAAGCGATTCTGTCCCCAGCACCAACTCTGCCAGCCACAGAACCCCACATCTTTCCAGACTCCAGAGATTGGGATGAGAACATCCCAGATACTTTGCCCACAGTACCTTTGAGAAATAATCTTTGCATACATGAGCAAATATTACCCTCAGGTGTGGTACACCCCTCATTTTAACCTACCAGAATGTTCAACCTGTTAATTGCCTTGGATCATGACCATCTTTGATTTTTAAGGAAATGGAGTGCATAGCACATTATAAAATGGGTTTTGCTAAGAGGAGGGGGAGGAGGAGAGGGAGGAGGGGGAGGGGGAGGAGAGGGA
>NW_008340410.1:831910-870428 GCF_000622305.1 Nannospalax galili | reverse complement strand
GGGCGGGGAGGGGGAGGGGGAGGAAGAAGGAGAAGGAGAAGGAGAAGGAGAAGGAGAAGGAGAAGGAGAAGGAGAAGGAGAAGGAGAAGGAGGAGAAGTGCTGCTGAACTGGATGGGTTTAACATCCAAGGAATTCTGGAAAATCAAGTGTGCCATCCTTCTTCCCAATAACATTATTTTACCCCCCAAATCAGAAGTAAACCTATCATCTGGATCCAGTTACACAGTACTTTAGAAGTCTGTTATTGCAACAGATGGTCCGGACTGCACCTGTCTCCCACTGTGTGGGCCTGAGTCGTGTCACATGGCAGGTACCCAGCGTTGATCATGACAGAAGAGAAAGTTCACTGCTAAAACAAAACATGGCTTCAGACAGGACTCTTCGGAGTTATATAACCCAAATGCATTCCAGGTCACAACGAGAATTCCTGCCACTTGGTTACATGCGCGAAGCCTGTTCCTACTTAGCCTTGGTGTCAATAGTCCAAAGTGTGTGCCGTGCGAAAGCTGGCCACTGGCTCAGGGTGAACCTTTCATTGTCTTTTTCCCTGACTGCTATACCAAACCTCAGAAATGGGTGCAGTTCTCTCTTTCGCTTTCAGAGGCTTCCGTGTTATTCTTTCAGATAAGCCCATGACTGCTGGCATCATGGCTCCAGTGGAACTTTTATTTTGTAATCTTTGCACCCGGTTTTAGAAGCTTTGTAAATCCTCAGAGCTTCAGGACTGAGAGCGTCTTAGTGTGGTGGTGTTGCTGTGTTGTTGTTTTGATGTGTTTAGCATTCTTTCTTTTTGCTTCGTAAGGTGGACAACACTCTTTGCACATCTCACCAGGCACATGGCCTCCTCTCGCAGGCTGGATGTGCAAGAATGAGCCACCTGTACATTTCATGAAGGTGGAATTCCACCCTGTACTGATTTTATGGGTGTGGCAATTTCTCCCAAGATTTTACAAGAGGCCCTTGGCAAAGTCAGTGTGTGACCTGATTTTTATTGCTATTTCAGGAAACTCCCTGTAACAATGGTAATCAAGCATTCTTGTCTGCCCTACACGTCAGAAATCACAAACGTGGTAATATTTTTTGATATAGTGGACATTGCTCCAGAACAGAACACTCTTTCATGAAGCTTAAAGTGAGAACTCCTCTGTTTTAAGTTGATGGTGGTATACACAGGCTCCTTCAGTTCTGGATAGGGGATTGTTTATAAGTAAGAACCCTTCTGCCATCGCAGAAGAGAGGACACATCTATGACTGTACCACTTGTAGATCTTGAGCCTCCAGAACCTTCCCAGCTCTTCACCTTATCAACAGATTGTGTCCATGCACCAGAGCTCTAATGAATATTAATTATCTTGAAGACAGCAGTGTTTTGGAGGTGCGTCTTCAGAACTGTAAAGCCCACCTCACACAGAACACACCAAAGTGTACATGTGAGTTCTAGATTATCATACAGCCAGGTCATCTTCAGTCAGTTCCATCACTGGCATGGAGTCATTTCTACTAAGTTATAAAAGCAGTCTATTGGGGCTGGAGCGATGGCTTAGTGGTCAAGAGCACTGACAGCTCTTGCAAAGGACCTGGGTTAGATTCCTAGCACCCACATGGCAGCTACGAACCATCCTTAACTCCAGTTCTAGGGGAATCCGAAGCCATCTTCTGACCTCCACAGCATTGCACAGCATGGGTGCACTCGCATACATGTAGACAATACACTCATACACATAAGATAAAAATAATAAATAATTTTTTAAAAAAGCATTCTCTTATGAATAAGAACAGCACATTATAATGATATGGTTATGACAACACGGTACGTAAATAACAACTTTCTGCTACCTTGGAAGCAAGAGATGTAGGTAAAAGGTCTTTCATCTGTGTTGATGGATGTGTAAACGCTTCATCTTGTAAGTTACTTTAAAATGATTCGAATTGCCGGATATGGTGGCAGGCAGATCTCTCCGAAATTGAGGCCAGCCTGGTTCACATAGTGACTTCTAGGCGGCCTGGGACTAAGGAGACCCTGTAAAAAAACTTTCAATTATTTTAGCTATCTTCAGAAAAGTAGGTTTTTTACTTTCATTTCTAACATTTGTGCCTGGTTTTATTTTTAATAATCACACACACACAGTGATTCATTTAAATGGAGACAGGAAAACCCTTCAGCCACTTTGTAAAAGATTACAATGTCCTCTTTGTGTCTGAGCTGTCTAATTCTGCCAAAGTATGATTAATTTAAAGTAATTCCTGTCACTTCCCTCTTGGTTAAATGGAGTGTGTAGGTGTGCTTGCGAGAGTGTGTTTTCATGAAAAGAAATATGGAGGAGATTTAGAAAAGAAGTCCATTCATGAGCGCACATTGCCTGGTCACCCCACATTCATCTTAAGTGAGAAGCACTGATTGGAGCAGTACGGACAGGCGTCGGGCTGATGTGGACTTGATAAGGCCTTGAGGAAAGGGCTCTCTTGTCATTAATGGATTCGTAAATGTCTCCATTATTTTTTTCAGGATTTCATTAGGGGAAATATATGTATGGTGAAAGTATCTTCGTGTCATGGACGTTAAAAACTCATTTGTTGGTGTTAGATTGCCTAATTTCCTAGTGACACCAATTATAGCAAAAAGATTGGACTTTCTCCATTCTGACATATATAATGACAGAACCCCGTGAGGTGAGCTGACTGCCTTGCTGGTCTGCCACAAGGGTGGCTGCATGCAGATAGGCTCCCTGGGGTGTATTTCACAGTGATGGAGTTCCTCATTACACACTAGAAATTACATATGCACCTTCTCCTAGACTTTATAAGGACTTGCCTCATCAGCTCAGCTGTTTTGAAATGGTACTTGTTTCATTCACCATTGAGGAAGGGAAACCCTTCAACAAGGACAGCAAGAACCCCAGCCCTTGGGCTGCTCAGGCACTCCCAACCACATGTGGTAGGGAGACTTGACCTTGAGTTAGGAGTCCACAGAAAACCCTGGCGTGGAAGTTTTCCTTTAAAGGGCCAGAGAAGTGTACAAACACGTCCGGAGAGTGCATGGAATTGCTTGAAATTGAATTTAAGGTGTACTGATTTTTTTCCATTTTTTATTGTTTATTTTTACTTGGTGTGTATGTGTTTTGCCTGCATATATGTAAGTGCACCATGTGTGTGCAATACCCTCAGAGGCCATAACAAGACATCAGTCTCCTGGAGCTGGAGATACAGAGGGTTGTTAGCTGCCATGGCAACCTGGATTTTCTGTAAGAGCAGCCAGTCCTCTTCACTACTGAGCATCTCTCCAGCACCTGTATTCAGCTTTGACACAGAAATTATAGTTGTTTAATAATGAAATATTCAGAGTTTTATTTGTCTGATTTCTTTGTTTCCAGAAGGCTGCTCTAGAAAACTGGAGAGGTGTTTTGTGCAGTGCTCCTTCTCCAAAGCAGCAAAGCCACAGATTACACAGGTATCAGGGCACCTCATGTGCAGAAGAGGTCATTTGCATTTGAGCGCCTAGGTTGCAATGAAATGCTGCCTTCCTATGCTTTTCTGAGTGCTTGCTTTGCTAGGAAAGGAAAGGCTGCTTCTGTCCATGTGGCCTGGCCTGTCGCTCAGCAGAGGACAGTAGAGAGAGCACCTCCCTGTGCTGTTTGTCCCTCCACCCTGTACATACAGTCTGGGAAAGAGGACAGACGCGCATGGGGGTGTGAACACCAACCAGGTCCAGAGCTGGGCTGGGAATTGTGAAATTTACAGAGGCCCTCCACCCTTGGTTGGCAGGTGAGGACATGGAAAGCAAAGGAATACGTTAGCACAGAACCTCTCTGATGGGAAAAAGCACTGTCGACCCTTTGAATTCCATCTGTTCACATGAGCTTACTGATCCTTGGTAAAGAGACTCAAAAAACCAAGCATGGAGCACCTTAGGAAAGCAATTCTTTGACAGCGTTTCTTACTGTTCTCCTTTTAAACTTCTCAGATTACAGACCTTATACTACTACTGTCCTTGTATTTTACAAAGTCATTTTGGCATGAACTGAAACTTGTAATTTTCTTTTCTTTCACAAGACCTGTAAAGATAATAACCTCCGTGATTTTATGTAGTTATATTTCTCATGTAAATTACGAAAAGGAATAGTCACAGTCAGGATTCGCCTTGATCAGGAAAGCTGTCTTAGAGAATTTCAATACGGAAAATTCTTTCAGAGATTCAAAAATGAATTCCAGACCCTAAGCACGAGGTATATGCATATTGTGTTTAGAAAAGGAACTTCCATAATCACAGTATGGAAGGATTCATGAACTATATCAGGTTTGCATTTCATGCAACAAGCATAAGCATCTCCAGCAAGCCAGTGTGGTTGATGGCAGCTCCTGCATCTCTGGAAGGAACAGTTGCAGACCCATCTGAGCACACAGGAAACCTTTCAGATTCATCCAAATGGATGTATGTGTCTTGCATGAGGTGGACTAATTATATCACAGGACAATGCCTTCCTTTTCTGGGTTGTTCTTTAGTGGTTATAGAAATGGAGCCTTTCCACATTAATTGTAGCTGAGTTGTGTTTTCTAGCTCACTGAATCTCCAGAAATTGGACATGGGTATTTAACCGGGTGACAGATGGAGATGGCCTGTCTAGGTCTTCAAAAATGAAATGTGAATGAGCACAAGGGAGTAAATATGAGACTAATTGACGGAAACCTACTGAGATCTGAGGGAGGAGCCGTTCCCAGTGCTGCTCGGACAGCAGCTTGGAAGCCAGTCACCCCTCTGCATAAATGACCCCGACAACCTGCACCGGAAGGGGTTAGAAGGCTACGCAAACACAGTCCTTTACAAACCTATTATCAACACCTTTCGGGGCACTGGTACTCCTAACTATGCCTATTCTCTGTTACCAGTTACCATGCTGGGATGAAGGAATGCTGACTTGAAACTATGATTTTATATTATTAGGAAACAGACATCTAATGTATCATCAAATATTAGCCCTACAGTCAGGCAACAGCAGCAGTATCTGAAACCCCACATTCTAGTCTTTGGACATATTACTGTGCCATGTTGCTTTTGCCATTATTTTCTTAGCAATAATCTGCTGAGAAAAATCAAAAAAGGACACAGAATGAAGCAAAAAATATATAAATAGATGTTTGAGGTCCAGATTTTTAAAATTACAGTATTTCTTGGCACATATAAAACCAACAAAGAACAGGGAAGATGTATTGACCAGGGCCACACGTTTAAGAAGCCTCTGGAAGGACCAAGCAGAGTCCACATACGAGAAAATCAGAGAGACTCTACTGACACACTCTGCGTCTGGGTGGTGAGATGCTTGAGGAATTTGATGCCTATGCAACTTGATACACATGTGCCTGGAAATCCTTGGCTTGCGAGTTTTTAAAGAAAGGTATAGTCTAAATGTGTAAGTAAATTATCTCAGTTTTTTATATATTGGTTCCAAACCTTTAACAGTCCTCAGCCGTACCACATACACAGGAGGTCTCAGGGGCCCTTTGTCATGTAGACAACCAGTTAGCAAGCACTGGTGAATGCCATAAATGTGCACAGACTTATGGCTTCCATTATAGTAGGCACTACAAAAACATTGCGCCACCAAATTGAACATAATCTGCCTTCAAAGCTACTGAATTTCATTTTCAAATGCATAATTCACATTTTTTAATTATTGAACTTTCAAAAATCAAATTAAAGTTGAAGCGGTATATCCAGTTTTTTGTTAGTAATGACCATTTTAGAAATCAAATTAATCTTGATAAAATAAATTCTAAGTTAACTTGAAATTGAACAGTGCTTCAAACAGCTCACGTTTATTGAGCATCTACAGTGAAAGAAATTGAGGATGTGATTAGATACAGTTCCTAACAAAGGTCATTTTCAATGCCACATGGGAGAGAGACTAGCGTTGGTATTGTATACAGAAAAAGAAAGTATACAGTTGTCATGAGGTAGATAATTAAGGTCAGTTCTTTGTGGGGTTCAGATGCCTACGTGTGCATCTTGAAGGGCATGACACCTCAGGTCAGATTAAAACGAAAAACATTTGCACCCTATTTGTCATTTCAGTGAAAATAAAATTTAATACACACCTGAAAAGTAGGACTTAAATATGGGCTCAAAACCACAGCTGTGGGTTCACTTCAACTTTTACGTGACTCTGTAAAAGTCATGCCTATTTTACGAAGACAAGAAAACATATGCTTTGTCCAAAGATAAATGGACATTTCAGGATGACCATATGAAAATTATATGTCTACACATATGCAAAATAATTCTACATATAAGAGAATGAATATACATTTCTTTTAGCCTATAGTACTATTATATAAAAGCAGATCTCTAAATACACACATGTGCGCACAGTTATGCACATAGATAAGTAAAGAGAGAATATATAATATTACCCTCAAACCTGGTTAGAGAGGATCCTACTCAACAGCATCTTAGAATGAAGGACCTCTTTTTAGATACAGATATGTCTTCCTATGGTGGTCAGATCAGAGTGTGTTGGGCTCCAGGGATTGGGGAATGAACTTCTGGGGAATGTGAAATTCTCTCTCTTCTGCAGGGAATCAGCAGTTTGTTCTAAAGGCCCCCATCACAAAAAATGCAGGTTGTTTTGACGAGAGTGCTTCACATACCTACAACCTAAAGCAATTATCCTACTTCCCAGGGTCAGATCTCACTGCTGTGTGTGCTAAGATGGGAATGTGGCAGAAAGCCACTCAGCTTTCAGTATTTTAACAAGGTTTTAGATGGGCATGTAAAGCATGCATGTGGATACATGCATCAGCTGCAGGTGTGTGTGTGTGTGTGTGTGTGTGTGTGTGTGTGTGTGTCCATAAAGTATGAGAATTAAAGGATTCTCTCATCTTACTAGTCATTAGTAATTTGGTATTATAGTTTTAACGACAAGAACTTTTCATAGTGACCCTGACTATTATAGAACTACTTTGAGAAATGCCTCCATCAGAGACTGTACAAGAATCTGAGGGTAGCTGTGCCATTTGTGAGGTGCTCCTCACAATGTGTTCAAACCCAGTACTAAGCAGCTAAAGCTACAGACATATAGCATGGATGCTAATGCCTACTGCCCCACATATTATGTCTTATTTTCTTAATAATGCTATTATTTTTTTCAGGCGTGGTGGTGCACGCATTTAATCCTTGGGAGGCAGAGGTAGGGAGATCTCTGTGAGAACAAGGCCAGCCTGGTCTGCATAGTGAGTTCTAGGCCGGTAGGGGCTACAGGGAGACCCTGTCTCAAAAAGCAAACAAAATGCTATTATATTCTAAGTGTTCTTGCAGCATCGCTAATATACATTGTACTGTTTCATTTTGTCCTAACTTCTCTCAAAATGTTAGGCAAAATTACCTCCCTAAAAGCATCAGCTTTCTCAAAATGTCCTTGGGGGCGGGGGTGTGAGGAGCAGCTACCACCTATTCTCCATCTCCTCTGCTGAATCATTTGGCAAAGGACTTCAGGGCCCTGCTGAGTGCCACACTCCATGCAGAACTTGTCAGGGTTATAGGGATGGCAGGGCATCCTCTTCTTTTTTAAATATTTTACTTATTGTTTTTACTTTCTGTGTATGAGCGTACTGCCTGCATGTAAGTAAGTGCACCCATGTCATGCAATGCCCGTGGAGGTCAGAAAGGGTGTCAGATCCCTTGGAACTGGAGTTATAGGCAGTTGATATCTGCCATGTGGGTGCTGGGAATCGAACCCTGGTCCTCTGCAAGAGTACTCAGTGCTCTTAACCACTGAGCCATCTCTCCAGCCCCAGGCCTCCTCTTCTTAATGGACTCTGGTTCCTGCATTGTACCTGTTGCCCTGCTTGCTGGTTCTAAGAAAATAAAAATCAGATGACTCTAGTTGCATGGCCTTGTATCTGGGTCCTCTATTCTTTTGCCCTGATCTATGTGTCTGTTTTTCTGCCAGTGCTGCTATTGTTCAACATTATATAATATATATTATCAATATTATATAATATTATATTATAATATTGTATAAATAAACATACAGTACTATATTGAATCTAAATAAAAATACAGTACTATATATATATATATATACATACTTATTGAAAAAGAGTGTAGAAACTGGACACCTTTGACTTGTTACTGATTTTAATGGAGATACTTTGTGAGTTTCCCCATTTAATAAAATGTTGGCTACAGATTTGTCATATAGTCTTTATTATGTTGAAATATATTCCTTCTACTCAGCGTTTCTTCAGGACTTTTGTTTTTTAATAATATTTTATTGATTTTTTGAGAATTTCATTCAATGTATTTTGATCATATTCAGAACCCCTGACACATCTCGTTTCAGATCCCCCATCACCTCCCTACCCCACACCCTCATCATTTTTACAATGCCTCTCAACTTTATGAAGGGATGATGGATTTTGTCAAAGGTGTTTTCTTGGGGCTGGAGAGATGGCTCAGTTTTAAGAACACTGGCTGCTCTTGCATAAGACCTGGGTTCGAGTTCTAGCACTCACATGGTAGCTAACAACTTCCTGTAAATCCGGTTCCAAGTGATCTGACGCCCTCTTCTGATCTCCATGGGCATTGCATGACACAAGTGCACTTACATACATGTAAGCAATACACTTTACACAAAAAATTTTAAAAAAATAAAAATTTTCTATGTCTATGGAGATGATCATGTGACTTCTTAAGTTCATTTATGTAATTTATAATATTTGATTTACATATATTGAACCATCCCTGAATCTCTGGAATAACGCCAATTTGATCATGGTGAATGATCTTTTTGATGTGTCCTTGGATTTGGTTTGAAAATATTTTTATTTTTTGTATTATTTATTTTATTTTCTGTGTCTGAGTAGTTTGCCTGTTTGCATGTAGGTGCACCAGATGTGTGCAGTTCCTACAGAGGCTAGAAGAGGATGTCAGATCCCCTGGAACTGGAGTTATGAAGTATTGCTAGCCACCATGTGCATGCTGGGACTCAAACCCAGGTCCTCTGCAAGAACAGCAAGTGTTCCTAACCACTGTGCCATCTCTCCATCCCCTGGTTTGAAAATATTTTTGAGCATTTTCATGTCTGTGTACACCAGTTAAATCAGTCTGTAATTTACTTTTTTGCTACAACTTGGTCTGGTTTTGATATCATGGTAATACTGACTTTGTAAATAGAATTGGTTGATTTTCCTTCCTTTCCTATTTTATGGAATAGTTTGAGAAACATTGGAGTTCATTCCTCTTTGAAAGTTTGGTAAAATTCACCAGTGAAGCTATAAGATCCTGCACTTTATAACTTGAGAGATTTTTATTTACTCCTTCAATTTCCACTGCTTGTTACAGATCTGTTTTAATTGGTTTAATTTTGATAATTCATATATACCTACCAATGCATTCATATTTTAGCTTTTCTAATGTTTTGGGGTTTCTTATTATTTTTACTGAATATTTTCAATTTCATACAATATATTTTGATCATACTTAGACTCCCTTCCCTACCTGCACCCCCTTATAGTACCCTCCCATTGGATTTCTTGTATTCTGAAATATATTGAGGCCTATTGAGTCAAGTATGTGTCCCTAAATGTCTTTCAGTGTCTGTTCATCCACTCCACTAGAGCCTGGTTCCCTTATAGCATCACAACCTTAAAGAAAACTGACTCCTCCTCTCCCAGCAGTTACTGGTTGCTAACAGTTCCTCTGCTAAGGTTGTGTCTTCTTATCCAGTTCCCCACTTCTCTGGTAGGATTTTGTCTGACTTTAGCTTATGTGGAACTTGTCTATGCTGAGTTCAGGCAATACACTCATACACATCGAATAAAAATAATAAAAAAAAGATTTAAAATTTTCAATGTAGTGGTCTTTAATGGCTTTGTTTTGGTTTATTCCCAATACTTTATTTTTTTGAGGCTGGTGTGGTGGGAGGGTTTCAGTGATCTCTTTCTGTGATTGCTTCTTATTGATATATAGAAAAACTAGTTAAGTTGCTTTGTAAATTGTTTTTGTATCTTGCCAATTTACCAAAAGTATTATTTTCTAGAAGTTTTCTGGTGGAATTTATGGACTCACTTATGTATGATATATCATCTGCAAATAAGGATAATTTGACCTCTTCTTTTCTGATTAGTGCCTTTTGTCAGTACCCCCCTTCTGTACATTTAATGGTTTTATTATGTGTCATGGGAGTTTCTGTCCTGGTCCTGTCTATTTGGTGTTCCGAGTGTTTCTTGTATCTGTTATAGGTAGGTGTGTATTTCCTTAATTCAGGGAAGACTTCTATAATCCTGTTGAGACAGTGTGCCGGACAGCTTTAGTTGTCAACTCGACACACCTGGGTAGAGGGAGTCTCAATTGGGGAATTGCCGCCATTGGACTGGTCTGCAACCATGTCTGTGGGGTATTTTCTTGGTTATTTAGTGATATGGGAGGGTTCAGCCCACTGTGGGCGGTGCCATCCCAGGCAGATGTTCTGTATTGTATAAGAAGGTTGAGCATGGGCCAGGGGAACAAGCCAGTAAGCAGCATTCCTCCATGGCCTGCGCTCCAGCACCTGCCTCTGGGTTCCTGCCCTGAGTTCCTACTCTGGGCTCCCTCAGTGATGAACTGTGACCCAGGAGATGCAAGCTAAATTAATTCTTTCCTCCCCAAGTTGGTATTGGTCAGAGTATTTTATCGTGGCAATTAGAGGCAATCTAGAACAGACAGCCAACTGGATTTTATCTGCCCGTGTTGAGAGCACTTTGCCCCCACATCGTCACTCGGAGTGGCATGTGACCCTCCTCTGGAAACACCTCACAGATTACTTCAAATACTGCTTTTCCAGGTTTCTAGGTACCCCTTAATGACTGGGTACTCCCAGTTAGAAATCACAGGCTCTAAGCCTCTGCATCCTCTGCTAGAGGACTGCAATAGCCATCTAGCTGGCCTCTCTTCTTCCTCCTTTGCACGGTTTCAATATTCTCCAGGTGCAGCCAGTGGGTTCTTCGTGGTGTATGTCATGACATCCCTCTCCTCAAACATCTTCTCCAGGTCCCTTTACCTATTCTGCCCAACCCCCAGCAGAGGGCTTCCTATACATCAGCAGGTCAGACCGGGGCTGGCCCAGGCACTTGGCATTTGCTGATCCTTTTTGCTTCAAATTCTCTCTGCCCAAACACATCTTCACTTTGTCTTGGTCTCCGATGAAAAGTTCCCTTACTAGGAAGTCTTCCTCCATTACCACATGCATAACAACCTTCCCAGGCCCTGCCCCAGGCACCCCAGCCTCCTGGCAGTGCAGTTCATCACTGCCACAGCCTGGATGTCACATCCATTGGCTGATTACCTTTCTCGGCCTCAGAGCAGAAGGAACAGCCTCTTTTATTCTCTTTGTAGGACCCAGAGAAAGGATGCCTCGTGTTAGGCATTTCATGAAAACTTATTTAATGAATGAATGAACAAATGAATTATTTTATCAACAAATACATATGTCAATATGCCTGCTGCTTTTTAGTCTTTCAGAATTCAAACAAATAAACAAGCAGGAGAGACATATGTCCAAAAATTAGTTAGAATATGATATGTCAATTGCTGTAGCAGAGTTCTACAGGAAAGTACAGGCATCTTGAAATATGTATGAAAATATGATAGGATATTATGATTGTCATCAAAATAATATGGGGCAGGGATCTGGCTTGTGTATTAAGAGAACATGCTCAGAATCATGGGATCTGAACAAAAGTTCTACAGGGGTTCATTACCCTTTGCCTGGCAGGCTCATAAAATGGCAGTACAGCACCCAATATTCTAAAATGACAGGACCAGACTTAGCCTGGCAAAGTCCCTCTGCTTATCAGAGCCAAACTGCCCAGCCTGTGTCATGCAATGTTACCCAAGCACCTAATTGCCTATAAAAGACTTCCCCTGCTGGTTGCTGACTTCCACAGCTGTTCTGTGCTCCTGGAGAGGCAGCGGGTCTGTTTGCTTTCAAACTCCTGTCCCTGTGGTTGGTGGTCTTTGTCGTGCCCTTCTACAAACAGGAAGCAGGCTCCTGTGGACTTGGCATTGCATGTGGTGGAATCAAAGTGGTGGTAGAAAGGAATTTAGAGTGGTAGCTGGAGGAGAGGGGTCAGGGACCTTGTTTGCAATGTAGAGGAGTAGGGAATGACTGTGTAAGACCTAAAAGCCAGCTAAGATTCTGAAACTTCGATATTTAGGAAGGCAATTTTAACAGCACGAAGCTAAGGAGCCTTTGGTAAACAAAAGACTTGTCAACCACAGCAAGATATATCTCTGAGGAACAGAACACCTTTTCAGTAATTCACTGAAGTGGAATTTGCCACTGGGATCTGAACAAAAGCTCTACAGGGCTTCATTACCCTTCGCCTGGCAGGCTCATAAAATGGCAGTACAACACCCAATATTCTTCCAAGTACCACACTTGGAAGGAGCTGTTTGCAGGGGAATTTTTAGTAATAATAGCTGCTTCTTTGGCCAGTATAATACAGTTTCAGTATTCTACAAGGATAAGCTAATGTTTTTAAAGGATTGTACAACTGACCGTGTATTTCGACTTCATCATTGATTGAAAAGTATGATTTAATGATTGCTAAATTGTTGCCAAAAGATTAGGCTGTGATGGCATGAATGGTTGTTGATCTAGATTTGATCCTCTTGACGAAACCTGTTTTTAAAACATTCTTCATGATAATGGGCTCTTTTATTCACAGAGGAAGTGACCAAGGACTCGCCCCTGGCCAGGTTTTCTGATGCCATGACTTCCCTAAACCTTTCAGTAGAGTGTGGCTGGCTGGAGGGGCAGTTGAGGAACAGGACCCAGGTGTTTAGATGAGTAGAGCTCGGCATTCCAACCACCTTCACTACCTGTATGTGTCCCTATTGTTTTACTTATGCACTACATTTCCTCCAGTCAATGGAATCATGATGCAAGAAAATTAACTTCAACTCTGTTGCTAATGATTCCTCCAATTGGCCCTATTATGCCACTGATTATACAGTACAGTGAATAAAATGACCTCCATATTGCTTAAGAAGCTGTTTTCTACAGTGATAGCTTATACATTCCTTCTCGTGTGACACCAAAATGCAGGTTGAAAGGAAGACAGCTTTAGACAAAAGTTGAGCATGTTGCTGGCTACCCTGTCTTCCCTGTGGTCTGCAGACTAGCAGATCCATCTACCTGAGAGGCTGTGAGGTATGCAGATCGCCCAGTCAGCCTCACTGAATCAGTCTTCTGAAGTAGGGCCTTAGAATCTGTGCTTCATCAAGCTGATTTCATTTCACAAGCTGTAGTATAGGCAACTGACCATTATGGTTACTCAGTATAAGTTGACTGATTACTGACTGAATTTTCTAGGGGCAGATTTCCTTTGCAATAGGTTATGGGGCAGGAGAGGTGGCTCAGCAGTTAAGAGTGCTTGCTGTTCTTGCAGAGTACTTGGTTTGGTTCCCTCGCCCATGTCAGGTGGCTCACAAATGCCTATAACTCCAGTTCCAGGAGATTTAACTCCCTCTGGCCTCCATAGGCACCTGCATAAATTTGTGCAGGGACACACTCATATACATTAAGATATAATAATGTCTTAATATCTTTTTAAATTTTATTTTTGTTTTAATGTGTATGAGTGTTTCTCCTGCATATAGGTAAGGGCATCACGTGCATGCAATGCTTGCAGAGGACAGAAGAAGGTGTCAGATCTCCTGGAACTGGAGTTATGAACGATTGTTAGCCACCATGTGGGTGCTGGGAACCAAACTGGGGTCTTCTGTAAGAGCAGCCAATGTTCTTAACAGCTGATCCATCTCTCCAGCCCCCTCCCTCCCAATAAAACATCCTGTCTGTTGGATGCAGTCGGGCTCCCTATGCAGCTGGGTTCAGTGAGTACTGACCTTTCGCCTCCATACTACATGGACTACTTGCCTATGATTAGTCTAAAATACATTGAATACCTAAGAATACCATCATTATAGGATTCTTGGCATGGTAGATTTGGATAGAAGGTAGGAAGTAAATGAATGAAGGGAATTTTTAAAGTGTCTGTTCACCCCAGCCCTTTGAAAATATACATACAATAGCCGCTGTCTTGAGGTAGACACTAGAACATAGGTCATTGGAAATGGACTCTAAATGATCTTGGTGCAAAGTAAGATTTTAGTAGATTCAGATTTAAATTGATTTCAATTGGATGTTCATTTAGCCATCAGGCATTTTGGCTATAGAAAGCATCAGTTACTCCATGTGCTAAGAGATTTCACAGACATGACACCTCGTTGGACTGTTATTTTAAGCAACCAGGGTGGGACAGGAAATGGCCTGCATGAACAGGCCCCAGGGACTTGAAATAGACTTTGTTGTACTATCACAGTAGCACCGCTCACAAGTTGGCAAATATACTGCTTACAGTTACTATTTGTCCTTCAACAAACAACAGGTTTTGAAAGTTATAGACATGCTTTGGGAAGCATTTTAGTCAGAATAAATCCACAGTGCTGCACGTGATTTAGAATTTTACAGACTGGGCTTTCTGTACTGAAACCAGAATGGTTTGGGCTGATTTCCTCACCATATGTGTACACCACAGGTTTTATTACTCACATGTGACATGCTGAAAATAGGAACTAGCAGCAAGTAACAAGAATAGTAACTTTGTAATTGCTTGAAATTAAAGGTGTAGTTACCTTAGAATAACTAAATCTGGAAAGTTGGCATAATAGATAATAATAGCAACAGTTTTTATCCTTCTGCTAGAAAGAGTCTTGCGAAGTTGTGAGTTGGGATGATACTAACTAATCATTAAGGGAGAATGTCATAAAAGGAGCTCAGGTCATTTATTTCAATGAATGAAATCTGCCCACTTACTATGAGCTCTAATATGTTTCATATATAACAATCAACCTGTGCGGACCTAAAGGCCCCGTCTTGCCAAGGTGGTGCCGAGAGGAAGTTACTGGAGCGTGGCCTGACTTGTTTTGAAAGTCTGATGGATACTTCCACACTGCTAAGGAGTGCATGATCAGCGCATGATCATCCTTAAGAGACACCCTCGGGGGGAGGGGGATTTCCAAGTGCCTTTATAAGCTCTGTAACACCTGCAATAAATGAGTTCCTGCTTGACTAGACTCCCCGTTATGTCTGATTGTCCCCGGTGCTGAGGGCGGCAAGGGCTGGCGAACAGCGCACTTACTCATCCCCAGTCATCCTCGCGCGGGGGTCACAGGCTCAAACCGTCCGCAACTGGTGCCCAGCATTGCGCTCGAAGGAAGATGAAAAGAAAAGGATTTGGGCCAATCGAGAGTCTGGGGTAAGCGAGACCTGAAAGATGGGTAACGCAACTAAGAAGCCTGAGGACCCAGCACCTAAGGCACTGAGAGATATGCTTAAAAGTACGGGGTTGGATCTGTCAGATCTGGCAGCTCAGAAGGTTTGGGCAGAGGCCATTCATTTGGCTCCCTGGCTACTTGGGGCTAATGATTTTACTGGGGAGACATGGGAACATGTGGAATGCCTAGCTCGACAAAGGGAGGTTCAATTGGGGATTGATCCACCGCTGACGTTCTACCCTACTATCTCGGCCTTAAAGGCATGCTTTCGGCCCGAGAGCCCTAAGCCCTCGGCGCCACCTCCTGATGAGCCTTCAGAAACCCCAGCATGGGAATCATGGGAAGAGTTTGAAGAAGAATGCAGAAATGCAACAAAAGTGAAACCAAAAGCGGCCAAAGTAACAAGCGGAAACTTGGGCATGCCCTGGCCAGCTTCAGGGCTTCAGATGGAGCTAAAGGGGAGGTGCGACCCCTGGTGGCGGCAGGGTTATTCGTCAACCTCATAGGACAAGATATTTTGGGGGACGCACAGGCCTGCATAACCACTGATAACCAGGCCTTTTATGATGACCTTTTGGACCTTGAAGAGTCTGATAGGCTTCCCAAGTCAGCAACTCAGGGATTGTCTTGCCATATCAGTTACAGGGGGTCCCAAAGTTAGAGCATCGGGCTCACCCCCAATTCTAGGGGCCACTGCCCCTCAGGTTCCGGCTATCCGGTGGTCCCCTGGGGTGCTGGTATGGGTGGAGCAGTGGCCATTGTCTGAGACAAAGCTACAGGCTTTAAAGGAAATTGTGCAGGAACAATTATGGTTGGGCCACATGCAGCCTTCTATAAGTCCATGGAACACACCTGTTTTTCTTATTGAGCATTCCTCTGGCAAATGGAGAATGTTGCAAGACTTGTGTAAAGTCAATGCTAAGATGACCCTAGTGGGTACACCCTTAAGGGGACTGCCTTGGATCCCTGCTATTTCCTCGGATTTATTTCTTATAGAAATTAAAGATTTTTTTTTTCTACAACCCCAGATAATTTGGCAACAGAGGACGACAGAGGACCCTTGGAACTGCCACAGCCCACCTCCTCATGATTATGGACTACCCCAGGACCCCCTCCAGTTGCCCATGCTTGGCTAACCAAGTTAGGCAGAGACTAAGACTGTCACGGGCTGGCATTACCCACGTGGTTGCCCTTAATCATGATGCATTTTTAGCCAAGGATGGGTAAGATGTCCCATGACAAACACTCCTGAGAGAGGACATGCACATGGTCAGGTGCATGGTCCAATGACGGGCAAGGCTTGGTCAGAGGTGACACAACCTAAGAAAGGCAAAAATGCATAAGATTAGAGGAAGGAGATAGCCATCTCTCCTCAGGGAACTGTCTATGAGATGGGTAACCCGTGAAATAAAGTCAGTCTGGCCTTAAAATAAAAATAAAAGGGGAGATGTGGGGACCTAAAGGCCCCGTCTTGCCAAGGTGGCGCCGAGAGGAAATTACTGGGGCATGGCCTGACTTGTTTTGAAAGTCTGATGGATACTTCCGCACTTCTGCGGAGTGCATGATCAGCGCGTGATCATCCTTAAGATACACCCTCAGGGGGGAGGGGAAGTTCCAGATGCCTTTATAAGCTCTGTAACACCTGCAATAAATGAGTTCCTGCTTGTCCTGCTTGACTAGGCTCCCCGTTGTGTCTGATTGTCCCCAGTGCTGGGGGCGGCAAGGGCTGGTGAATGGCACCCAGTCATCCTCGCGCGGGGGTCGTAGTCTCGAATAACAATCAACCCAAAATGCAAACACTTGGAAAGTAATCTTCCAACCTTGTCAGAGGAAATGGCATAAATTTGAAAGTACATGCACATATATTTAAGAGACAGAATCATGTCAATGACTGTATTATAAAAGAACATTTTAAAATAAACTGAAACATAATTTACTTAGTATAAGGTGACTGTCCCCAGAGCAACTTATATATGAAATTGCTACCCACAACCTAATTATGTAGCAATATTTATTTAATAATAATTAGAAAGCATTTAGATGTCATGGTTATTATTCGAACATGTATTCACTGTAGTTGGGCATATTCATTGTTCATTTCCAAACTCCTAATATTTGCTTTAAATTGGTTCGACATAAAGATTTCTTGATTATTACCAAGGAAAAATTACTGTATAGTCCATGTTGTATATATGCATACATATATACACTCATAGAATCAACTCCATAGGGAATAATTATTTTATGATGCCTGAACATGCATAAGTGAAAAAAGTTATTTGTATGTAACCTATCACAAAAAGTACAGTTTCTCTTGCTATAATAAAATACCTGAGAATGAATATCTTTAAGGAAAGGTGTCTGTTTGGGCTCATTTTTCTGGAAACTAGACAGCAATACTATGCAATACTATAGAAGACCATAGAAGAGCAATACTATGTCCACTGTTTGGCAGAAAGCAGACAGAAAAGGCATGGATGTACTAAAGGCATTGATTCCTCCTAATGACCTAATGATTGAGTTCACAGTCCTAGACACACCTTTTAAAAGTTCCACCTCCTAACACCATCAAGAGAAGTGAAACACCAATATTTATTGGAGAAGCAAAGCCATATTCAAATCATAGCAATATACTAAATAAACTGCCTGAGAGGGCACTTTAGTACCAATTAGGAAAAGTGCTTATGTTGAGGGTGACTTGTAAAGTTATATACAACATGCCGAAAGAAATTATTTTGGAGAAAATAAATTTGCACTTGGTAGACTTCATCCCCGTGGAATGTCTCTGGTAACCCAGAAATGCACTGGTATGAAACCTGTGGCCTGGATTGATTGTTGAACTGTGAGACTTGGGTAAGAAGGGAGCTGAGTGACTGGCTTTGAGCCTGTAGAGAACTCAGGAATGTTCGAAGCTGCGCCCTCTGGATGCACCCTCGGTAATCCAGGCTGCTGTCAGCAACGAGTCCTGAAGAAGATGGTAATAGACTCACCATTTCCCTAGAGTTGTTTTGTAGGGGACTTGCTGGGCTTAAAGTAAATACAACCTTCCTTTGATTTTAAGGCCTCTCACTTTTTAACACCTTTAACACGTCTGATTATTCTGCACAAAGAGAGACTAGAAGGAATATGGAGGTAAGCAGAAGTTACTCACAGGTACGGCATTTAGATTTGGTAGAAGTGTGTGAGTGTGTGTGTGTGTGTGTCTGTAGTAGTAGCAGTACTGGTGAGTGAGTGTGTGTGTGAGTGTGTCTGTGTGTGTGAGTGTGTGTGAGTGTGTGTCTGTGTGTGAGAGTGAGTGTGTCTAAGTGTGTGTGGGGGGGTCTGTGTGTGTGAGTAATGTGAGAATGAGTGTGTGTGTTTTGTGTCTGTGTGTGAGTGTGTCTAAGTGTGTGTGGGGGGTCTGTGTGTGGAGGGGTGCATGTGAGTATATGTGAGAGTGTGTGTGTGTGTGTCTGTGAGTGTGTGTGAGTGTATAAGTATGTATGTGTATGTGAGTGTGTGAGTGTGTGAATGTGTGTGTGTGTTCATATTGCCCTGTCAAAATTAAACACAAATCTCAATTAAGCAGATAATTTTATTTAGACTGATCCTTTAAGAACATCTTTTGAGGAGTTACAGGTAACTATGGAGCTCATGCTTAAGGCAATGGAGTACATTTTTGCTTTTGACACAAAGAATACGTTTATTTTACAGACTTCCAGTCAGCCCAGACCCTCAAGGCTTATTTTTTGTACCTACCTATGGCTGGTTCAGTACAAAGTTTAGTAAAAATGAGCAAGATATTTTCAGTGCAATAGTTATATAAAATAAAAATTCTTTTTATGATATAACTTTGGCCATTTGCTCTTGCTCTCAGAAAAAAAGCTTTTTTCAGGAAGAATGAAAATAGACTCTGCTTGAATGCTATACTTACAATATAGTAACAAAAAATGCCACCTGGAATTGGTGGGTCACACCTGTAATCCCAGCATTCAGAAGGCTGAGACAAGAGGGTTGACGTGAGTCTGAAGTAAACCTTAGCTTTTGCCTGGTGTTCTGTCTCAAAAAACAAAACAATATAACAAAACAAATTCTTGGTTATTTCACCACCGTGTAAGTCACTTTTTTTTTTTTTGCTGTGACAGCATACTTGAGAAAATAACTTAAGAACACATTTATTTTGACTCATTGTTTCCAAAGGTTTCAATCCCTGGTTCCTTGTCTCTGTTGATCCTTAGACCATGTGTAACAGGGAAGTAATGATGGGAAATATACAGTAAAAGTGACTTCAGACACTCTCCAGAGCACTCCTTCAGTGCAATGCCTTTGAAATCAATTACACATTTACAACCCTGAGCCTGGGATGGATGGAGGTCTTCCTAATCTTCAGATATCATGAAGACATAGTTTTTACTGTTCCAGGGCACTGAAGGGACTGTTCAGCACTTTTTTCTGGCCAAAAAGTTTTCAGTAGCTTCTGTTTTGATTCACACTGTAAACATGACTAACAGCCATAGTTAATAACCATGTCACAGTCTGAAATTCCCACTTCCATATTAATTAATCTATTAACATTTAAACTTGCCTTCCTACAAAGTCTCAGGTCATGGAAGAAATGTAGAGTTGTTAAAATGTGACATGAATAGCCTCTAGTCAAATTCCCTACAGAATCCTCATTTCTACCTGAAAGTCCGTGAACACAATTGTTACTCCCAACATCCTTAGCAGCACTTGTTCTTTAAGCTCCCACCAGAATTAGCCATTAAATTTTCCTCACAACATTCAAGGTTTCAAGCCCTTTTTAGCCTACTTCAAACTTTTCAATAGGATCCTTGCTGAGACGTCTCACAAATGACATCTCATTTGAACCCTCACAAAAAGCTTTAAACAAGGTCCACACTTCATAGTTGGTACTGTTAGCTGCTTCCTCTAGCCCCCACCTTACAATAGCCACTCAGTATAAACTCTTCAGTGGGTTAATTCACTGAAGTTCATACTCTCATAATCCAGTTGCCTGTCCATAGCACCATCACCTGAGAACTAAGATTTCCACACATGTGTGTCTGTGGGTGGTCCTTCGTATCTAAATTATAGCAGCCACCATCTGAGTTTCCTTTCCTACGCTCAGCGATTAACCACTCAGGACTTCATTTTCCCTTTACTCAAGTCATTCACAACTACCTGGCAATTTCCAAACTACAATACAGATCATCATATTTTTATAGAAAAATTTGTAAATTATTAACAGGTTATATGTTCTTACTACACTTGATCTTAGCCAAAAGGCTGAGAAGCAATAGGTTATATGTTCTTATACATTCTAGTGCAACCACTGTGGGAACTGTGAGCAAAGTCTTACATTTTCTTAATACTAACGCTAATCAGTACTTACCTTCCTATTGACTAAAGTATAAAAACACTGATATTGGACATCTTTTCACAATAGGGAAAACCTTTTGGCATCTCCAGTGCCACCAAGAGGCAAATGACCAAATGGGTATTGAGACACGTATGTCAGCCAGGCTTTGTCATTATAACAAAGTTCCAGAAGCAGAATGAGGCTAAGGAAAGAGGTCGGTTTAGCTCATAGTCCTAGTTCAAGGGCCTATGTCCCTAAAATTCTTGTTGACAGAGTCCTGAGGCAACACAGGGCATCGTAAGACAAAAGACAGGGGCCCTGCATGCCTGAATTCCAGTTACTCCTTTTTATAAGACACCAGCGTTCAGTTATGGGGTGTCTACTCCAATGTCTTTAGCCAATCCTTGCCAGCTCCATGAGGCTACAGCTCTAACACAGCACAGAGAATCAGGCTTCACACTCTTTATTGAATGAGTTGCGCCCTGAGTATTGACAAGCATTGCTTTCTTTCCTTTAAAGCACAGTAAGAGCATATGGCCAGAGAGATGTCTCAGCTGTAAGAGCTGAGGTGGATGGGAGAGATATGGATGGGAGAGGGAGTCTAAATTTGATTAAGAACTGTTGTATGAAATTACAAAATCTCAATAAAAAATCATAAGAATAATTGTGCAGTTTTACATAGGAAAATAAAGTGATTAGATTACATACTGCCTTGCATTATATATAAACATATGCTTTGAAGGGAGTTGGACTAACTTCTATATTTTTAATTTGTATAATGGTTTTACATCTTCATATTCTCTGTGGAAAACATGCTCATTCAGGAAATATTGTTACAAAATGAGGACACTGAATTTTTAAATGCATAGGCAGCCAAAAAGCACAAAAGAATTTTGGAAATTCCTTTCTTTTTTATTTTAAAATTGTTTTATTGGTTTGAGGTGAAATTTTAAATAACTCATGAGTTTATACTTAGTAAGCGTCAGTGGTTGCTTCCTATTTTCAGCAAGATCTTTATGCATTTAATAATGGTCCTGCAGTACATAATTTTTCAATAAGGAAAACTGAATCCTTTTATATCGAATATATTGAGGGATAGAAGAGAGCACAGAAAAAGAAAGCAGAAAAGAAAGAATCAGAGGCAGCATCAAGCCAAAAACAGACAAATACAAATAAACAGAAGTCGGGCTTGTATTAAGGACAGAGGAAGATGGGATTATGTACCTGCTGACACTCATCCCCCAGCCTTTCTTCTCCAAGTACAGCCACTGAAGACCGAGAGCTGCATTTTAACAGAGGCAGCTCGTCGAGAAATACTGTGTACTTGAAAATTGTTCCATTGGGTGAAATTAGATTCAGGGTTGGATTTGTTTGTGACAGTGAAACCAGTTAAGTTAAACCTGCACCAGGTTTCTGTCTGGACTCTCAGAAGGTCTTTCGTTGTAGATTTAAATCTTCCATGTGCATAAAGACATGGATACAGTAGAAACATGTTTAAAAAATTAAAGCCTAATAAAAGTCTAAAAATCAAATCTATGAAATTAAAATAAAAACGAATCCTTAAAAACAAATAGATTGAGTCAGGTGTGATGGCCATGCATTTATTCCCAGCGCTCCAGAGCCAGAGGCAGGTCTATCTCTTTGAGACTGATAGCAGTCTGATCGACATAGTAGATTTTAGATGAAACCGGGGAAGAATGTGTGGCTAGCACATGTAGGGTGCCCATTAGCCAAATGCCCCCACTTTGGGTTCATCCCCAGTCACTCTGCTCCAGAGCTGATACCTTCTCTGCTAGCTAGTAAGAACCAGAGTTAGCCAGATTATGCCATGCTGGGTCACTGGGTCACCACGCCCTGCTTTGGGACCAGCCCCAGTCCTGCAACTCCAGGGCTCACTTCTCTGCTAGCTAGTCAGAACCAGCCCATCCTGTTCCCATCTTCCCTCTTTGGGCATTGGCCCCTTCCTGCTGAGGCTGCTGAGCACCTGACTAACTGGGTGAGCTAGCTGCCAGGTCGTCCTTCCATGGTTTTGGGACCAGCCTCAGCCTCAGCTCCAGGGCTCACACATCTGCTTAGCTAGTTAGAACCTATCCAGTTCTACTTGGGTCTAGGCTCCTTCACCCTCCTGGGGAATTCCTGACTAGCATGACTGGATCCATCTAGAACCTCCAACAAAAAATCAAAAGGGAAAACCTGAAGCACAGACCAACTAACTACTCATATCCGATCAGAAAGCAACAAAGATATCAATAATATAAGCTGAATCAATCTTCAATTCAAGAAAGGCAGGCTAGAGTTTTATATCAGACACACAACCATCAAAAGAAATTGATATACCCAGACCACAATGAAAAAACACAATAATATAAAAAAACAAACAATATGTCCCACCAAACCCCACCAGTCCTGTAGAGGTATTTAAAATGAGAACTACCTAGGGGAACTCCAAGACACAGAATTTAAATGATCAATCGTAAATATGATCAAAGCATCCCACAAATTTAAAGAGTACACAAGCTAACAACTCAAAGAGTAGGAATAAACTCCTTTCCTCAAGGAAATAGAACTGTGTGGATGAATGAGATGACAAGACAATTCAGGATCGGAAAAATGAATTCATGTAAGAGATAAACACTGAAGAAAAGTCAGGCTGAAATGAAGGTGGAATTGAAAAACTCAACAAGCCAACTTGCAACAACAGGGAAAAGCCTCATCAATAGAATGAATGAAGTAGAAAACAGAAAATCAAGACTGGATGATAAATTTGAAGACTTGGATCAATCAAGCAAAGAATATGAAAAAAAATTTAAACACAGGAATGGAACATGGTGGAAATGTGGGACACCATGAAAAAGACCAAATTTATACATCATAGGCATAGAGGAAGAAGGAGAATCTCAGGTCAATAGCATTGACCAGACCTTCTACAACATTATAGAGAAAACTTCCCTAAATTAAGGAAAGGCACCTATACAGCTATAAGAAGCACACCGAACACCAAATAGACAGGACTAAAATGCAAATTCCCCATGGCATATCATAGTCAAAACACTAAACATACAGAACAAAGAGAGAATACTGAAAGCTGAAAAAGAAAAACAACAAGTCACATATAAAAGAAAACCCATTAGAACTACACCTGACTTTTCATGCAAACTATGAAAGCCAGAAGAGCCTGGACCAAAGTATTCCCAGTTCTAAAGGATCAAAGTTCCCAACCCAGATTACTTTAGCTAGCAAAACTGTCTATCATAGACAAAAGGGAAAGAAAATCTTCCACGATATACACAGACTGAAAGAATTCATGTCCACCAACTAAGCCCTCCGAAGAGTACTTGAAGCAATGCAAAGGATTGAAGTAAGGAATGAGCATACCTCAGAGGTTACAGAAAGAAAACAAATAAAGGTATAATGTCAGAAACACAAAATAGGAACAAGAACACAAACAGAAATTAAAATGACAGAAATCAATACATATATTTCAATAATAATTTTAAATATCAATGACCTCAACTCCCTGGTCAAAAAATACAGACTAGTTGAATGGATTAACAAGCAGAATCTTCCTTTTTGTTGTCTGCAAGAAATTCATCTCACCTTCATGGATGGGCACTACTTCAGAGCAAAAGGAAGGAAAAAAAATATTCCAAGCAAATGACACTAAGAAACAAGTAGGTGTTGATATTCTAATATCTGACAAAAATAGACTTCAAGCTAAAATCAATCAGAAGAGATAAAGAGGGCCACTTGGGCATTCTGATCAAGGGAGCAATCGACCAAGAACACATTACAATCATGACATTATATGCCTCAAACTCTGGTGCACTGAATTCCATTAAAACAGTACTGCCCCACACACAGGACTTCAAGATACAGATTAACCCCAACTCAGTAATAGTAATAGTAATAGCCCACTGTCTCCATTAGACAGGTCAACTGTACAAAGAATAAACAGAGAGACATCTGAATTAAATGATCACATAACAGACATCTACAGAATAATCCATCCAAGCACCAAAAGATACATGTTCTACTCAGCAACCCAGGGACATTTCTCTAAAATAGACCACATACTGGGGAACAAAACAAACCTCAACAAATACAAAAAATCAAAAAAATTCTATGCAGTCTATCAGACTTCAGTGCAATAAAACTTAAAATCAACACTAAAAGAAGCACTAGTAACTGTATGAATTCTTGGCAGTTAAACACTCCTGAATAATGAATGGTCAAAGAAGAAATTGCAAAGGAAATAAAAGCATTCCTGGAGCTAACGAAAATGAGAATACAGCACCACAAAGCCTCTGGGACACATTAGAAGCAATCCTAAGAGGGAAGTTTATAGGCCTATGTGCCTAATTATAAAATAGAGTGCATTAAATTGGCCCAGGGCAGTAAGGGGACTTTGCAGATAGGGATTCTAAATCCCATTAAATAATGTTGTATGAAAATTGCAAAAATTCAATGAAATTTTTTCAAAAGAAAAATATATATTGTTTGATTGTCCAGAATAAGATTTTATGTAATATAATTTTTTCATCTGTTTAGTTTAAGGCCTGGTTTTCTAAGCTAATCAGTTTATTTTTAGCTTGCTCTTTTCATAATTCTTTCAGTATCCATTAATTTGCTGGAATTATACTTTCTATTTATTTTGCAGGCAAATCTACAGAAATCAATGTCTGTATTTCTGATAAGGTTCAGGGAAAACTGACCATGAAAGAACATGTTAGAATTAGACTAGCTTATTTTCTTTTTAAAAGGTTTTATTTATTTTTATTTTATGTGTTTGAGTGTTTTGCCTGAATGTATGTATGTATGTACGTATGTATGTATGTATGTATGTATGTGCACCACATATATCACTGTTGTCTACAGAGGGCAGAAGAGGGTGTTGGATCTCCTGGATCTGGAGTCACAGGTGGTTTTGAACTGCATGTGAGTGCTGGCAACTGAACCCAGATCCTCGGAAAGAGTAGTCAGCACTCCTAACCCCAGAGCTGTCTCTTCAGCCCCTACTGATTCTCTACGGTAATTCTGAACACTGCCAGTGAACTGATTGTTGAGGATGATCTCTGGAATTGTTTTTGCATTTTACATTGAAAGAGAATCAAATGCATCTTCTATCAAAAGTATTGGAAATAAATTCAGATTTTAAAAATGAGCTCTTTTGTTTGGCCAGTTCTTTGGGTCGTATTTTTGGAGAGATTGATTCACAGAAGGCCCGGGGCCACCAACCACTGCCTTGACAGGGATCCTTTAAGTTTTATTATTTATTTCTCATCACCCCGCACCTTTCCACACCCCTCACGGTCTCCTTTCTGCTGTCCTGTCACTTGTAACCCATCGGCCTCTCCACTTCTTCCCCAGTGCCTCTCTCTCCCTTCCTGTGGTCATGATCCCCTTTCTAGTTTCATATCCTGTACCCACGCTCACCTGCACTTACATATAAACATATCAACGTTATAAACTAGTATCTGCATATGAGAGAGCACACCTATTTTGTCTTCCTGAGTCTGAGTTACTTTGTTGAATATAATACTTTCCAGCTCCATTCATTTTTTCTTACAAGTCGCAATTTCATTTGTCTTTGTAGGTGAATAGAATTTCATTGTGTGTATATACTACGTTTTCATTATTCATCTGTTTATAGACATCTAGGTGAGTTGAGCTTCCTTGATATCATGACTAATACGTCAGTGAACATGTGTGTGGTTATCATTGTGGTAGGATACACAGTCCTTTGGGTGTAAGCCCAGGAGTGGGACAGTTGGGTGGTACGGTAGTTCTATTTTAATTTTTTCACAAACCTATATGTGGTTCCCATAATGGCTGCACCTGCATCTAACACGGGCCCCTCTTTCCCCACCTTCCTGTCGGCATCTGTTATTGTCTCTTTTCTTGATGATAGCCATTGTCACTGGGAGACCCCTGGGAGACAGAATCTTTAAGCACTTTTAACCTGATGACTCTGATGACGAAGGATGATGAACACTTTTAAAAGTACTTATTGGATCGTTGTGTTTCTCCATTTGAGAACTGTCTGCTAGTATCATTAGCATATTTGTTGATTCACAGATTTTTATGGTGTTTGAATTTTGCGGTTCTTTATATATTCTAGATGTTAATCCCTGCATAATTTACAAGCTGGCATAGATTTCTCCAATTGGTGAGTATGTGTGCACATAAAATAAATGTTTAAAAATTTTTTAAAGAAAACACAATACAATCCATACATATACTTACTGTCTACAAGAGATTGGCTTTAGAGATGACACCTAGAAATTGAATTTTTTGTTGGTCTTTTTTGAGACAGGATCTCCCTGTAGCCCCAGCTGCCTGGAACTTGCTATGTAGACCAGGATGACTTGAACTCACAGAGACCCCCCTGCCTCTGCCTCCTGAGTGCTGGGTTAAAGGTGTGCACCACCATGCCCGGCTGATTTCTCCCATTCTTTAAGCAGATCATTAGTTCCACTGGTACTTTTTAATTTCATGTAGTCCAGTTTGTTAATTTGGGGGATGTCTACTGTACTATTGGAGTCCTGTTCAGAGAGTTCTTGTCTACACTAGACCTTGAAATAGAGTCAGTTTCAACATTTCAAGTTTTAAATTAAGATCTTTAATTCCCGTTGAGTTGATCTTTTGCAGGAGATGAGGTGTGTGTCTAATTTCTGTGTGCAGATATGCACCATTTGTTGCAAAGGCAGTCTTTCTCCAGTGTATGATTTTGGCACCTTTGTCAAAACTTAGGTGTCCATTGCTGTGCAGGTTTGCCACTGGCTACTCTCTCTCATTCTGTTGGTTTACACATCTGTTTCCGTGTCAATAACTCCCTGTCAGACACTATAGCTCTAGTATAATTTGAGGTCAGGTGTTACGGCACCTCCCGCAATTTTTTTTCTGATACAGATTGCTTTGATTCTTCATAGTGTTTTTTATTTCCATATTAACTTTTGCATTGTTTTTTGCTACTCTGTTAAGAATGTCAGAATTTTTATGTGAATTGGATCGAATCTATTGATTACTTTTGGCAGTAGAGTCATTTTCTCAAAACTAATTCTGCCAGTCCAGGAACATGGAAGTTCTTCCTAACATCTTATATCTTTAATTCCATTGTTATTGTCTTAAGGTTCTCACTGTAGTATTTTACTGCCTTAGTGAGATTTACTCCTAGGTACCTTTTTCTGAGTTATTCTTTCTCTGCAAGTTTATTGGTATATATTAAAGATATTTTTTGTATGCTGATTTTATATGCTACAAATTTATTTCTTGGATTTGGTTTCAAGTATGTTGAGAATTTTTGCACCTGTGTTGAGGGAAATTGATCTGGACTTTTCTTTTTTGTTTTGTCTTTATTGAATTTCAGTAACAGAGTGGCACTACTGTGAGAATGAACTTGATAGCATTTTTTCACTTCCTATTTTGTGAAACAGTTTGAGATTTGTCGGTAATGGATCCTCCTGAAAATTTTGGTAGAATTCAGCAGTGAATTCATCTGGTCCTGGGCTTTTCTTTATGTAGAGGCTTAATTACAGCCTCAGTTTCATGAAAGATCTAATTTATTAACCTGAAATATTCCTTAAAATTATTATTTAGTCCTTTGGTTATCTCTCAAAGCAAAAAGAATGTATGTGTGTAGACCTATGTGCATGATACTCATAAAGTGAGCTACTCAGCCCACTAGTGTCGTCTGGGAGAGGAAGTGCTGATGTAATGTCTCCTTATTGAATTATAGTCATCTAAAGAAAAATTTAAAAATCACATTTAAGAATTAGGATAAAATAAAAATGCTAGTAAAGAAGAAGGATTAATAATAAAGCCATCTGGAAAGATATGTTTGTAAAGATTTCTTAATAACTCTCCAAAGAGGAGAGGAGTCATTATTATTTACGTAGTCAGTAAATAATAACATTGGCCACATTTTCAGAATGGTATCCCCAAGTCATGTATTGTACGCCATTTGGCTTAATGATGCCTTATAAGCTCATTCATGAACTTCCCCTTTCTAACCTCCTCTGTGCTGAACATAATAGTGTCAATCTCACCTTTTAAATGAAGTTGACTGTCTTTTGTACTCACATAGACCCCATATATTCTGTGTGTCATAGAATTGGTTATTCAAAAATATTTTATGTTAAATAGTAAGAGGCTACCTCTTTTTAAAAAAATAATTTATTGAGAATTTCGTACATGCATATAAGGTGTTTTGATCAAATCCATGCCCACTCCCTCCCCTCCAACTCCTCCTGTATCTCCCCATCACTTTTTTTTCCTGATAACTTCATGTACTCTTTCTTCTTTTATTTTTTTTAATGGGGATTTTTGTTACTCTAACATCCCCCCCTCTGAAGAGGTAACCCTAAAATCTTTTAAGGATTAGATAAAAGCTCCCAAATACTTTTGACATTTTTGGCCTTTGGAACGGAGTAAGTTGCTAAGAGGCCCAAGGACATTATGACTTTTAGCCAAGAAACTGGCTACTTTTCTTTGGGGTCTTTTTACCCTAACCGCCTAGCCAATTCCTACCTCCTATTCTTATCACACCATCCTCTGAAGAGGTTACCCAACTTGCAGATAGGGAATCTGGGTGCAGACCACTCTGGCTTCTTCCATGCTGAACACGGACGCGGGATGAGGCAATTGGAGTACCCCTTCAGTGGGTCTATCTAAAAGACTCCCACATTGCATAACTCTTGTATGTAGGTTACTTCTCCACATCTCCTATTCACCAGTCAAGGCTACCTCTTAATGAATATTAGCTCTATATTATGTCTGTCTTTGTACATTAGCTATCTAGTCTAAATGAACGAAAGATGAAAGACTGGCTCACATAAGAGCGATGCAGTCTGAGAAATTTAGATTTCATCACCAATAGTGTCACCAGGTGAGTTAGCAAGTGCTGCTAGTTCTGCTTCTGCACATATGCACTAGAAGAGATTTAGCAAAAATCGCTCCTTATATTTGATAAAGTGACGATACACTGGTGGAACCATTGAACTGAAAGTTGACAACTAAAGAATTGACCATTATTATGTCACATAAGATAAAATATGTATTCAATACAGTGATAGTTGAAGCAAGCCAATAAGATGATGAATTTCTCAAACAAACACACACACTTACATAAGAACATTGTATGTTGTGCACACATGTCTGCACAAACAGCATTATATGTGCCGTTTGTGAAAATTACGTAAATGTATCTTCCATATTATTTTAAAAGTCCTTCAAACACGCATAAAATTATTTCTTCTATCTCAAAGAGAAATCAAACACATTCTAAATAAATGAATTCATTACAACTTTAAATAAAACAATTTAAAATTATAAGTTAAATTTGATTATTTTTTAGCATTTAGACATTAACATAAATTAATGCATTTTTATTTTCAAGACGATCAAATTTAAATTGGATTTTTACTATGTAACTATTTTCATGTAATTGGATAAAAATAAAAGTAATAACATTTTTATGTGCAGAAAACGACCCATACATATATACAGATAAAAATTAAGTAGGTCATCTAAAATGTATTTGTGTAAAAGTTGAGGTTATTTTGGTGAATGTCAAAATTACATTGATAGTAAAATTATACATTCAGTTAACTCAAAATATTTTACACTTTCTAGAATTGAATAATTTTAGCAATTTCCAATATGTTACTTGAAATATGTCACTTGCAAAATATTGTTAAGGTTTCTACTTTATGAAAGAGAATTTGTAACTTACTGAAGTCCAAAATTGTGTGACTGAATAATACTCCATGCTTTGTGTAAGCAACGCACAGCTCAAAAGGCATTAAGATGTTTGACACATTTTCATAATGTTCCTTACACTGTAATATGCCTCGAGGAGACTATAGAAGTCATTACTTTTTAAAGTAAAATACTTGAATTTTGTTGACAAACACAAAGATAAATGACACTGAAAATGAGTAAAATGTTTTAAGAGTTGTGAGCGAAGATGAAAATTAGAGAATTCAATTAATAAAGCATGGATTTCAAACACTGCTTTATCATAAAATCACATATGATAAAATTATTTTGTTTTAAATTTAATTTAAAAGTGAATTAATATTAAAGTATAATTAGAAATATATCCATAATTCAAAATGTACCAACTTGGAGAAAGAGACAAATTTTCATAAATTCCTTTCTCTCCTGCAGTGTAATGACTCAAGGCCACAGGCTCATGAATGCTGCAAAATTTACATGCTTTAAAAATGAAATAAATATACTGCAGAACTTATAATGTATTTCATTGCAAAAAATATAGAATGATTCTGGCATTATGAAAGTGAACTTCAACTTGATTGTATATATTTTAAAAAAACAATCACATCAGTTGGCTTTTAAGGAATCAGGGATACAATGTCATACCAGTAGCAGTTAAGACCAACTTCATGTTGGTTATTATCCTTAGACATTTGCCATGATCAGTGAAATACTGTAGTAGCTCAGAGAATCCAGTAGAGGGCAGTATGATCTTGCTCTGAAGCTGAGCAAAGGCACCAGGAAAAGGCTAACCCTGCCTGAGAGGTTGGCTAGAAGTTCATGGTATTACTATATTCTTCATTTTTCTGTAATACAACCTGCAACTGCATTTTAATTTTTTTAAAAATGGGAACTTTATAAAAGAAATTGATGTCAGTTTGGATTTCTATTGTGAAAGAATACTTCATGGTAGACACAAATACATAGTGTAGCAAATACTCTCAAAGTTTATTTTAAAGAATTATTTTCCTGCAACATAATGCAGCACTCCTTAAAAGCGAATAACCAGGTCATTTATACTTTAAAGCTTCAGTGATCTACTTATTTTTAAAGTTGATTGTTTATTTTAAAGGACCTGTATTTTACATGTACGCTTGCAATGAGGCAGCACTTGTACTTGGTCAATCCAAATACATTTGTAAGTCTGAGAACACACCTTAATGAATACAGTTGGTTTATATAAGTTGGTTTATATATCCGGATATTTTACTTGATTTAAGTATAATTAGGGGAGACTGCCATTGATACTATTTTGGTTTAAGAAATTGTTTTTCTGATACTGGGGATATGGTAAGAACCCATCTCAAATTCATCCTGTCTTAAATCCTATAGATTGAGTCACAAATATATTGTACTACAAAGTTTTCAATCAATCATTTTCAGAAGGCACTAGGTGAGGTATGAAAGACTGGGAGTATTTCTACAGCCATGAGTGAGCTCTGGATGGTTCTTGGCATGGTTCTGACCGGAAGGAAGGAGGCTCTAATTCTCAGGGTGCACGAGGCTGGGGAGGGCAGAGCTGGGTGCAGGGGCATGCTGACTGCCTGGTCAGCTGGGGTTATCATCTTTGGGACTTGACTAGACCTTCAAATTTCCTTTTAGGTCAAAAACGTGTGTTTTTATAGAGTTGCTTATTAATTGGATTGCTTATTTAACTTAAATCAATCTCATATAAGGTGACATTAACAGAAATTGAAATTAAGAATCATGTGCCAAAAATATCAGGAACAATAAAAATGAATATAAGGAAAATGTCTTAAAACAAATTAAACAAGAAAGAATTTGTGATGGGTTTAATAATTGCTCTAAAATGTGTAGCTTAAGATATATGTCTCATTGCAAACCCTTTTCTTAGCAGTTCCTACCAAGGGATGTACTTTGTGTACACTTACATGTGAGGCCTCTAAATAAATAATTTCTCTCACTTTCCCTTAACATTGATACCAAATAGAACTAAGAATCTCATTTTGTATGTGTACTCCATGTATAATATGGATTGTTGTTTATATTTTTAATTTTTAATGCGTTTATTTATTGTGTGCGATGGACCAGGTAGAGTTTAGGGCCTGTCTCTTTCCCTCTCCCATTGAATCCTGGGGATTGAACTTTGATCATCATGCTTAGGGGCAAGTGTGTTTACCCACCAAGGCATCACCCTGGCCCCCAACATTTACATTTTGAATTACAGCATGTGGTCCTCAGAGTAGTAGGAAGAAAGCAGGAAACAGGAACTGAGGTCAGTACTGGACCTAGGGCAGTCAGTCACTAGTGAAAAGAACCAGTTAACCATCTCAAATCCCACATGCCTTCCTTACCTTCTACCAGAATCCTGTCTGTAAGCTTGAGAAAATGTCCCCCTGGCCTCTTCAGGAGTCTCCACAGAAGGACACACAGTCATTTTTCTGCTATACAAAGTTATTCACATGCCAAATTCTACATTTTGATAACTTTGAGCCAAAGCATTAGAAATTTTGAAACCATAGAAGGGCTCAAAGGCCAGTGTTGCCAGGAGCATATGCGGGAAGGGAGCATCCGCCTCAATATCACTTTAGCTTCTGATACAGTCCATTCATATCCTTCCATAGATCTGTGTGTTCATATCAGTTTAGCTTGTGGTATCCAGAAGTTGGTTTATTTGTTGGAGAAGAAAAAAAAATAATTCTAAAATAGTAAATTGTTTTTTGAGGAACGGGTTTGTATTAGTTACTTTTCTCTTGCCATGATGAAATGCCATGTCCACAGCAACTTATAAAAGGATGAGGTTATTAAGTTTATGGTTCTAGAGAGAAAGAGTCCATCATGGCAGAGAGAGGCATGATGGAAGATACATGCAGAGCAGAAGGCTGAGCTAGAACTCACATCTTCACACAGGCACAGGAAACTGAGAGAGGCGAGCAGGAAGTGGGACAAGGCTGTGAACTTTCTTTTTCCTTTTTTTAAAAAAATATTTTATTTATTATTTTTATTTTATGTGTATGAGTATTATGCCTGCATGTAGGTAAGGGCACCTGTGTCGTACAGTGCCCACACGGGACAGAGGAGGCTGTCGGATCCCCTGGAACTGGAGGTACAGACAGTTGTTAGCTGCCATGTGGGTGCCGGAATTTGAACCCGGGTCTTCTGCAAGAACAGTCGGTGTTCTTAACTGCTGAGCCATGTCTCCAGCCTCAGGGCTGTGAACTCTCAAAGCCCTTTCTCCTGACATACTTCCTCCAGCAAGGCCACAGCTCCTAAACCTCTGCAAATGTGCTACCAACTAGGGACACATATTCAAATACTTGGAGCTATGGGGACATTCTCATCAAACCACCAGAAAGTCTCATCTTGTATCATTAATAGATGCTGCTATATTTTCACCATATATCAGATCACATTTTACCAGAAATCAATTAACCTGTTCATTCATTTTAGATAGCCTTCCATCTCCACATCTAAGTACTGTTTGCTTCCTGGAATTCTGTCTTTCTGGTGCCGTACAGAGACTAATTGAGAATAATTTTGAGGGAAACAGGAAAAGGTGAGGGAATAGAGTTTATGCGCAATGAAAACAGCAAGGGGGACATTGGAAAGGAAAGGGACCAGCAAGAGGGTACCGAGGAACAAAAGACAGAAATGAGAAGTGAACTAAAACCAAAATAAATAACTCCAGTGCTAGTCTGCGGATTGCCTAACACAGACTGCCCAGCCTTGGGCTTACCTTATGTGGATAATGCAGAGGCAGCTAGTGACTTTGAGGAGATAATGAAGCAAAATTATAGCTGCAGTGGGACTTAGGTGAGGATGGGAGCTGCTTGACATGCATAATTTATTTTTCCCATTCCAGTGCCTATGGCAGACATTGCTAATTGATCTTTCTTACTGAAGCTGGTGAGGCTCCATCTCTAGACAGCCATTACCAGAGCTGACATGTTTGAAAACTTGGTATCATTCCTGTATTTGCAAAGAAAAAAAAGGTTACAGGGAAATGGTGAGAATATGGAACGGGAAGGAAGGAAGACACCTGGGATTCCACAGTGGATTAGAAGAAATAAAGTCATTTTTCTGTGCTGAGGGAAATTGGAATTGTGGCAAACGGAAGATGAGGGAACTTGGAAAGTTGCTCTGTTAGCCCAACAAGGAAGAATGTTGCAGCGGTACCCTGTTCCCAGGTTGCAATCGCCACCAGGATGTCTCAGTAGAGGCTGAAGGCCTTGACTATGAGCTACTCTGACATTATCACATTAAACTTAACAAATACACATTATGTGACATTATGCATACTGGGTACAGGCTCCCACTTTGCTAGGTTTTGTTGTGGACATGAAGGAGGGATCTTGAATATTTAATGCCTATGATGTTCAAGGCATTACGCCAGGTCATTACTGTGAGTCATTTCATTTAAATCGCCAACATCTTTGAACTGTCCGCTTTACACAGGAGGAGACAGCAGGAAAGTTAAGAAAATGGCCAACAAACAGCTACCAGTTGAGACCAGATCTCGGATGGCAATGTATAATCTTTTATGTTGAGCTGCTCTGTGTGGCCAGTAATAATGGGGCCTTGTACAGATATGTATTTTTCACTGAATTTTTGTTTATTTCCAGTCATGAAAGACTGACATTTCCCTTCAGAAGTTCTCATTTATTAAACTTTATTGTGACACATCATTTTTTCCCAAAGTATGATACAATTTTTGGAGGCAAACAAATGAAATCTCTACTTTTTTAAAGAGACACTATTGTTATTTTGAAGGAACACCTTTCATTTAAAGATGCTGGCATTTTTCTAAAAGCAAAAATTAAATGGGAGAAAGGAGCTCAAGGGGCATTTGAAGAGTGAATCGCTGGGGGTGGGAGCTTGGAACTTTGCAGACTGGAATTTTGTGTTCATCAGTGACCACCTGGATCGTACAATTCTGCCCGGCGCACCTGTGTCATTAATTTTTGATGTGCAATGTATTGTCTGCCTCACCTACCTTGAATCTTGAGCCTGGGAAGCAAACATGGATATTTGGGTTTTGCCTAGAGCAACATGGAAGGAAATGGAATACAGTCTCCTGAACTCTGTACAGTTAGTGGCCTCCAGCAAAGAGCTGAAGTTATAAAGGCTCCAGAGCTGAAAACAGTATTACTCGTGTCCATAAGAATGGAAAGCAACCATAAAAATGATAGACATGTTCTATAAAGTCGACTTTCTCTGTCAATCATCTAAATATGATTCATTAATCATCGTATAAGCATTTGACAGCTGAGCGACAATAACAGATTCTCCCCCGAGAAAGCGATATAGAAACTTAAGAGCAGCTTATTAATGTTGATTCTGCTTGAGTTGGATGCCATGCATCATACAGAAGGCAGATAGCGTCTTGCCGCCCAGCATAATTGATTCCTGCAGATCTTGTTACCACAGCGAGCATCACACGGCTTTGGATTCCTTCCCAATTACAGGGGAGTGATTAGTTTTACAAGGGAAGAAAAAAGAAAAGGGAAAACATTTCTGAACTAAATTAAACAAATTAGTCAGAATAGACTTTTGTAATATATATAAATTATATAGATATATATATTTCAATTTATTTCAGCAATTTGAGACCTTCACTGTGTCAGGCCAACGTTGGTGCCTCCACATCCCTTGCGGTGTGGCGGGCTTCAAACCCTCCTAGGTTCTATTGTATGTAAAGTTCTGCACAGCCTCTGACTGCTGTTTCCTGAGAGGCTCCAGAAGAAGATAAAAGTCAAACTTCAAATCAAGCACAAGATAAGATGGTAAAGAGTATAACCACAAAGACTTGCTAGAAAACGCCTACATGTCAACCGGGGGAGACAGGAAGTCACTGCCTGCCTAGGCTTGGGAATTTATGAAGCATTCTGATACACACAAGCACATGTGACTTTGCAATCACTAGAATGACAGTTCATGCCATGTAGACTGAGATGTCCCATTTTGTCCCCCTTGTCTTTTCCTGTCTCCCTTTGTAACCTTTCCCCTACTGGTCTGCCTCTGGCCCTCTAGCAGGCCGGCTTTTTGAATAATTCTAGGGGGTTACGGTGTGAATTTAGGGTTCAGGTTTCCCCATTCAACAGCTAATGATAAGCAGTTCTCCCTAAAGTGGTGGTAATTATTTCCCTGTCCCCCAACATTGTTATAATTTAAATGAGCTCACAGGCAAAGGAACGCCTTCGGTTAACTAATACTGATGATGTCAGGATTAACTTTCATTATAACCGCTGCTTGTTTAGAATGAGACTTTCAATTACACGTAATCTGGCCATAATTTAAGCAACACGTAGAAATTTAGATTGGAATGGATTGTTGGAGATAATCTAATTCTCTAACTCAAAAGCGAGGAGGGTCAAGTTGCAGAAGCCCTTCCGGTACCTCACCTGACTGTTATTTCTTTTCAAAAGCATCTAGGATTTTTGCCTTTCTCCAAGTTGCTTGTTTTCAGTGAAGACATGAAGTTGAAATCGTTTCATTTTCTTCCATCTTGCTGACACTGCTGTTTAAGAATTTATTTCATATTAAATGATTAGATTTGTGATAAATATATTTGCCACTATAGTAATTATTTCTTAATGTTTCCATAGCTTAATATGATGGAAGACAGATTGGGAAAATATGATACAAAAATCACTTGTGAAATTGTTCAGCATAACTTAAAGTACTTGATGTAATAATACATCCGTATATGTAGAGAGAAGTAATATTTTGAATAAGGACTCTCTCCTAAAGTGATTTAGTTCTATCAAAATGGAGACATTATAGTAAGACTGATCATTAAAAAGTCAAGCCCTTATTCATTGTGACTTACAAGCTGAAACTGTTATTTCAGAGATCGGAAATTTAAAGATTTTATAGCTTCACATGTAGGATTATAGATAATTCTACTTGATTCACAGAAATCGCTTTTATCTTTTCTTTTGTGTTTTGTGCTGTATGTACGTCAAGGAATAATTATATTCGCATCTCATGAGCCCCCACTAACACGGCTGTTTTTTTTCTTGAGTGACTAAATGGAGTTTTTTTGTTTTTTTTTTTAAGAAACTGGTTTAATATATCTAGCATGAAGCACAGAGCTCGACAGGAGATGTTAAATATCTTCTGAGTTTATTGTTTTAGAAGTAGCTGATTCTCATTATACTCAGCTAGTTTCCCTTAGGTACGGAAAATATGGGTCAAGTTCTATTTTCATGGCCTTATTAAGTCAGGGAGTATTTTTAAGCATCTACGTCATTGTTTTAAAGATACCTTTCACAGAAGTGATTTTAAGAAGCCACCTTTGCTATATTTTGCATAATTGTTTTCTTCCAAACCTCAGAATGTTTCATCCATTCTGTTGTAAGTGTTTTGCATCTTGCCAATTGAAACGCCTCTTGGCCCCAACTTCCCTCCCCTGTTTGCAGAAGCATCTGTTTGTTCCACATTCTTGTATAGTCTAACTTGAAGTGCCAATCAGTGATGATTGATCGCACTGTCAGACCCTGATTCTGCACCCCACATGCATTTGCCGTTTTGATTAATGAACATAAATCAGGGGTGACAATTCACATTTGCAAGTGGATGGAAAGAATTATTAGAAGTGCAGCATGTTAGAGCTGAAGCTTCCCTTCCTTCCATTACAATTGCTCAGAAAACAAGCCCGTGCCCTCAAGAGCACCTGGTAGTGTCCCAGGGAAAGCAGGGAATGGGGAGAAGGCACATGCTGCCCAGGCCCACTTTGATTATTTTGATTTCATGAAAGATCTTTGCATTTCAATGCAGCAGAGGTGCTAACTGGTTTTGAAACATCCTTCTATGTTTCCACAAACCTCTGTTATCAATGCTCGAAGAGGCCGCTTCTCCATTGACAATGAGGTCATGATGTTTATATGAAAGAGGATGGTGAACACATTTAAGTGCATTTCCTTAATTCCCATAAACAATAACTCAATGATTGTCCTGTGACTCTTCAGTGAATTATGTCCTCTTTCTCCCTTCACCAATATTAACTTTAATAACACAAAGTCATCAGTAAATAACCTCTTAATTTTAAGGCCAAAGTATGTGTCATATGGTAAAAAATATTTTCTTTCTTTAACTACAAACATTGCCAACTTAACTGGGACCTACAGAT
>NW_008340410.1:767150-831877 GCF_000622305.1 Nannospalax galili | reverse complement strand
CTAGGTGTAATATATATATATATATATGAATAATATATATATATTATTCATTGATGATTTGTGTCAGTTCTAATGTTATCTGTTTGACATTAATTTTAAAGCACTCTATACTGGTGAATTCATTGATTGTGCTGAATGAGATACTGAGTGATTACAACTACTTGAAACTGTTTTCTGGGGTCAAGGGCATCATTGCCTCAGTGAACACATATCGTACTAGCCGCTCCATTCACCCGCACAGGCAGAAGCCCTCCAGTGATTTTCATGTAGCCCATTCTACTAGTAAAGTGTGGGTCTTGTTTCAAAGCACTTGCACCAGGAAAAACTTTAGAACTTTATTACTAGTTTGAAGATTATAAAAATATGCACTGTGCTCAGAGTTTTCTTTATTGTATCTTAAGGTGGTTATTCCTTTAAGGTGGTCATTACAATTAACCTTGTAGTTAATTGCTCATTCAAGGTATCTGTAGAGAAGCTACTTGAAGACTCAGTTAAGTTGTCCGTGTGCAAGAATAGCAGACCAGATGTTATTGGATGGTTGCCTGAATATCTACGAATCATATTAAAGTCCCCCAAAACAGGGATAAAGCTAACTTTTGTAACTAATATGAACTGTAGTATAGATTTCAGTGTTCCTAAAATCTAGCAGGGCATGGTAGCGCATGCCTCTAAATCCCAGCACTCAAGGCAGAAGCAGGTGGATCTCTGTGAGACTGAAATCAGCCTGGGATGTAGCCTACATAGGGAGATCCAGGCCAGCTGGAGCTGCATAGTGAGATCCTGTCTCAAAACAAACAAACAAACAAACAAAAAACAGACAAAAATTCCTGAAATCTACCCTGTTAGCATATTCTTAACCTGGTCTGGGCCTCTTTAGCAGTTTAAATTTAAACAAACACAGATGAGATAAATATGTGTTGTGTTAAGTGCATTTGGTTTAATTTTAGTCATTAAAATATATTAATGGGGCTGGAGAGATGGCCCAGTAGTTAAGAACACTGGCAGCTCTTGCAGAGGACTTGGGTTCAGTTTCCAGCACTTACATGGCAGCTAACAACCGTCTATAACTCCAGTTCCAGGGTGTCCAATGCCCTCCTCTGACCTCCATGGGCATTGCACAACACGGTGCACTTACATACATGCAGGCAATACACTCATACACATAAAACAAAAATAATAAATATAGATGTCCTAAAAAATGAGGCCAGGCCTGGTGACACACGCCTTTAATCCCAGCACTGGGAGGCAGAGGCAGACAGATCTCTGTGAGTTCAAGGCCAGCCTGGCCTACATAGTGAGTTCCAGGCCAGCTGAGACTACAGGGAGACCCTATCTCAACAACAACAAAAAATCTATAAAATGAAACCATGCACTGGGTGCTACGGTTGCAAATACCAGAGAGTTGGTCTCTGCTTCCAGTGTATTTTCAATCTAAAGAGGGAATTACACACGGAAAGAAAATTACGTGGTAGAGTCATGGAGCTAGGTGAGAGATTCTAAGAAGAGTAAGCAAGATCAACCCAAGCAGGGTGCTGGAAATGAGGTTCCTCACACATATGAAGAAGGGATGGGATTCTGAGAAAAGGAAATAGGGAGTCAAGAACACAGAGACGCGAAGTGATGTGAATGACAGAGGCCTCGGGAGCCTGACCTGCAGCTTCAACACAAACAGAGATGGTGACCCGCAGGTGACGCTCATGGGCCGGGAACTGAGGCGTTAGGCCATAATTATTTCACTGGAGAAAAAGTACATTTAATCCGAAGTACCAAGTATATGAATTTTTAGAATACCTCAAAGAAGACTAAATGTAAAATCATGTTTTAATTAATAGAATACTTCGTCAGGCCCATCAGCAGAACCTGTAGTTTACTTTTAAGATATCTGATGATTACCGTAGAAAACAATCAAATGTATGCAGCTTACTGTTAGGTTTACCTGCAGATGCCAATGAACAAATCCAGCAGATGGTCATCAGGCCACCAAATGATCACTTACCACTTTTGCTAATGATTCGAGGTGCAATGTTTAAGTCCACAAAGACAACTGGTCTGCAACTATAGATGATGATGCTCGCTGTCTGCCTTCTTATACACAGAACACAGCATTTAAATCGAGTTCACATGACCTTTTAAGCAAGAACACTGATTTTTTAAATTTTCGAATAGAATAACTACATCACCAGGAAATGGTGGCATAAATTGTAGCCACAGGTCAGAATGTAGGTCATCCCAATGAAAGTTTGTAGAGCTAAAATTTTCCTTTAGGAAATGTCAGGATATTTTCATAGAGTATTATATGTTATTAATAATGAGTTATATATTTTGTAGTTAAAATTAACTTCATAAATTCTTTACTATTAAGCATTTTAAATAACTGATCCTTTAAAAGTTCAGCTGATGTTAAGCTATAATGGAAATAGAAATAGAGTTGATAACTATCAATGGAGAACCTTTTCAATGCTAAGTTTGTGTATTATATATATATAGTGAATAGGTTCTAATGTAAATCTGAGAGAAAGATTCACCTGAGTGGTTAAAGTTCTGGATTTGAGAATACTTTGGAAACACATACGGTACTGAAGATATTCAGGAACTTTCTATAAACACCATATACAGTCTGTCTGATGTTTACGTCACCTCCACCTGGTGTCTCACATAATCCCCTGAAACTTCAAACAAGAGACCCTTGAGGCAGCCCATGGGATCTTCACATGGCTCTGCCAGCCAACAATGTTTCCTTATATTTTGGCAACTCTATTTCCCTATGTTAGCATTTTCTGGCTCCAATTCTACCTGCTACAACTGCAAGTGTAAGTCCTTCAAATTCCTGAAGACAGTTTAAGCTTAGTTCCCTTCTAGCTTAGAAGGTCTCTGGACTACCTATTAGGAAAATGTAACAGGCAGAAACACTGAATTCAGTCTCTATTTATTTGGTCTCTATTCACTGAATGAAAATACACATAGAAATGTTGGTTGATAATATAATTCACCTGGCTGATAAGCAGGAAAGTAGTTCATGGTCCAGTGTCAGCCCAGAGAGGGGTCACTTCATTGTCTCTGTAGTGTCTGTTTAGGGTCTGTGGAGTCTGGATGCTACGTGGACTGTGCCTTAAACTAAATGCCCACATTATAGTCATGATAAATACACACGAACAAACTCCAGAAGCCACTGAGCAGGCGAGTGGATATGCCTGATGGCAGGTACGTAGAACACAGTGTAACTGAGCTCCTCATGTATGTGACTCAGTCTCTGATTGTAAAGTACACGTTTCAGATAATGTGCCGACCTCATACAAGGAAGCACTCTCCGCATCTGGCTTTGCCTCATTTTCCTTCACCTGTCATATATTTATTTATCCCTTTTCCTGAAACATTTCCCTAGAACATAAATCCCAGCATTAGTGTCCACTGCCAAAACTTCAAACCTTTCATTTGTTGACACTTCATGATTGTTGGTGATGTCTTTGTCATGCAAGTGGCAGTGTGTGAAAATAAACTCAGAAGAAGCAAATTCTGAGAAGCGACTGCAGGGAGGCAGGAAATCAATGGATTCTCCGGACAGCACTTACCCACTACTTGATGCTATCAGTTCCCAGTGGTTGGTAGTATTTATCTCTCCTAAAGATTTATAAAAGTGGGGCTGGAGAGATGTTTCAGTGGTTAAGAGCACTGGCTGCTCTTGCAGAGGACCTGGGTTTGATTCCCAGCACCCGCATGGTGGGTGACAACCATCATAATTCCAGTTCCAGGGGAGTCTGATGCCTTTTCTGACCTCCACGGGCATTGCACTACACAGGTGCACTTACACACATGCAAGCAATACACTCATTCACATAAAATTTAAAAAAATAAAGTATTTTGTAAAATATTTATAAAGGTGTATCCTAGAGATCTTAATAACAAAATTTAAGAAAATATTGTATATAAGGCTGTAGATACACAGTGAAGAGATAGGATCCAAGGCCAGAAAGCACAGACTTCAAGGCTGGTGTGAGTTTTAGTGTCCATTTAATGGAGTCCAGGCTTCACTGGAGACTAAGGACATAATCTACAGGAAACGTACAGGCTTGTGTGGGGATTAACGGCAGCCTCAGACCAGCTGGAGAATTAGGGAAGACTATGAAAACCCAAGCAACTGTCAAAGTTGGGTAGAAGGTCTGGGTGTGGGGAGTGCCAGCCCATCAAGTTTCTTTCCTGGTAGATGTGGTTGGCTAGTCTAACACAACCGTTATCAACAGGAAGAGTGAATGGTGTGGCAAGCCCAGAACACTCTCCAAGGAGGTATCAGTCACAACTGGGTAAAACTTGCTTCTTGAAGGGAAAAAGTAAACTTAAATATTACGACAGTTTGTGGCCCTCTGAAGACACACCCACATGCAGTATCGGTGAGATTAAAATGTTATGGGCATAGGATCCAGGTACTAATGAAATTAGAAGGGGTTTAATGCAAGAGAAGAAGAACCCTAAGAAAAATTATATATAAAATGGGCTGTTCTCCAGTGGTTGATGGACTCTCTCCAGCACAGTGTAGGGTGAGTCTTAGGAGTAGACTTTGGCCTCATGTACATCCTGGCAGATGTGGGGTTATATTAAGTTCATATATACCAAAGACTGCAACATGTTTCTCAAATATCCATCAATCAAAACCCTGAAACAAACATAGGGGAAGCTCCTTGACTAAGACTTGCCCAAACCATGTTTCTCTAGATCATAGGCTGTTCATCATTCTAAACTTGATTTCCCAGAATGGGAACAAGAGAGCAATACCTACTTTTGCAGGATTTTTCTAAGAATCAGAGAAGATAACATCCATGAACCAATGAGTGCAGTGCAAGGGAGGAAGGTGAGCTGTTCACCATGCCTGTGCTTGGCACCCTTTGTTAGGCTCAATAACTCATAGTCCAATGTCTTTGCTATTCTCAAAGATCTGTTGTACTTTAGATAATAATGGTGTTATCTGCCTTGCTTGTCAGTGTGACAAATGTGTCATGTTAAGATGTTAACAGTAGGGAAGCTGGGTGTGGGCCTGTGCAAATCGTGCCACATTTAGAATTTCTAAAGTGGACACAATCTAAAATAAGGTCTGTTCTGAAAACGCTTACTTCTAGCAATGGGTTACATGTTTTTAGCTTGTAGTTCTCGGAAAGTCAGCCCCATAAATTCATCCCAACAATGAACATGCCTGGTAAACTCCCCATTGAGAGTACTCAGAGGTTGGAACATTCCAGACCAACGCCAGCAGATGGCAGAAAGAGCCCAAGCATCTGAACCTCAGCCTGAGCCCCCCCCCCCCGCCCCCCGCAAGCATTTTCAGCTTCCATGGAGTTTCCGTTGGCTTTTAATGCCAAACATGTAAAATCTGTTGCCTCTCAATTTGGGGCTATAATGAAAATAAAATGCGTGTACGTGCAGGGCGGATGCGTCAGCTCAGAAGTGCTGCCTGTCGCCCCCCCACCCCCCATTGAGGGCAGGGGCAGCTTTCATTCTGAGCACTGTGGGCTCAGGTGCTTGTGCTCAGTCCAAGTATCAGGGCCGCAAACAGATGTCCGGCTTTCTTGCCCCGGTCTTCCGTTCACCTGATGCTCGCTGTGGTGCTGTGGTGCGACTTTGCCTGGTCCAGCTGGGAAGTGAGGTGACAGATCTGTACAGTATCCGTGGCCCCAGCTGTGCTGATGCTGGCCCAGACTTAGAACAGGAACCCGGAAAGGAGGGAACTTGGCAAGCTGCTCTTTCTTGCTGCAGCAACTTTATAGGCTCTGCTGCTGTAGGGAGTGTAGGAGAAGCAGTGTCTGCCAGAGGAAATGGGTTTCTCTTACATAGATTAGCGGCTGCAGAGAGAATTCACATATGGATAAGGACGATTTTTTTTCCCTTATGTCTGGGAGAGAGGACGATAATTTATGTGAGCAAGTGCAGGGTAATGTGGAATACAGGGTTATTAGTTAGACATTTCAGTCCTCAGCAAAGAATTTAAGGCTAATGGGTTCCATCTGATCCAAAGCCAATGATGCTAATGACTCTCCTAGATGGAAAAGCCAGGACCATAAGTCAACACAGACCCTTGGCACGCAGTGTGTTTGCCTGGACACTGGAGTGGAGTGGTCCTCCTCATTTCCTACTTGTATTCAAACTTAAAATCTTCTTTACGCTTTGATGTATGTGCGACCCATTAGGTGATGAGTCTGAGTGAGACTCCTGCTCTCTGAGTTTCATGTTATATCCAGATACCACAGTAGAAGAAGACACACAAGGTGCTGTGCAAAGAAAAGTTACCATCTTTCTATCTAGGATCATGGTTTTCGTCAAGTGGAATGAGACATTTTAATTCCTTAGTGCAGAAGGCTGATGTTGTGATGGGCTTAGCTAGTGTTCACAGTCTGCTAAGTGAACAGCTTTATTCGCATTACAGAGGGTTACTTAGTGTTATCAAATGGAAGGGGAGAGCTAAATACGGTGTGTTACAAAGCATCATTTTCCTTCTTTCTTCTCAAGCCCAGCCAAGCCAGCCAGTTATTCTCATCTGATAAATTAGTCTCTTAAGGACAAAGACAGAATCCTTCACCCGATCCAAATGAAATCTTCTCAGTTGTTCCTTTAACACATCTCTTTTTGAAACTTTCAAGAGACTGTTGGAAAATGTAGCTACCACCTCACAACTCTCTCCAGAAAACTCTCCTAGACAGCCAGTCTTCAAGCTTCTCTTTTCTAAATGTCCCCAAAGGATGAGTTCAAATGAATGGGTCAGATTTGACTGGGATTCCGGCTTTCTTTGTCCTGTGTGGTCATTCAGCTCTTAGCATGTGGGCATGATGGCCCTTATGTCAGTCCCCACCCTCAGCTGAAACACCCTACCACATTAACAGCACTAGAAGGATTTCTACATAGCGAGTTCCAGGACAGCTGGGGCTACAGAGAGACCCTGTCTCAGAAAGACAAAAATATAAATAAATAAATAAATAAATAAATTTGTGAGATGGAGCTATGGTCTACCCTTCGAGACTGAGCTGAGGTCTGCTCCTGTGAACCTGGAGCTGTGTTCTAACACTTGGGAGGCAGAGGCAGGTGGATCTTTGTGAGTTCAAGGCCAGCCTGGTCTACATAGTGAGTTCAGGTCAGCTGGGACTACAGGAGACCCTGTCTCAAAATAAATAAATAAATAAATAAATAAATAAATAAATAAATAAAATAAATATAATAACAATAATAACAATATACACAGAGAATACCTGTATGAAAAGATGACAAGGTAATATATGTGATGTTAAGTTCTATATCTGCGAAGCTGAGAAAGTCCCCTTCCATAGGTTTGGGCTGATGAAGTTTGAAAATCATCGTTCTCTCACAGTTAAAGCCATTCCAACAATTTGATCTAATTATTTCTATTTACAAAATATGAGCATTAACCTAAAGGGACTTCCAAAGCATTCTTCAACTCCAAATGATTCAAGAATGGCAATCATTCAAAGGAAAAATGCTCAAAATACTATGTCTATCCCTTTTAGCTTTGACTTGGCTTGCAAAGAATAAGTTGTATTTAAAAGCTGGGGACTAGAGAGACAGCTCAGCAGCTAAAAGCACCAGCTGCACTTGTAGAGGACTCAGGTTCAATTCCCAGCACCCACATGGCAGCTAACAACTGTCCTAACTCCAGTTCCAGGAGATCAGACTACCTCTTCTGACCTCTGTGGCAGTGTACAGCATAGATTGCACATGCAGGCAATACACTCATACACATAAAATAAAAATAACAAACAAAATATATTTTAAAATATCAAAAGCTGAAGCAGCTTGGTACCATTTGTGAACTGAACTGAGAAAGATTAATTTGCAGCCATTGCTGAGTTAGCTAGTGCTATTTGGACACATAGTGAAAGAAGAGGGTTTGGATTTGTTTCTCTTTTCCTAAGGCTAATTACCGTGTGCTGGCATGGTGAAAGTATTACTGAACCTAGCTCTATTCTGTGAAATGTGATTTTTTAAAAAACAAAAAGTATAGGAATCAAACTTATTAGCACTTTTAAGTGAATATTAATGTTTTATGTAAAGGAGCAAAGTTGTTGAGACAGATAAGTAAACTGAATGTTTTAAAATATTGTTGAGGATAGTCCATAGTCTATGCCAGTTAATAAAAGAGCACCTGGCAAGCCGCTGGAAAAGCATTCTGAAGTTTGAAATGTTCTCCTTTCACTAGTCTACAGAGCTACCATCCTACTGGGTAGAAAACAGGAATGTTAAACTGAGGTTTTCGGTTCTAAGACAGACACCGAGTTATTGATAGATGAAAATTCCTCCTTTTCATTTTTTCCCATCATCCTTTGTGTGTGTGGAGTTCATCACACACCTCTGGCTCCTGAGAGGAGATGCCTTTTCTCAAAACTCCCTCCTGCTTACTCCAAACCTGGCCTGTCTGAAGAGCTGAGCACAGACGTTCAGCGGTGCTAGGTAGTTAGGGCATCGGTCATGCTGCAGTACCCTTTCACCGCATGAAGACAAGAGCTCTCTCTCTCTCTCTCTCTCTCTCTCTCTCTCTCTCTCTCTCTCGCTCTTTTTGCTCAGAGGCACAAGTCCTCTGGATGTGTACACAGACGTGCCAACACTGGAAAGAGTAAATGGGTGTTTGCTTGTCTGTTGTTTGCAGAAGACCCCGAGGATGGTGTAAGGCCGGGGTTCTGGGCTTCCCTGTGGTGAGTGCTTTTCCTGGCCTTAGTGGCCATCTGCACACACAAAAGGGTGCTGCTTTTTTACAATTGAAAGTACGTGGCTGACTCTGTCTTTTGTATTTTCTTTTTGTAATCTTTCTGTTATTCAGTTCAACGGTAATGTCATTGGATTTTATTTTTTTAGGTCGATCAATTTTCCTTATTTAGGCATAAACTCGTATGAAGACAGCTTTGGCATCCTTGTCCTAGTTAGAATTTTCCAGTGACTTTAGGTAGCAACGACATATTTTGGTGTTGTGAAACACAGAAATGGGTCATTATATTCAAACATTAAGCCTTTAAAAAGAGATCTCATGTATAAATTTGCATTTTAAACTCCAGAAAGGGCACTTGGAATAATAGACTAAATTAGAAGGAGACAGATTTGTGTTCTAATTGGGGTTCTTCTAGACACGTGACCCAGCACAGAAAGCCCGTGAGCTCAGATGTCTAATTTGTAGAATGAAGTAGTTAAAATATTGAGCGTCAAGATCTTTTTCAGCTCAAAATTATATCTGTTGAATTTTTGATGTCTAAAAGAAACTTGGCCTTATTAAAAGTATCAATTACCCTCAAATTAGCTTTTATTCATTACCTTTCACCTACTGCTTTGTACATAGACTAGAAAAAGAGATTATGAAATTTACTGCCAAGATCTGAATACCGTTTGACTACACAACCTGACTACTTTAATGTAAAAATAAGTTGCAAAATTGAAAGCTGAAGAGGAAACCTGATTCAACTGGTAATCTCAGCTTTCTTTAAAAAAATTTTTCAATTCATTTTTTAATATTTTTAATTTTTCTTTAATTTTATGTGTATGAGTGTATTACCTGCATGTGTGTAAGTATACCCATATCATGCAATGCCGCGGAGCTCAGAAGAAGGCGTCGATTCCCCAGAACTGGAATTACCAGTGGTCGTTAAACACCATGTGGGAGCTGGGAATCGAACCTGGGTCCTCTGCAAGAGCAGTCAGTGCTCTTAACCACTGAGCCATCTCTCCAGCCTCTAAAATTCATTATTTTTATTTTATGTGTTTGTGTGTATTGCCTGTATGTATGTAAGTGCACCCATGTTGTGCAGTGCCCATGGAGGATAGAAGAGACCGTCAGATCTCCTGGAACTGGAGTTACAGACAGTTGTTAGCTGCCATGTGGGTGCTGGGATTCAAACCCAGGTCTTAACCAGAAATCTCAGCTTTCTTTAAGGATCTTCTGTGCTTTTAGAATGAGGCATTTCCTCGTTGAGGACAAGAGTAGAAAAACAGCCAAAAGAAAGGAAGTGGTGACAGGCACTCTCTACCATAAAGGAACTTCGCTGCTCTTCCCTGGAAGACCTGAACATACAGAGACATAACGTTGGATGGTAGAAAGCTCCCGGTGCCCTTGGGTGGAAAATTATGCGTCTCTCGGGGCTTTGCCCCAAGTTTCTCCTTTATGCAGCACTGGCATTTTGGGAAATCTCTTCTTAATATTATGAGAGATAGAAGTGGCTTTTTATTTGCAGTGCCAGTTGTGACTTAGGATTGTCCGAGCTATGCCTTTGTTTGCACTTTATTGAAGCATGTCAACAGCTGTCAGCAATAACATTTGCTCCGCCTGCTGCAATGTGATGTATTGATATGTATATAACAATATGTTATAAATTGAAATAAAATATGCATTTTTTCATAATTTATCAGCATTATGATGGCACAAAAAAGGGAGTCTTATGAATAATACAGAGCTCTTCAGCGGGCATTATGTACTGTAGGTAATAAACACAGCCTCTCCCCTGGCCTGCCAGGAGAGTTATAAAGCACAGTGCATTAGTTCAGCCCTGTGGTGATAAATCATCTTAGTATGGCGGTTCACTCTGGCTAACTTTTACTCCTGAGGTCTGAAAGAACAGTGTGCCATACGGCCCTGGATGGTTTCTGAAGTGTTTAGACTGGCTCTGAGTCCCCTGGGTAATGTTTTGAGTGAGTGATATGGTTAGATAACAAGTGGCAGTATTTCTCAGGTGTCGATGTTGTGATGTCTCCCGTTGTTTTATTGCCCAAAGTGGCTGATGTTGTCCTAATTGGAACGGCAGTTCTTTGTGTCTCTATTTGCAATATGGTGTGCTGTCTCTTTAAAAAATAAAAGTTGCTCTGCAATCCTGTTCACCTTCTCTTTGTGATGCCCCCGACCCCCAGCATCTTTGAATGGATGAGAAATCAGTGCATCCTCACTCTGTCCTCTTAAAAAACACAGATGCCCTTCCGGGACCTGCTTTTCTTGCATCTACAGTGGCCATAAGTTCTTCTGATATGTATCAAATGGTAACAAGCTAACCTTATTGATAACAAGTCTCAATTAACTATACATAGATGATTTAAGGAAACACATGTACATAACTTTGTTAAAACATCAGTGCCTTCTTTAGTATTAATCATCCTACAGTAAAATCAGGGTTGGTAATTTGAACATGGGTAGAAAAGTCCTACGTTGATTCTTCTGATCTAGAATATATACCTGAATCTTAACATGCAATTCCCTCATGTGATAGCAAAGATCTGAATGAAAATGATAAGAGACACTTGATGGAAAATAAGAACTGTGGGAAAAGATGTGAGGCAAAAATTTCATTTTTGTTCTTAATTTCTTACATTGCAACTTTGTAAATTAATTCTCTGAAAGCTCTTCTGCTGTTTTTTGATGTGCAACATAGTTTACCAAATCTCTGCTATCTTGATCTAAGTATTTACACCTTAAGTTCACGCTGGTCCACACACACTAAAGAAAACAATGATTAGATGAGTCCACATACTACCTTTTACTGAGGTGTAAATACCATGCTTTATAACTGAAGCCCATTTTAAAAATTAAAATGTATTAGTCATAAAACTATAATAATACTGCATTTTTTTGGTCTTTTTGAGACAGGGTCTCCCTGTAGCCCCAGCTGGCCTGGAACTTGCTTTGTCGACCAGGCTGGCCTTGAACTCATAGAGATCCACCTGCCTCTGCCTCCCGAGTACTGGGACTAAAGGCGTGCGTCGCCACCATGCCCGGCTATAATACTGCATTGAAACCCACATGGGATGGGCTAAGCTTCTCGTTACAAATGATCCTGAACTAGTCCTAGAGAATATTTGGATGCAAACATGTGGGAAGTGCCATTCAGGCCCACCTGTCCTCGGTGTCACTGAAATTCAGACACAGACTGTCTAGGCACAGCAGAGCAGCCGAGCTCTACACAGATGGCCAAATTCTAAGAAAACAAGAATTTATGTAACACTCGACCTCTTAGACTGTATCCACTTGAATTCATTTGGAAGCAAACATGTAACAGGCACAGCTCACAAGGCACGGCATGGCTCTTCCACAACTGAAATGGCTGGCACGTCCTCTGTTCTGCACCAGCAAATCCTCCAAGTGGCTCCCGCAGAAGAGATTGCCACAGTCTAAAATGCGGACTAGGAAAGCGTGGAACACTGAGGGGACAACAATTTTGGAGACAGATGTCTTCTATTTGTGTGCCTGGGGATGGTGAATAAAACAGCAATGTGAAGCCTTTTCCTTACGCACCTCGGCCCTTTGCTTGTGCCTGTATCTAGAGAAGAGAGTGAAAAACTGACTCTGGAATGCAAACTGAAGCCCAGCACCAAGTTACTAAAAAACGGGTGGTTTTGACAGCAAGTGGCATCAAATGCAAAGGGTAAGGCTGTCAGCTTTTTTTGTGAGACGGCACCATGGCTTCCAGGAAATGCCGGTGGTGACTCTATGTACAGGCAGAGGTGAGTCTGGTGTGTAAGATCCATTGTGCTTTGGAACGGAATCTTCTTAGCATCCCTGCCATGAGCTAAGGTGAAAGATACTTAAAGTGCTATGACCGACTAACATGCATTGCTTTTATGTATAGATTTTTACAAGTAAGAAAGTGAAAATACCTATTATTTTAATAGGAAATCTAACACTTCTTAGACTGCTTTTATTCAAAGATATTTGTGTAGTTGTCTGGAAAATCAAAATTTCAAAGCTGGCCACTCTGTGGCATGAAACTTTCAAATAAAAAAAAAATAGGTCACGATTTATCACATTTTCTATAAAATTCCTTTTTGCTGTTTTATTTAGGAAAATGTGAAAGAAATGGGAAATTCTTCCACACATATAGGGAAAAGATCAGCCTCAGGGAATATTATCTGCTTTATTTCTTGCTGTGACCAAACACCTGACGCGGAAACTTTAAGATGTGTTTAATTTGACTTAGAGCTCACAAGGGTACAGTCCATCATGACAGGAAGCATAACGAGAGGTGGCTGGTCACACTGTGTCTGCAGCCAGGAAGCAGGGAGTGGGCGCTCAGCTCTCTTGCCCCTTTTCACTCATGCCTGGATCTCAGGAGTTTGTGGACGTTGCCACTCACAGTTAGGGTGGGTCCTCCCACATCAGTTAACTCAGTCTAGAAACTTCCTCATAGAACTACCCAGAGGTTTGTATCCTGGGATGTTCTAGGTCCCATCAAGGTGGCCATCAATATTAACAATCCCAGAGGAAGCTCCTCACACCTGTGCTCCGGAACACACACAGACATGCTGGTACAGAAACAAGCGCTTCAACTTGGGAAACAATCTGGAAAAGAAATATGAAGTCAGTACTGATATCACTTGAAGAAGTTCATGGAATAACAATTTTGAAATAGATCATGTCTAAACTTCTGAGGGATAATTTTATATATTTGCTTGAACCCAGGAAAATAAATATTCAAAAGCTTTCAATGAGGGTCTAATCTGTCATCCTTTCAGTCTTCTAGGCATTCACTACTTTCCCAGGCCTAGCGTGGGTAAAGTCTCCTGTACTTCCAAACTTCTCATTTTATTCATAAAACTTACAGTTCTCCAGTTCAAAATGTTTAACGTAGCTTGATTGACACTTTCCAGCTTTTGTGTGTTTGTGACCCCAGGAGTGAATCCAGAGCCTTGCATAGGTTAGACAAGCTCTACCACTGAACCATATCCCACCCTTTTTGAAAATGATTTTTTATCTTGAGACAGGCCTTGCTAATTTCCCCAGGCTGGCCTTGATCTCACTCTGTAGTCTAAGCTGGCCTTGAACTTGTGATCCCCCTGCGACAGCCTCCTGAGAAGCTGGGAGTACAGCCAGGCTTTTGATTCACTCCTTAAACACTCTTTGAATTTTATATTTATAGTGGACAGGCATAAATTTAAATGAAAGAATAAAAAGACTTGTTTTTAAGAAATGAGGTTTCTGTTTCCCAGCTTGCTTTTTCTTTCACATTCTTCAAATGACCTGAATGATACGAACTCTACAATGGAATTTGCAAAGCGTTTTTAAGTGTATCAAATGTGTGATGAACTAATGGACTACTACAGCTACTCTTGAATAGGTTTAGTATGGAGGTATCATTTTACTTGCTTTCTAGGGGCGTTACAGACATAGGCATGCTGAACTGTTTATCAGACATCTGTGATGAGAAACACTGTCACTTCTTCCAATAGAAAATGCTTTAAGGGCTGGGATGTACTGGCAGGTGCAGGGCCTCCCTGGTGTACACAAGCCCTGCTTTCTTCCCCAGCACCACATAAACTGGCTGTGGTGGTGCAGGCCTATAATCCCTGCACTCAGCAGGTGGAGGCAGGAGGATCGGGTGTTTAGGATGATCCTTGGCTACCTAGTGACATCTAAGCCAGTCTCTGCTACTTTTTACTTGCTTTGTGTGTGCTCAGACTTTGTGAACATTAGCGCACTCCCTGGATCTAACGAAACTGTTAGCTTCCTCACTTCCCAGCTGTATGCATGACGCTGCCTTACTCCAACTGCCCGAAACTCAGTTCCATCACCTATGAATTGGGAATGACGATTCTGAGTCACCAGAAGATTGGAAAGTTCTTGTTTTTTCTTTCTTTATATCTTATTTATATTTGCCATGGTTGGCTTCAGTTATCAACTTGGAACACTTGGGAAGGGGACCCTCAGTTGGGAAATGTCCTCCATTAGACTGGGTTGTAGCCATGTCTGTGAGACATTTTCTCGATTGCTGAGTGATGTGGGAGGATCCAGCCTACTATGGGAGGTGCCATCTCAGGGCAGGTGGTCCTGGGTTATATAAGAAAGCAGGCTGAGGGCCCGGAGAGATGGCTCAGCAGTTAGGACCACTGTCTGCTCTTACAGAGGACCCGTCTTCAGTTCCTAGCACCCACATGGCAGCTAACAACCATTTGTAACTTCAGTTCCAGGGGGTTTGATGCCCTCTTCTGACTTCATCCAGCAGTGCATGACATGGGTGTGTTTACATACATGCAGACAATACACTCAAGCACATAAAAATTTTTTTTAAGAAAAGAAAGCAGGCTGAGCACAGGCCAGAGGAGCACTCCCTTATAGTCTATGCTTCAGTTCCTGCCTGGAGGCTCCTGCCTTGACTTGACTTAGCTTCATCAAGTAAGCCAAGTAAACTTTCCCACTGCTTGTGGTCTGTGTCATATCACAGCCACAGAAACCAAACTACATTTATTCCGAGTCTGAAAGTAAAGGGAAGACCTTACATGCATCTGGTCATGCTCTTCAGTATAGTGCACATATGTAATACCTGTACTTACTGAGAGAGATCATGGCTATGGGAACCTTGGTTTTACAGTTTACAAATTCAAATTTTATGAACAGGTATTGTAAAGGTTATGAAGGGAATAAGAAATCTTGTGTGCACACTGAAAAGGCCTATGGGAGGACAGGCGGTTGCTGCAATTATTGTTCTTCCTTGAAGACCCCCATTACATTTGTTATATTTGTAAGGAGGCGTTCTCTTATCTGAAGCCTGGCCCATGAAATGTATTTTGCTGAGTCTCAGTACAGGAGCTCTGAGTAGCAAACATGGGAGGGAGCCAGGATCAGACCAGTCAGAAGCCTGCAGGAGCAAGAGCAGAAGTAGCTTATCACTAGTCACAAGAGCATAAAACCAAAGTGCGGATATTAGAGGTTAGAGAAAAGCATTGGTCAGAAATAATGGTTCTTAGACAAGAAAGAGTCACCCAAGGTGGTGGAGATGAAGTTGTGAATTTCAGTGCACAAGGATGGGGGGAAACAGGCAAAACCTGCTGAATCCCCACTATGGGGTCCCGGTGGGCAGCTCACTCACTGCAGCCCTCTCCACCCAGCCACGCTGTGAGTTTGTGTCTAAAGTTGATTCTCAGATTTCAGGGCCCCTCTGATTATGTTTGTGTTTCCTTTTGCAACTGATTGGACTGCAGTTGGTATCTCATACACCAAGAGACAGAAATTCATTTTTAAGGATACATGGTATCAGCCAAGGTCATGAGTGAAGCCCTTGAAATGATTAAGTACGATGCTGACCTGTTGGTTATTTTCATCAAGGAATCTGGATGAGAATGTGGCTCATTAATAAGATGCCCTTTAGTAGGGTTTAGTAAAGTTGGGTTTTTGTTTGTTTGAGACAGGGTTTCCCTGTAGCCCCAGCTGGCCTAGTACTCCCTACATAAACCAAGCTGGACATGATCCCACAGAAATCCGCCTGCCCCTGCCTCCCAAGTACTGATGCACTAAAGACATGCACTACCATGTCCAACGAGTTCATTAACTTTGGCAAACGTGCCAGAGAGTTGGACATATGTCAGACATATGAACCATGTGGTAGACTATATTGGAAAAACAACCTCCAAATCTCGGTGACTTGGCCCAAGAAATGTTTGTTTCCCATTGGTGGAAAGTCCAATCTGCCTTGGAGAGGCAGCTGTCCTGCACGGTTCATTTAGGAGATAAGGTTCAGGACGCCATTTGTCTGCAGTGTGCCGCTCTCCTGCCATCTCCAAATCGGCTTTTTCCAGGTTAGTTTTGATGAAGTGGAGGTCAGGACAATGGAAAACGTCTCCCCAAGGATGTTATGACAACATCCAGAGAAAGTGTTGTATGACTTTTCCCTCACATTTCATCAGTCAGAAGTTGACTACGGAGTCCCTCTACATTTGGGATATCAGGAAGTGCATCCCTGGAGTCAATGAGCAACATCTGTGGGGGCACACCGCAGTCTCGCGGAAAATGCCGGCCACAAAGCTTAAACAGCCACGGCGGCCTGATTGTGGTTTTCTCTCTTCTCAGCTCCCACATGTCTGCCCTGCGACCTCTATTTCCACTCTGGGAAGGCCTTGCTGCCAGTGGCAGCCCTCCACTTTCTTGGCCACTGAGAATAAATACCAAGTCAAGCTGCCGGAAATTGGGGGGATTTCCATAAGTGCTCTTCTGTTTTGAAAAAGTAAACTCACCGTGAATGCATGTCTGTAGTATGCCTTACTCCCAAGTGGCCGGAATAATTCATTCTGGCCAAAGGAAATCACCCTGGAAAATTACCAGAGGATGTGACATGGATAATTTAGTGGAATGGCTGAAGGTGTTTTCAGTAAAATGCAGTGTACGGTGTGTTCCCTGATCCCATTTGTCCTCTTAAAATTAATTTCTGTAGTGTTTCACAGTTACCTGTTTAATTATTCATTGTAGATGCCACAGAGAATGATACAGTGCTACGAAATAAAGCCAATAAAACAAGCTTCTAATGCTATCAAGGCGGGAAAATATGATCATCACAAGCAAGAACCTGCCTGCCCTCTCCTTCCGTATTCTACAGAAGCGCAGTCATGCAATCATCCAGTGTCTTGCAGATTAGTTTGAAGGTGCTTATATAAATGAGCTGCGAGTTTTGTCCTTTTCCCCAATAGTTTGTGTTTCTCGAGCGTGTGTTTCACAGGCAATATTCAGCCTCATGTTTGATGCCTTGAAACTCTACTTCTGCTTCAGTGTGGTACTAAGGGAAGAGGCTCGTAGAATCAGACGGTCCAGGGTGCCTTGTACTACCTTTGGCACATTTGCTGTTCAGATAACTTGCTATCTCAAAGTGCATATTTTACACATCTTTCATGTGGTGCTGTGAACTGAACCTAGGTCCTCTGCAAGAGCAGCCAGTGCTCCTAACTGCTGAGCCATCTCTCCAGACCCTACCATGTCTCTTTAGCAATGTTAGCAGATGGTCTCTTTTTTTGAGGCAAGATTCTCTAGAGGAACAAAACCGAATGAATGACTATTAAAAGGGAATTTATTAGATTGGCTTGCAGGACAAGCTCTGGGTAGTCCAACAGTGGCTTCCTTACACAGTAGTTGCTCAGTTCAGAAGGCTGCATGTCTCAGCTGCCCCCATCTGGCACTGAGGGTTACAGATTCTTGAAGAGCAGCTGGTCTTCATTCTACCTCAGAAGCCTGAAGACACTGGTCCCAATCCAGCAAAAGAATGCAGCAGGGGCGGCAACCAGGGAGGTGACCTTGCCCCAAAGAGTGAGGACAAGCAGGTGAAAAGCAGTTTCTTCTGCCTCCTCCTCTCAGGTCATGGCCACCAGGAGGCTCTGCACACACCTGGGGCAGGTCTTTCCACTTCCACAATCAGGCATGCCCAGCAACTTTCTTTTCTGTTGATTCCAAATCTAGTCAAGTTAACAACCGGGATCAGCCATCACACTATTGAAAAATGATTAGCTTCTATCAATAATATCATATGAATTATAAATGACAAGATTGATTTAAAAGAATAAAAATATAAAATGGTACAAATTGTTATGCTTTTATAAAGAATATTAAATGAGAAAGAGAATTCATCTTAAACATTTAATATTTAAAATTATCCTACTTAAAATGTTATAACAAATAGGGTAATTATGAGACTGTTTCCTTATTAAAATAAAGGGGATTAAAACTATTAACTAAAGATTACACCCTTTCATATCTGAGTTCACTGATTCATACCTCAGTGGGGAATGACTGGAAATTAATACAGAATCTTTGTATACTAAAAACAGACTAGCCAAAATTATTTTTGAAATCTAGTCTATGTGCTGAAAGATAAAGTTGAAGAGACATGAGTCCTTAAACCTAAAGCCTTCCGGTTCCGGAAAAGACAATGGGATTGTTAACACAGGCACAGCAATCCCATCATACCTAACATGGAGCAGCAGGGACAATGAGCCATCTTTTCAGATTTCGAGAATCATTTCTCCAGCTACGAGATTAAATAAAGAGCATTTCAGTTGTACAGTAGTGCCAGAAGTTTGCTTTCCACTCATTTCGAGAAACTCCCTTAAAAGTGTGACTCCCAGTGTGAAAACCAGGAAAGAGGAAAGTTGGAGTTATCAAAGACTTTGGAAGCGTCCCACGGAGCTCGGTTACAAAGAGTTCTTGGATTGTCATCTATAAATCAAAAGCCATCCCAAGTCAAACAGAAGGAGAATAGAGGAGACAGTTGAAACCGATTTAAGTCAAAGAAAGAAATGACTGAAAAACTAGAAGTCACTAACCAAGAAGGAATATTTCCTTTTCTCTATACGATAAAAAGGGCAAAGAAAGACACTTAGGAAATAAATTATATATCTACACATGAAGTTTAAAATACACTTTTGAGCACTTCAAAAAAATATTTAAAAAACTGTTCATATTACTAAGTTATTCGAATTTTAAATAATACTGAGGCAATTAGACAGGACACACACATCACACTTACACACACTCTCTCACATGCATGCACAATTAATTAAACAAGATCCATAAGCCAGGTGACTGTGACCCCTGCCTGCCTCTGACCCCAGCTTCACAATGCAAAGGTTGTGCAGTTCTTTCTCCGAATGTGGGACTTTTTGCCACCAAAGTACAAACTAAGGTCTGATTTCTGAAGTTTGCTTTAAACTTGCTATTACATCATTAAGTCGGAAACAAATGGTAAACTAGTGTGGTTGATCTAGAAGATGCTAGAACTTTTTAAAAATATTTTATTTATCATTTTTATTTCATGCATATGAGTGTTATGCCTGCATGTAAGTGAGTGCACCCCATGTTGTGCAATGCCGTGGAGGACAGAAGAGGCTGTCGGATCCCCTGGAACTGGAGTTTCGTACAGTTGTTAGCTGCCATGTGGGTGCTGGGATTCAAACCCAGGTCTTCTGCAAGAACAGCCAGCATTCTTAACTGCTGAGCCATCTCTCCAGCCCCACTAGCACATTTTAAACATGCTGAAAAAAATGTTTAGACTCCCTGGTACCATTAATAGGAAAAAGAAAATATTCCTCTTCAGGAGAAAGGAACAAGAATTTTCTCTTCCCTCATTCTTCAACCAACCCAAGTATAAAAGGTACACCTGCAACAATTTTACAATTCTTTCTTAAATTTTTTCCACTACTTGCTTTTTTACAGTTTTTTTCTGAGGCAAGATTCTTGGGACTTTAAATCTAAATTATTTTCAAAATATAACAAATTATTAACAGAAATATTTTTATTTTTTAAAATGTTATGTTTATTTTATGTGTATGGATGTATTTCCTGCATATATGTAAGTGTACTCCTGTCATGCAGTGCCCGTGGAGGTCAGAAGAGGGCATCAGATCCCCTGGAAATGGAGTTACAGGTGGTTGTTAGCTGCCATGTGGGTGCTGGGAACCAAATCTGGGTCCTCTGCAAGAACAGTTTGTGCTCTTAACCGCTGACATCTGTACCCATCTCTATAGTCACAGAAATAGATTTAGACAAGAAAATATGTACTTGCTTCACCACTCTGTGGGGCAGGTTGGATAGTGATAAGCCTGCTCTGGAGAATCAAGAGCTGTAAGCCAAGCCTTTTTCATTTGATGCCCTAGGAAATGTCATTTAAATTGTAACTAAGCTGCTATCGGGTTAAAAAAGAAAGCAAACAGTAATAATAGCCATCCATGGGAGAGTCACTGGGATGCTGAGTAGAGTAGCTGATCCACAAAGCAACTTGTAAGCAACCAACCTGCTCCGGGAGGACTGAACCCTCCGCTGAAGACATCTAGCCATGCTGCAAGGACAGCATCTCTGAATTCTCCCAAAGCAGGTTCATTGCTCGCCTACCTGCTCTTGGACAGTAGTGAAAAACAAAGTTTTCTTGCTCAGATATATTTTTACCTTTAATGGACATTTTTATATCACAGAAATAATATAGGGAATTAAAAGTCTCAAAAATCTCATCCCATAAAAAGACACTCTGGCAGATACAGTTGAATATAATTCATGAATATAATTCATGGAACTTACAGATTTTTTTGTGTTCACTTTTTAATGACTTATGTTTCATATATATATATATTTTTTTAAGCTCATTTTATTTGTTGTTTTATATATTTACAAAAGTGTTTTGGGGGTGGATTAATTTATAATTCTAATGACTGAGTGGTGAAATCAGTCCACCAGAGCTAGAGTGTAAGTTGAAATGAACTTAAAGACACTAAAATAAGCCAGTCCCGTGAAATGGACTAACAAGTGTTTCTCAGAAAAGAATCTAACTGCCAAATTACAATTACATTCGAGTTTTCATTATGTGTCAATAAGAAATAGTTTGAGGTGAAAGTTTTCCTTTCTCAAGGCAGCATTACACTGGCTTCATGGAGGCCAAGTCTTCCAGAACCCTCTGATTCCCTCCTTGCTCAAGCACCACCTCTCTTGTGACCACACATTTTTCTGGACTCCCTTTGCAATGCCTATCATGCACTTCTGGTGGTAACAGAATTGGGTCCCCGGAGCCTCCTGCCATGAATTTCTCATTAAGGGCAGGAAGCAAGGCGGCCTCTGGTTGCTGGAGGAAGTTTTCATAACCCTTAGGGTCTGAATCTGAGATATCCCCTAAAAGTTCATGTGACGGACTGATGGTTTGATAGGCTTTTGGAAAGTGATTGAACTCAGTGAGCTCCGACTTAATCCATGGCTTAATCCCTTGATCAATTCATAATATGATACTTTACGAAGAGGCCTTGTGAGGGGAACTGGGGTGGGCCCTACGAAATGTCTTGTCCCTGACCCTGTTTCCCCTCTGTCTCTCTCCTCTTTTCTCTCCTTTTCCCTCCCCTTCCCGCCCTCCCTCCTGGATGCTGTGAGGTGAGCAGCCTCTCCTGCTCCACACTCTACCTGCCTGATGTGCAGCTACCCTCAGGCCTGAGGCAGCAGGGCCTAGGGACCTCGGACTGACTGCTTTCAGAGCCGCGAGTCAAAATAAATAATCCCTTCATTTAAGTTGTTCTCTAAGGTATTTGTCACAGCAACAAAATGTTTGACTAATACGATTGCACTCTAGGAAAACAAAACAAAACAAAACAAAGCCTATTAAAGATAGATAACAAAAACCAGACCTTTTTTTAAGCTGCTTTCAGCACTAAATGCAGTTTAGTCAAAACTCTCTGAAGTGTCCTTGTTTTTGTGTCACTGTGGGAAGCTGAGGGAGAGTGAAACTACAGCGAAGCCTGGCTCTGGGGACTCTTCCCACGCCTCCGCTCAGGACTCAGATGTCACATTCCATTAAAACTCCAATGTGTGAAGCATTGCTGCGCTTTCCTATTGGACACAAGGTTAACCCAGGAAGTTCACTGCAATGATTGCTTCTGACTTTAGATCCAAATACGTGCATTCTTGCTCAGAATTCATTTGTTTTATAAGCCCTGAGTTTTTGAGGCTTAGACATTATCCTTATATTTCTTTGATGCAACATTACTTGGCATCAGAATTACATGACTTCTCATATGTTGGCTCTTTTTTTTTTTTGGTCTTTTTGAGACAGGGTCTCCCTGTAGTCCCAGCTGACCTGGAACTCACTATGTAGACCAGGCTTGCCTTGATTTCACAAAGATCCTCCTGCCTCTGCCTCCCAAGTGCTGGGATTAAAGACATATACTACATCGTCTGGTTTAAATACTTTTTAATATATACTTTCTTTTATCTTCCTAAAAACTTTTGAAATATGTAGTTATTATGTACATAATTTATTTTAAAGCCAAAGATCGTATAACAATAAGAGTAACAGACTAAAATCTTGACGAGTTCACTGTTAGATTAACACAAAGTTTTCCTGAATCCCAACCCAGTGATGTTTCAAATGCAAAAATTAAAACAACTAAATAATCCTAATAATTCCATTTGGGCTATACACATAATTTTATGTGCAGTGGTTCAATAAACTATCTGGTACACCCAGAAATGCCCCTAATTAAAATCAAACATATGCTGGAAATATTTCATAATACATAAGTTTTATTTTTTCCCTTGTGATCCTTATCTCTTTGAGAAATGGCCTCTAATAAAGATATTCATTTGGCCTCACAATATGTGTACATTAAGGAAATAAAAACCTAGAGAATTCTCCCTATTACAACCATAAGACATTTGCCAAATATCCCCGGGGCCTTTCACAGAGTGGTCAGCAGTTCACAAAGATCAGCAGGAAAACTTCGTGTAGTTTTGCAGCAAACTTTGTGATCCTTCAGCACTATCATCTCTTTTAAGACTTCCTTGTGCTTTATAGAAGGCTTTAGGGAAGATAAATGTTTTCCTAACCCAGAACTTGAAATGGCAGCAGACTCAAGAGATCAAGGTTATCAGAACAGGAGTTCTGTGTTACGGCTTCTGTTTATCGGCAGAAGAGCAGTGAAGGTGAAAAGGGTTGTTGTTATTTTTAAAGTATTGAATCATATGGAAGAGGAATCTTATCAGTGCAGATTATTTTTGTTCCCAATTCTAAATGTGACCTTACTTTTGATATCATCTCTACCCTCTGACAGTTATTAGCTCACAAGTGATTGCCTAACCTCATTCACATGTGTGATTATTGGGAATATTTGACTGTTGGTTTCTGAACAAAAAGAAGCAAAAATTGCAAGAAATGAAATCCTTTTTTTCTTTTCTACACCAGTTTAATGACTATATAATTTTCCCGATGAGGATTTTGGTTTATGTTTTAGATGTAGTACATGGGAACATGGCTATGTATAGACTTCATGATCTTGATAGAAGATCTAAGAATATGAAAATATAAAAACATCATCCTGAGAGAAAATGAACTCAAATTGTTTATTGGGACAGCTTTATTATTTTCTGTATGTAATTCAGAAGTTTCTCAATCTGGCTTCAGGGCTTGCTCCAATCATTGACGTGATCTATCACAACCTAAATAAAATCTACAGCTGAATATGAAATGGAACTCTGAGTGATGGTTCTCAGGCCTTTTACTTTATTGCAGCAAAGAAAGCTGGAGAATGGACAGTAGAATTCACCTTTTAGGAGGCCTGGCACAAACATCCTGGGTGGGAGGAAGCCAGTTTTCATTTTAGAGGCTCACAATAGAAGGTGGGTAGCCTTGTGGTTACAAGAGAGTAATTTAACATGGCTCATCTCTAAAAGTGTCCCAGTGCAATTTCTGAATTTACTTGGTGTCATTATTTGAAGTAATATACTTGAAATGTTCAACATCAATCCATGGTACAGTTTCTGTTCCAAAACATTTTCTTTCTCTTTTAAATTATAAAATGTAGAGAATGCTTCACATTACATGCACGGGAGCATATCTGTGTGTGTGCGCTGTATAAATGTAATGTGGTTCCATGCGTACTTTCAGTGGTGTCTGTATAAATGTCTATATCTTATTTGGAATGATCAGATCAACCTCATGAGCATGATGTTTCTTTGAAGTTTCTGTTCAATTGCAAAACTTCATTTTTATTTTATATCTCACATATCATATATTTTAATATTAAAATAGTATCTTTATACTCACCATTCTTCAAGATTAAATTATTCATCCCCAAAAGTACTCAATTTTGACCTGGTGGTTTGTTTTGCTTTTGACTCAATAATATGTATCCAAGCCCAAATTTCAGTTTTCAAACCAAATTAACTGATATTTTGAGGATTATTTGTGAGCAGAGACTTTCTTGTTACATATTTAATTTTTATTTAGTTAGTTTTATTTTTATGTGTATGACTGTTATACTTACATGTGTATAAGTACACCCGTGTTGTACAATGCCTGCAGAGGACAGAAGAGGAGACAAAATCCGGTGCTTAGCTGTTAGCTGCCATGTGGGTGCTGGGATTTGAACCCAGCTCCTCTGCAAGAACACTCAGTGCTCTTACCCACTGAGACATCTCTCCCCCCGCTCCCCACACACACAGAGGCTTCTAAAGCTGTAAGCCTGTTTTGAAAGCCATGATGGGGCTAATTCCACTTACAGACACTTATGTTTCCTTTCAGTTACTACAGAATCAAGTTCCTAATCCTGAAAGGAAGTTAGATCTCTTTCACTCCCCCTGACTTTAGCATAATAGAGTCTGATTATACTTTAGCATAATCAGTTTTTTATTCAGTCAGTGTCACAACCTTGAGGCAATATCCTCTGTAACTTTTTGTAATTCTTCATCAGCTGTTTATTTTCCATTCTCCCCACTTGTATAATGGATGGCATTGGGTGCAGCTCATCCAGGTAACCCTACAAGTGTGTCCCAAAGACAAAGGCCCATGTTGAGACTGTAACATAAATGTACCTGCCCTGGAAGATGTCATTTCAAGTCCTGACATGACTTCATTATGAGTCTAGGTTTGGGGATGTAAATTAATATATTGTGTAGGCATTCATTTGTTGAAAAATCTAAAATCTATGTGCTTTAATCCAAAATATTGTGCCTGGTGTTCACGCAGCCTGTCAACTGTGACACTTGATCTGAGTGTTAGCCGCTGGAAGCCGGTGGTGCCATGGCAGGGTGCAGACCTGCGGGGAGCCCTCCACTGCACTTACGGTGAACACTGCAAGCCTTCCATTGAGTACTGTCAGTGCTGCCCAGTGATTCAGCACAAGCGCCATTCAGATGGTGCCCCCGACAAAATAGGATGCGATGTGGCATAATTACAAAGGAGATAGTTCTAGAAACCTCCAGCACTCTCTGTGCTGAGTGCTTCGGGGTGATTTCCTGGTGGCTTCCAGTTGGACTCCCAGTCACATCTGATTGTGCCTATAACTTTCCCAGAAGTTGTGACTATTCAAAGACCATATTCTGAAACTGCCTCCTCTCCTTGTAGAACAAAGGCCACATATATTTAGTTATAAAAAGCTGCTTAGAATAAAAACATTGGAAAACCCATCTGTCTCCTCTGGAATCACTCCTGCTTAAGATTTGATCTAGTTGATCACTTAGCCTATTGTTACTTAAACACTGTATATCATCATCTGCTATGTGGCCATCCTTCCTATTTGAAAACAATGCTAATACTGACTGCAGGACAGTGGTGCGCCCTGGTGGCACCATGCCCACCAAAGGCAGGTTTGACTTTCAGGAGGTGTGTTTGCTTTTCCAGACAGCATAAGAGCTGAAGAAGCCTGGAGTCTTCACGGCAGGATCTTCACTGTCACTCCAAGTAGTGGTCACAGGGAGACCAGGCAGGCTGTTGACCTCAGACAGGCAGCGCTCAAGCTCAGAGCCTATAATTTCCTTGGTTGTTGATTTGCTGTCCTCTATGAATAAGACACAAAGTCCAGGCTCAGAAATCTCACACTCTAGGTGAGGACCAGACTTCAAGCATTAAGTTGTGGTATACACTGCAGAGTTTCCCCTTAGGTAAGTAAGAAATTCTTAATCGAAAACCACAAAGTGTTTTAATGGGTAAACTGGACTTTCCTGAGTAGAGATGAGGAAAGGTTTTCTGGTGTGAGAGCGACGGTCTGCTTCTCATATAAGGCTGGCGAGAGATTAAAGCACAGGATGTTAATGCTCCATAGTGTCACGTCACGTTCTTTCCAGTCTTTCCACACACATTGCATGTTCTAATCTTTCACCAGTGTCATAATTAAATATTATACATCTACCTAAGTAATAACTATCAGACAAGAGTTTGAATTCATTTCTTCCTCAAAATGTTTGCTGAAAATCTAAAAATAATCTTTAATTGAGCAGGTTTGTGTATAAGCAATGTCTCTCAAGCTTTTCACAATGGTTTCACTTAAGGAGCCGAAGCCTTTTTAGGGTTTTCTTCCTCATTGTCTTCCCAGGAAATATTAATACCTCACATGTTATATGTGTGTGTGTGTGTGTGTGTGTGTGTGTCTGTGTGTCTGTGTGTCTGTGTATCTGTGCATTTTTGTGTATACTGTAGCCCTTTGGCGAGCTTATGTAAGTCTTGAGATCTTTCCAGCCTTTCTCCAAGAGCCAAGTTTTGCTACCTTGAAGGTCATACCTGCTCCACTGAGAAATCATGCCATGGATATAGTGTGTTAGATGCTAGAACTATAAAAAATAAATAGGATATAGTCCCTTTTCTGAGTAACTTCGATGGCTAACAGATGTGGGATACTAGCGAACACTTTTTGTAGAGAACAGTAATCTCCACAGAATGTAGAGAGTGAAATGAGAGAAGCTCAGAACGCTCAGGAAATCAAGTTTTTCTCTCCTAATTACTGCTGAAATTATAAATAAAATGAACTTTTTCTGTACCATAGGATATCTGGAAAGATGCTATAGGCTAGTTCATTTTCATAACTATAACAAAATACCTGAAACTGGGTAACTTACAGAAAAGAGAGGTGTGTAGCTCACAGTACTGGATGCTGTCAAGATTGGGAAGCCTCAAGTGCTTTTCTCTACAGAGGGCCTTATGATAGATGGCATCATGACAGGCGTATGTAAGAGGGAAGGATTTCAAGGTGAGTCTAGAAGCCGAGGTGGGGGGAGTGTCCATGCTTACTCTTTTTTAACAACCCTGTTTCAAGAAATAACTCAGAGCCCCACAAGAGAGCTATGCTAATCCTTCTGATGTCATATCTCCCATGACCTACTAGCTCCCACCAGCACCACCCTCAGGTTTCTACACCACCTCCCTATATCACTACAAGTTTCCAACATAAACACCCTGTGCAACACACTTAAACCACATGCAAGCCGTAGATGCCATCAGTTAACAAGAAACAGTGAGTATACTTTTCGGTCCACAGAGAAACAAGTATAATAGCACACAACAAACAGTGCCTGGCATATAGCAAACACCATCAAGTGTCACTTAATTGTCTAGTCAACTCAAGTTATCATAAAGTTCTATAAACTGGATGGAGTAAATAACAAACAGTTCTGGAGAGAGGAAAGTCCAAGATCAAAGTGCCATCTGATGTATTATCTGATGAGGACGGCTTTAGGTGTGTCCTCACAGGGCACAAAGAGCGGGCGCTGACCTCTTCCTCTTCTGAGGGCGCTGATCCTATCCTCTGGGACCTTACCTCCAGGGCTTACTCACACCCATTTTCTACCCAAAGGCCCCACTTCTAAATACCATTCTTGGAGATCAGGTCTTCTACATAGGACTTCAGAGGGGCCAAGGGCTCTTTAAGTGAAGAGTAAGCATCTACCCCAGGTCTTCCAAATCCATGTTCTTCTCCTATGCAATATAATTATCATATCCTAACTATTCTATCCTAATCAATCTGGATTTTATTTTATGAACAATTCCAGTTGAATTTTAGCAAGAGAAAAAAGAGAAATGTGTTGGCTTTCCTCAATCACCTCAAAGTATTTATTCTAGTATCAATCTCAAAGTTTAATGTCTATTTATTTATTTATTTATTTATTTATTTATTTATTTATTTAGAAACAGGATCTCACTATGTAGCCTTGACTGGCCTGGAACTCACTATGTAGATCAGGCTGGCCTGGGTCTTTTTGAGACAGGGTCTCTCAGCAGCCCCAGCTGGCCTGGAACTTGCTACATTATGTAGATCAGGTTGGTCTTTGGAGCTGACAGAGATTTGTCTCTGCTTCCCTAGTGCTGGGATTAAAGGCGTGCGCCACCATACCACACCTGGCTGTTTATTTATTTTTAATTAGCTGCAAAATAACAGAGTTTCTTATGGCATTTCCATACATGGCTTTAGATGATTCTCTCCTCCTCTTCTTCCCCATCTTTCTGCTTCAACCCCACTGTGACCTTGCACTTTTAGGGGGAACACAGCAATAATAATAATTTCAATGAAGTTTAAATACACCTAAAAAGAATTATTTAAATCTCAACTAACAGATAAGGTTAATCTCCCTAATATGTAAAGACTAATATAAATAAATAAATAAATAAATAAATAAATAAATAAATAAATAAGGAAAGTTGATCCAGTGACCCTGGTTAGGATAAGATAGCATTGTACAAAGATAAAAACTATGTATTTAAAATCTTTCATGACAATGATCAGGTAAACAGAAATTACCTGTTAGCAAACTGACAAAAACTGAAAAAGAGGATTTTGAGGGCAAAGAGAAAAAGTAAACTCTTCACTCTTCGAGAGACAGTAAGGAACTGGTGTGGTGGCAATGTGTGCGTGTGTACGCTTGAAGCGTTACGATGATTTGCGTGTTTTAAATGCCCGTGCGTGGATTAAACTTAACCAAGTGATGGGTGCTATGTGTTCACAATATCTACAAACTTTAAAGATCATCTCCTGTTCTTAACCTCATCCTCTTTTCCCTTCACCTTGTGACTTGCTCCATTAAACAGCTCTTTTCAGTTGCTCTTAACCCTTCCAGGTTTGCAAAGAGGATTTAGCTGGGATCGTAGGTACATTTGCAAATGCCATCCCCAGGACTGAAGTGCATCTTAACAGCCTGGACAGTTCCATTATCACAGCTTGACCGTGCCAGGCTTGATACTGTTGCTAAGTAATCTGTGTCAATTTTTGCTCTTAAGGACAAAATATTTCTTAAGATAAAAGGAAATCTTTATTTAAAAAAAAGAAAAAGCTACCTTTTCTCACACTATTCTATTTTTAAAACACTACCATGTTGTAATATTTTATTCATGAGACAAATTCTTTCAAATATTCTATGTGTCTTTAGTAACTTTGCTGTGGAAATCACTTCTGCTTAGGCTGAGTGGTTCTAACAAACATAAAAGGGTTTTTTGCATGGTCATAAAGTTCATATAGAATTAAAGAAAGTATGCAGATCTAATAGCTGGATCTCAGGGGCCTCTCAAAGCTCCGCTACCAGTTCTCTCTGATCTAAGATGTAAATTAGGCCTCCTGCTAATAATATATTTACTTCGCAACACATAACAACTATTAAAAATCTTTCTCACGCATCTGCAAAATTTCTTATTGCAGAAAAGCATCAAAAGTACATGAAGCATTAAATAGTTTGAATATCTATATCCTTGTCAACAATTTAGTATAGGCAACATGAATTTCTCTACAGTGAACCCTCTGGTGCTAATTCATTACAGAATTTAATTTGGTTTTGATAAATCTTCTTAAAAATCATGTCGGTCAACACATAGACACATTCAGTCTGATGTCCGTGTGACATCAGATAGAGAATTGAAGGAGAAGGAAAAAAATGTGGGAAAAATATACCCTTGCCTAGTAAATGTAATTAGGAATAGCAGCCACACATTGCAGGAGCTCAGAATAGGGCAGGGTGGTGCCCACCCTGGAATCTGCAGTGTGCAAGAACACTTTCTGGCTTCAGTCTGTTCAGGTGAATTGAATCTAATTTTAAAGTTTCTGTAAGGTGATTGTGTTATGTATCCTGGGCTGAGAACTGTTTCATTAAACATATTAAAATTTCAATAGTTGCTATCACTGTGAAGAAATAACAAGGACACATTAAGTCATTTCTACTTTAGGGAACCTGAGTTTCCAATTTACTACCAACTCTTACAGAATTTAACCTATGTCTATAAAATGTCAAATGACCCTTGAAGTACACAAAACCAGTATTCATATTTAGAAATGTGGTACGACTCCATTAGTGTTTTGCTTGTTGTGGGGGATATTGTCTTATAGAAACAGATACACTTGCATCTGGTGTAGAAATGTGTTCATTTTACAATGGAAAGCACAGGGTGACTATTAAAGGAGAATGCTAGGAAATGTTTGTGATCATGTGGCTTTATAAAACATTGCAATTTCTGATAAGTACAGTCCTGTAAAAACATTCCAATAAAGGAAGAAAGCAGGAGATTTTGCTTTTAAGGAAGACACTTGCTGCCACTGATTGGGCATAGTACTTTTTAAATTAGCACATTATCAAATATTTCTTTCTAAAACTCTATTATTTGATATCAGACCTAGGAACCTGAGGCTAGACAGGTCACAGGCTATAAGGGAGGGTCTAATACATTATTCTGCTGAATAGATTTAGTATTAAACTGACTCCTAATGACATTGTTATACCCATAAATTAACAGAAGTCGCTCAGATGTCACCAGAGAAGCTTCATAATGCAACAGATGGTCATTAACACAGAGAGCCACAACTGGACAACGTGCAGAGAGTAAGAGGCTGCAGAGCGCTGATCCCTGAATAGGACACACATATCAAATGTCTGCCTCCTAAGGCTCAGGAACCACTGTGGAAGAGGGGGCAGAAAGATTGTAAGAGCCAGAGGTGAGAGGTGGTGGATGACCACGAGGAAACAGTTTTCCAAGTAGCTGGTCAGTTACTCATATGAACTCACAGCAGTGGCGACAGCATGCCCAAGGCCCGCGTAAGCTCAGACTAGACAAAATCCAGCATAGATATGGGTAAGTGTGTAAGAACCCCCAGCCCTACCTGAAGGAATATTGGAAACCTATGGCTGCTGTGGTGGGGGGGCGGGGGGAGGCAGTCTCCTTTAAGTATGGGACTCTTGGTTGGTTGACCAGGCTCCTGTGAATAAACCCATACCATAAACCCATACCAAAAGGCATTAAAGGACACAAGTTTGATTCTATGGTCCTTAAATATAGTATACATTATATAATAGCATACATAAAATTGGGCAGTAAATAATAGGGGTGTAGGAGGAGATCTAATTGAGATCACAATATATTTTTGAAATTTACATAAATTCAATTAAAGAAACAAAAAACTTATTGTTTGAGAATTTCATATAAGCATACAATGAAATATGATTGTACCTGCCCCCCCATTTTCCCTTCCAACTCTTCCCAAGTTCTCACAATGTAGCCCCCTCCCGACTTCATGTCCCCTCCCTCTCATCCTCAGCCTCTTCTTCCTCTACCTCCTTCTTTTTAATAACCCACTCAGCCCAGTTAGTCCTACCTATACCTGCAGGAATGTGGGTTTGTCCACTAGAGCATGGGAAACCTACCAGTGGCCTAACCTCTAAAGAAGCTCTCTCTTCTCTATCTACCATCAACTGCCAATAGCTCCTGGGTCAGGCATGAGGCCTTGTGGGCATCTCCTCCATACATGCTAGAATTTTGACTGGCGTAGGTCAAATTTTGTGTAGGTAACCACAGCTTCTGTGAGTTCATGCGTACACCTGCACATCCAGAAGAAGGCATCTCACAGGTCTCCTCATCCTCTGGTTCCTAATTCTTCCTGCTTCCTCTCCCATGATGCTCCTGGAGCCTTGGCATTGCGGGGATGCAGGGCAGGTGCTGGATAAAGATGCCCCATTTAGGGCTGAATACTTACAGTCACTTAAGCTCAGCACTTCAGCCAATTACGTGTCTCTGTATTAAATGCTGCTCATTGTAAAAAGAAACTTCTCTGACCAAGATTGAGTACAGCCCGTGTCTATGATTACGAGCAAATATTTACAAGGCAGTTTGACAACATGATCATTTAACAAATAACAATAGCAGTTTCTACCTTAGGGTTTATAACCTCCCTAGCCATAGGATTTTAACCAAGATTACAGTGCCTAGCATGAATTCCCTCCTATGGAGTAGACCTCAAATAGAATCCGAAAAAGATTGTATTTTCTATAGAGACAAAATATACGGGTGGGATGGAAACTTGGGTTGTTCTTGAAACTGAGAGCTTACATATTTCAATCAGCCCTGCCCAATATTTAAATAGTCTTGTTTTTAAATAAATTTGCACAGTATTTTCTGTGTTGCTTAAAAGTATCTTCATGATCAGCACATTTTGTTTAGTGTTTTAAATTTTTCTGAGGATTTTCATAATTAGCCTTCTCTCTTTGCCAAATGTTTTATGGAAAAGAAAGGAAAACCATATCTTAAGATTCTCTGTATCACAAAGGAACTTCTAAAAGCATCCCACTGAACTTCAATGTGGCAAACACTGGATTTATTCTTCTAATAAACCCACCCTTTGTACTTTCTTCATTGGTTTTCCAATAAATATTTGTCTACCTGCACATCCCAGTTCCCAAGGTCAGGTACACGGCCTCTTTTTCTTCTCTTCTTCCTCTGTGTTGTGTTCCCAGGATATAGCCAGTGGAGGTTGGCGATTCTAATACCATTGCTAAATCACTCTGCTCTTCTTTGCATTAGACCCAGGAATTCTGACTGCCCACCAAGCACCTCAACAGGATATCCCACAGGCAGTATAAACTCGGACTATCAAAAGTAAAAGTAAATAGGCATGTGACCACTTGGGAGCCAGGTGCTTGAGGAGCATTTGTTGGAGGGAGGCCTGGGCTAAACAGTGAAGACCATATCCCTAAATAACAGGTTTTGCAGTGTCTGGCTCAAAGGGGAGTGCTTACCTAATGTGTGCAAGACCTAACACCACAAAAAAAAGGAGAAAGAAATTCTAATCATAGTATTTCCAACCCTTTCCCCCTGTACTATCTATGTGGACCAGAGCATTCTTCATACTCCCATGTCAAAAATATGAAAATTGTCCCACATATTAAGAATCCTGGGTGTCCAATGCCTGTGGCATGCCTCACTGCATATTCGGCAGTAATTCCCGATTGTTCCAGAAGGTCTGTGGTTCCTTCTCATCCCCACTGAGTGGCTGCGTTTCTTCCTCTCATGATCAGACATCACCTGTTACAAAAGACTTAAAGTTTTTCTTCCAAATTGTTTGTGTTTTTGTTAAAGTAATTATCATAAAATGTAGTGTGTTTTTGTAATTCCCTTGCTCAAGTTAAAGTGCTCCTTACTGCCTAGATGATGCTCACACTCATGAGGTGTTGCAGCTGGCAGACTGCAGGGAGCTCATTGCTCACACCTCATGGTCTCTGATGTTCTCTTTGCACATTCTGCAACCTGTGTCAAGCCCCCTCCAAGCCCTGGCTTCCCTAGGAGGTTAACATGCCAAACATGACAACTTTTGAGGTGTCTTTCTTTCTAAGGGAGTTTGCCTTTCTTTATTGTGCCCCTTCATTTGATTTTTGTCACAGAATCTGTCAGGTTGTAAATGAATGCATTCTAAATAGAAACAGAGGCAGAGACAAGTACAAACTAAGCCCGTGGAGCATGCTGGTTGTCTTAGTTACTTTTCTGTTGCTCTGATAGGAACACCATGACCAAAGGAACTTATAAAAGGAAAAGTATTTAGCTTACATTTCCAAAGGGGCAAGATTCCATTGTGGCAGGGAGGCATGGCGGCAGAAGTGTCTAGAGGAGCAGCAGAAGCTAAGCTCTCACATCTTCAAGCAGGCACAGGAAGCAGAGTGAAAGTAGAGATCTAGCAAGACTTAAGTACTCTCTGAGCCCGTCCCCAGGCCACACCTCTTAAAATCTCCCCAAACAGTGCCACCAAATGGGGACAAAATGCTCAAATACTTGGAGCCTCTAGGGGACATTCCCATTCAAACCACCACACTGGTTCAGTGAAATCATCTTCAACTCTTCCTTTCCTTTCTTTCCCACTCCATCCCCATGGTTAGGGGTTAGCTCTGGTGAGAAAAGCATTGAAAACCAGCCTGTAACTGAATGTAAGGGGCCACCAGTGTCTGCTGTCTTTATATTAAAAGATAAGTCGTTACTTTTCCATATTTTTCAGAAGATAAATCCTTTGCGGCCACTTGTTCCTCATTGCCCTGAAAATCAACACCTTTTCTTAATGATTTGAAAGTTCCAGAACCAATCCCAGGTTTTCCTATCACGAAACATATGTGGCTATTTGGCTACTGGTATAGTTAGGAAGAGCGTGCTGGTATGTATGAGTCCCAGCACTCAGAAAACAAAAATAAAGCAATTATGAACCATGTCTGCAAGAGTACATGCATTATCTTAGCATAATCCTCTTCCAGAGACCCAGACGCCTTCTGTACTTTGTACACAGGATTCTTAGGGAGGGTGGGTCTGAATTACCAGCGGAGGTGGTTAGAGCCTTTCAAAAATATTTTTTTATCATTTTTATTTTACGAGTATGAGTGTACTGCCTGCATGTATGTAAGAACAGCTGTGTCAGGCAATGCCAGTGGAGGTCAGAAGAAGGCATCAGATCCCCTGGAACTGGAGTTACAGATGGTTGTTAGCCTGCCCACATGTGAGTGCTGCAAACTAAACTCAGGTCCTCTGCAAGAACAGCCAGTGCTCCTACACTGAGCCATCTCTCCAGCCTCACCCCGCCACCCTCCAAGTCCACCTTTCTCGTCTCTCTTTCCTTCTTTATTGGGAGGATAGGTAAGTACAGCACAACTTACACAATACTCATGATCTGAGTTTTCATTTTTTTTTTAAACTTTTACAAAAACTTTTTTGAGGATTTCATCCATGCATGTAAGGTGTTTTTATCAAATCCATGCTCACTCCCTCCCCTCCAACATTCCCCCCACTGAAGAGGTAACCCTAAAATCTTAAGGATTAGATACAAGCTCCCAGATACCTTTGACATTTTTGGCCTTTGCAACAGAGTGTGTTGCTAACAGGCCCAAAGACATTTTGATTTTAGCCAAGAAACTGGCTACTTTTCTATGGGGTCTTTTTACCCTAACTGCCTACCCAATTCCTACATCCTATTCTTACCACACCATCCTCTGAAGGGGTTACCAAAATTGCCTATAAGGAATAGGGACACAGACCACTCTGGCTTTCTTCCATGCTGAACAGGGACGCAGGGTGAGGTAATTGGAGTACCCCTTCAGTGGGTCTATCTAAAAGACTCCCAAATTGCAAAACTCTTATCTCTAAGGGGAAAAGAAAGTCTTGAATCGTGAATAGGAGATGTGAAGGAGAAGTAAAGGCAAGAGTAATTAGCATTACAAGTTTTAGACAGGGCAGAGAACAGGGCAAAGTCAGAACCGGGCAATTCAAATGTTCATAAGAGAATCCACTGGAGTTTCTTGACAAAGGCTTCCAAAAGCATCTCTATATTGGGATCTTCCTCATTTTTCTTTTGTCTTCCAAGGCTGGACTAGTTGGCTATGAAGAGTGGCTGGATACTCAGGTGAGGGTCCAGTGACCATGCTTGCCCCTCATGAATGAGCACAACTGTTAACAAGCCCAATTGTGACTATGTTTAGCAATCAGGCTCAGCCAAAGTCATGATGATGGTAGTTATTTCATGCAGAAGCAACTTCTGTATAGCATCATCTTATTAAAAGGACCTGGAATTTAAAAGGGTTTGGTACTAGGAGCCACATATGAGGGAGAATATATGCCGTTTCTTTTTCTGAGTCTGTGTTACTTCACTTAATACAACTCTTTCTAGATCCATCCATTTACCTGCAAATTTCATTATTTCATCTTTCTTTACTGCTAAATAGAACTCCATTGTGTAAATATACCACATTTTTGTTAACCACTCATCAGCTGAGGGACACTTAGGTTGCTTCCATCTCTTAGCTATTATGAAAAGAACAACAACAAACATATTAAGGATTAGATACAAGCTCCCAAATACTTTTGACATTTTTGGCCTTTGGAACAGAGTATGTTGCTAACAGGTCCAAGAACATTTTGACTTTTAGCCAAGAAACTGGCTACATTTCTTTGGGGTCTTTTTACCCTAACTGCCTAGCCAATTCCTACCTCTTATTCTTATCACACCATCCTCTGAAGGGGTTACCCAAATTGACAATAGGGAATAGGGATGCAGACCGCTCTGGCTTCTTCCATGCTGAACAGGGATGCAGGGTGAGGCAATTGGAGTACCCCTTCAGTGGGTCTATCTAGAAGACTCCCAAATTGCATAACTCTTTTCACCACATGGGGGCAGGATCCAGGCATTCTCAGGCGGGTCCCCTGAGTTCTCAGCCCCTAAGCCAGAGGGAGGCGGGAACTGATGTTAAACCCCTGTCAGTTGTGTCACTGGTGAAGATTTTTTTCCCATTCTGTGGGTTTTCTGTTCACTTTTTTGATTGTTTCTTTGCTGTACAGAAGCTTTTTAGTTTAATGAGCTCTCACTTATTGATTGCTGACCTTAATTCCTGAGCAACTTCTGTCTGATTTAGAAAATCCTTTCCTACACCTATATCCTATTATTTTCTTCTAATAGTTTCAGGATTTCCAGTGTCACATTGAAGTCTTTGATCCATTTGGAATTGACTTTTGTGCAAGGTAAAAGATAAGGATCTAGGTTCATTCTTCTACAGGTAGAGATCCAGTTTTGCCAGCACCGTTTGTTGAATATGCTGTCTTTCCTCCATTGTGTGTTCTTGGCCCCTTTGTCAAATATCATGTGGCTGAAATTGCATGTACTCAAGTTTGGATCTTCAATGATGTTTCATTGATCTATGTGTCTGTTTTTGTGCCAGTACCATGCTGTTTTTATGACTATGGTTCTGTAGTATACTTTGAGATTTGGTATAGTACTCCCCCCAGCATTGCTCTTTGTGCTCAGGGTTGCTTTGGCTATCTGGGGTCTTTTGTGCTGCCGTATGAATTTAAGGATGGATTTTTCTAATTCTGTGAAGTATGTCATAGGGATTTTGATTGGGATTAAATCGAATCTGTATATTGTTTTAGGTAGAATGGTCATTTAACAATATTAATTCTTCCAATCCATGAACTTGGGAGGTCCTTCCATCTCCTGGTGTCTTCCTCAATCTCTTTCTTTAATTATTTAAAAATTTCATTGTAGAGATCTTTGGTGTCTTTGGTCAGATTTATTCCAAGATATTTTATTTTTTTGCAGCAATTGTGAATGGGAGCATTTCCCTGTATTCTTTCTCCAATTGCTTGTTATTGGTGTATCAAAAGGCTACTTATTTTTGTAGACTGATTTTATAACCTGCCACTATAATGAAAGTGTTGATCAGTTCTAGGAGTTTTCTGGTGGAACTTTTAGGATCTCTTAGGTACAGTATCATACCACTTGCAAAAAGTGATAGTTTGGCCTCTTCTTTTCCAATTAGTATTCCTTTAATTTCCTTCTCTTGTCTTATTGCTCTAGCAAGAGTTTCAAGCACTATGATGAAAAGGAGTGGAGATAGTAGACAACCTTGTCTGGTTCCTTATTTTAATGGGAATGCTTCCAGTTTTCTCCATTTAGAATGATATTGGCTGTGGGTTTGTCATATATGGCTTTAATTATGTTGAGGTATGTTCCCTCCAGTCCCATTCCCTCTAGGACTTTGAACATAAATGCATGCTGAATTTTGTCAAAAGCCTTTTCTGCATCTATTGAGATGACAATGTGGTTTGTGTCTTTGAGTCCATTTACATGACTAATGATGATTTTTGACTTGCATATATTGAACCAGCCCTGCATCTCTGGGATAAAGCCTACTTGATCATGGTGACTGATCTCTTTGATGTGTGTCTGTATGTGGTTTGCAAGTATTTTGTTGAGGATTTTTGCATCTATGTTCATTAAGGATAAGGTTCTATAATTTTCTTTTTCGGTTTTGTCTTTGCCCGGTTTGGCTAGTAGAGTGATGCTGGCTTCATGGAGGAAATTTGGGAGTTCTCCGTTTCTATCATTTTGAGTAATTTAAGTAGTATTGATTGGAGGTCTTTAAGTGTATGGTAGAATTCTGCTGTAAATCCATCTGGGCCTGGGCTTTTTTTAGTTGGGAAGCTTTATATTACTGTTTCAATTTGCTTATATGTTATAGGTCTGTTTAAACTGTTGATCTCTTCTTGGTTTACCTTTGTAGGTTCCCACGATTTTGATATCCATCCATTTCTTTTAGACTTTCAGAGTTAGTAGCATATAGGTTTTTAAAATATTCACTTATAACAGTTTGGATCTTTTGGGTGTCTGTTATGATGTTTCCCCTTTCATTTCTGACTTTGTTGATTTGGATTTGCTCTTTCTTTCTTTTGGTTAACTGGGCTGAGGGTCTGTCTATCTTGTTTAGCTTTCCAAAGAACCAGCTCTCAGATTCATTTATTCTTTGTATTGTTTTCTTTGTTTCTATTTTATTAATTTCTGCTCTGATTTTTGTTATTTCTTCTCTTTTGCTGGGTTTGGGTTTCATTTGTTCTTGCCTTTCCAGGTCCTTGAGTTGCAGTGTTAGGTCATTTATTTGGGCTTTTTCCAATTTTTAATGTAGGCACTTAGAGCTATAAACCTCTCTCTTAGGACTGCTTTTAAAGTGTCCCAGAGGTTGTGTTTTGTTGTATTGTCCTTTTTGTTGAATTCCAGGAATTCTTTTATTTCTTTCTTAATTTCTCCTTTGACCCACTCATTGACCTGTCTAATGGAGACAGTGGGTACTGAAGTCCCCTACTATTACTGAGTTGGGGTTAATCTGCATATTAAAGTCCTATAATGTTTTTATGAATTTGGGTGCATCAGAATTTGGTGCATATATGTTAAGGATTGCAATATCTTCTTGGTTAACTGTTCCTTTGATTAGAATGAAGTGACCCTCCTTATCTCTTTTGATTAGTTTTACTTTGAAGTGTATTTTGTTAGATGTTAGAATTGCAACCCCTGCTTGTTTCTTAATGCCATTTGCTTGGAATATTCTTTTCCATCCTTTTACCTTAAGGTAGTGCCTATCCTTGAAGGTGAGATGGGTTTCTTGTAGGCAGAAAAGAGATGAATTTTGTTTCTTAATCCATTCATTAGCCTGTGTCTTTCGACTGGGGAGTTCAGTACATTGATATTTAAGGTTATTATTGAAAGGTGTGTATTGATTGCCATCATTTTGATTCCTGTTTGTGTTCTCTGTGTAATTTTGTGTTTCCTAGATTATACCTTTTTTTTCTTTCATTGCCCCTAGGGCATAGTTGTTTCTCTTTTGCTTCAAGTATTCTTTGAAGGGCTGGTTTTGTGGACATGTATTCTTTCAGGCTATTCATGTCATAAAGATTTTTCTTTCCCCCTCAACTATAATATACATTTTTGCTGGGTATAGTATTCCGGGCTGGCATCTATTGTCATGTAGAACTGAAAATGCCTTTCTTATTTAGAGTGGATTACAGACTAAAGAGCCCACTTTTAAAAGTGTAAAACAGGGAGACCATCAATTGACTGTCTACCACCAGCTTTAAGGCCTAATAATCAGATCAATGACCAACACAGCAAACAACATTGGTGCAGTAGTGGCTCTTTTATTTTTGAGGTAATCAACAGCTACATAATTGGACTTAAAACCCACTCAGTGGGAGGAAACTCATGTCTAGCACTGTAAATATAGCCAAATACACATGGTTGGAGAGGCTTAGATTTAGAGAAAACCTCAAGGCTGACACATCTCTAGACAATAATTTCTTACTATGTACAAAATATGGATCCCAGTCACCACTCATCAAAGAAGCTTCTTTTGCAACAGATGGAGGTTATTACAGAGCTCCACAACTAGTCATACACAGAGATTGTCTGTGAATTGCCCAAGTCTGAGTGGCACATCTGCAATGCAACCTCTACACCTAAGACTGAAGGGACACAGAAAAAGGGGTAAAGAGAAAACTGATGCTTCTCTCAATTCTCGTCAGTGAAGCTCCCTCATGTAACAGTGGCCCAGGAACACAAAAGTTCAAATGGCCAAAGCATAGAGAATAGAGTCTGCAGAATGTGGGTCCTTGGACAAGACTCCTATATTAAACTCTACCCACCCAGGGCTCAGGGACCATTGCAGAAGAGGGGGCAGAGAGATTTTAAGATCCAGTGAAGAGGTTCATGACCAATGGAAATAGAATCCTGTAGACTCCTGGAACTTTGCTCATATGAACCTACAGCAATGATGTCAGCACGCAGAAGACCCATGAAAACTCAAACAGACAAAAACCCAGCACAAACCTGTGGAAATGGTTAGCAGGCCCCACTCTTAGTGAAAGAATTATTGACAGCTGATTACTGCTGGATGAAGAAGAGCTGATCTTCTTAAAGGGAGGGACTCTAGATAGGCTGATTAGACCACAGAGGATGAACTTGCACTAAAGGATGTCTGGGGACACCAACTTGACAGAATAGGTCTTAACATAAGTGACAGAATGTTTCATTTCCACTGGAGGTGGGGCTATGGGGGGTTCCAATGGGGAAGGGGGTATAAAGATGATTAAGATTTTCTGTGTGAAGTACAGAAAAATTCAATTAAAAGATTCACAAAATTATTTTAAAATGTGATTTTCTGAGTAGGTCCCTGGCTTCTCAGGAAACAATACCTCCTTAATTGTGTTTGAGATCCTTAATTAGTACAACATTTTGTACTAATTTGTTTTGGCTTACAACTTTTTTGTTTCGTTTTGTTTTCTGAGACAGGTTCTCCCTGTAGCCAAAGCTGACCTGGAACTCACTATTTAGACCAGGCTGGCCTCTATCTCCACCTGTCTCTGCCTCTCAACTCCTGGGATTAAAGGAGCATGCCACCATGCCCAGCTACTGGCTTATGATTTGAAATTTTAAAAATGTTCATTACATTACAACTAATTGACTGCATGTGTGTCATGTGACACAACACTCATGGAGAGATCAAAAGACAAATTTCCAAAGAGTTGGTTCTCTTCTTTTACAATGTGTGTCTTAGTGAGTTAGTTCAGGTCATCAGAACTGGCAGCAGGTGCCTTTATGTACTGGACTGTCTAATTGGTCCTGTTTTACAATTTTATGTAAATTTTTAATTGAATGCTTGTGTATTTCATATAGAACATCTTAATCATCTTTATATCCCCTTTCCCAATGGCACCCTCCCATAGTCCCACCCTCACTGGAATTCGTGCATTTTGTGTTAAAATCTATTGTGTCAAGTTGGTGTCCCCAGACATCCTTTAGTGCAAGTTCATCCACTGAGATCTAATCAGCCTAATCTAGAATTTCTCCCTTTAAGAAGATCATCTCCTCCTCATCCAGCAGTAATCAGCTGTCAATAGTTCTTCCACTAAGATTGAAGCCTGCTACCCATTTCCCCAGTTCTGTGCTGAGTTTTTGTCTGCTTGAGTTTGCCTGGGTCTTGTGCATACTGACACCATTGCTGTAGGTTCATATGAGCAAGGTCACAGGAGCATGTAGGACTCTATTTCCATATGGGCGTGCATCTCCTCCCTGGCTCTTACAATCTTTCTGCCTCCTCTTCTGCAATGGTCCCTGAGCCCTGAGTAGATGAAGTTTAATATAGGAGTTTTGTCCAAGGACCCACACACTTCAGACTCTATTCTCTATACTTTGGCCATTTGAACTTTTGTGTTCCTGGCCCGCTCTTGCACAAGGGAGCTTCACTGATAAGAACTGACAGAAGCATCAGTTTTCTCTTTACCCCCTTTTCTGTGTTCTGTGAGTCTTCTGTGTAGAGGTTGCATTGTAGATGTGCCACTTAGACTTGGGCAATTCACAGATAACCTCTGTGTATGACTAGTTGTGGAGCTCTGTAATAATCTCCATCTGTTGCAAAAGAAGCTTCTTTGTTGAGCAGTGACTAAAATACTTGTCTGTAAATATAATAATCCAAATTTTGCACATAGCAAGAAATTACATTTATCTAGGTATGTAATAGCTTTGAGGTTTTCTCTAAGGTCTATGGCCTCTCCAGCCATGAGTATTTGACTATCTTTACAGTATCACACATGAGTTCCCTCCCATTGAGTGGGCTTCAAGTCCAACTATATAACTATTGATTATCCCCAAGATAAAAGTACCACTACTGCACCAATGTTGTTTGCTGAGCTGGTCATTGTTGTGATTATTAAGACTTAAAGCTGGAGGTGGACAATCAATTGATATTCTCCCTTAGCAGCTTGCATAGTGACCTCCAAAGCTATAAAAGCCAGCATTCAGGGGAGGAAGCTTCCAGGTCAGCTCTACTGCTCCAAACCCTGTGTCCCAAGTACATCCTGTCTTCAGCAATAGGGTCTTACCTTCAAGTTCTGGGAGGCGATTAAGGACTGTGGCGATAGCCTATGTAATTTGTGGAGTCTCTTGGACCGCCCTGGCCAACAACTCAAAGGAAGGTTTCTCCTGTCTGGCACTGTTTCTTGTTATGTAGCCTTCAGCTGTACACATGGACTCATGTAGAGATATTGTATGTGCAATTTGCCAGTAGGTTTTTGGACTAATACAATTCTCTCTGGTTTTTCACACTACCTAGGCATTATTTATCTCTTCCCTCTCTCTCTCTAACCCTCCCTCCAAAGCCTCACCATTTAAAGTATCTCCATTTTCTCCATTTCTCCCTTGATAACACCTATCTCTTATGGTCCCATCTCTAGAGTTCGTTCTTCCCCTTTATCCTCACAGTTCCTTGTATAACCCTCCCTCTCCCCCTCCCATTTAAATACCCCTATTTTACCCACAAATGTTCTCCCTCATTGTGGATCCTAGCGCCAAATCCTTATATGTGAGTATGTATACTGATGTTACTGCAGGAATCAGGAAAATGGGAAGGAACCAGGGAGGGAATGGGAAAGAAGGAACCTGAGAAAACTGCATTTTAACTCAGTCTTGAAGATTGAAATTGAAGAAGGAAGGGACCATCCAATAAGTCAGGAAACCTTTAGCTTTTATAAGGAATGTGGAACCACTGCAGAGGCTGGAAACTGCTAGCTCTAAGGGTTTTGCTATTTGGCTCATTTTTGTCCTGCTCTGATTACCCCCCCCCCCACCGAGTAGAATTACCTTTGCTTTCCATGCTCAGCATCTCCCACTCCTTAGACGACAGAGCTCGTCACTGTGTCCCTTCCGCATTTCATGTGGCCCTTCCTACAGTTCAAGTCCAGTTCAAGTCTTTTGAAATGTCATAAAGGACATACTTCTTGGCAAATTTTTAGATTCCTGAGAAGTAATTGAAAACTCACTATAGGTTATTAGGAACGATAGCCTGTGTTGGCAGAGGGCTCACAGGAGGAACAGGGAGGGGATGCAGTGCTTTGCATTGAGTCCCTGTTGAGCAGCCTAGAGAATGTACCTGCATCGTCTGCTCTTTCTGAGCGCCACTGTGTTCTCTTACCCCTCTGCACATTCTCAAGTATGTGCAGGCAACCCACAGAAACCAAGTGAGCAGATATTTCCTCACGAAGTGACATTTTATGAGCCCTGTCCTTGTCCTTAGGCACGCCTGCTTCATAACAATGAACACCTCTGCCCACCAATATATAAAATTAAGTTTAGTTTATTCTTTTCCACTGTCACGATCATGATAGTGCAAAAGCCAAATGACATTTGATTTTTTTTCAGCTCTTGTTTATTATATTATAAAGCTTTGATCCACACTCCTGGCATTTGACCTTTGCACTACATGAAGATGTATATGAAAAGGCGTGAGCAGGAATGAGCTCTCTAACCCTTTTGTTTGAATGAAGTCAATGTGAACACATGGGTTTCGATACTGTTTCTTATAATTATGCCTTGACTTTGAATCTTGGTTAGTAAAGAACAATAATTCTTGTGCTCTTCGTTTCCAAATAAATTATTAATGAAGTTTTGATATAAGTTTGTAACCCTGGGAAAATTAGGTCTCAACCATGATAGGATTTATATGTGTGGTGTCCAGTAGTTGTAAACTACAGTAATTATTCCACAATCATATGATTATTACTTAGGTCAACTGCCCTTATAACAATTTATTGGACTCATTTGTACTGCTTGCAAGTTGTTTGTATTTTGCTGTTGTTCTTGTTTTTTTTTTTTGTGTGTGTTGGAAAGTAGAAAAGCCTTGGACAGAACCTAAATTTGCAGGTCTACATAAATCAAAGCTCCATTCTCCAGTCTGAAGGCACCTGCCCCCAACTTTACTCCCTGTGACCCTGGGAATGTAATCTTTTCAGAGTGAACCTTGAGTCTCATCTAGACAGCATGTGACTTATGAAGTGTGGAAGGGTGAGGTGTCTGAAGAGAGGGGAAAATCCTTCAGAAATGAGTCTCAAAATACTGCATTTTCTTTCTTGGAACCCTAAAGCAGATAGAACTGCAGCCCTTTTCCTTCTTATACGAAAGTTGTTTACTCAGGTTCGAATGCTGTCTGTTCCTTCTGCTATGCACACCTTGTGATCACAACCCACGATTACTATAGTTCTGTTTTTCATTAACTGACCCTTCAAGTCAGTTAGCCTTGGTAGAAGCAGAGCTGATATTAAAGTCAAGCTAGGGAAGCAATGAATAAACAGTCCTTCTACCCTTAATCGTTAGAGAGCTGCTTTCTCTGAATAGTGTTCACCACAGGAAATAATTACAGAAGTTCTGAGACCAGCAATACCTTGAAAAAAATTACAAATATAAGCGGGAGCACGAGAGAGTTCCTCAGAAGGCAGACCAGTGCTTAGTCACAGAGGATCCACCACATGGATCCGTGAAAGTGCTGAATGACTGAAGTGCCTGTATTTGCATGGTTTATAAGATCACTGATACTCCAAGTTGTTAGCGCTTTTAAACAATTTATTCCAATTAGGTTGTATAAAAAAGTTAAAACTGTATTCCATTTGGCATTCTGGAATTCAGATTTGGTAAATACCAACTTAAACTCAGTTACTTTCAGTCATTCATTCAGATTTGTCAAATAATTTGCAGAAACACTGGTTCTCTGTCCCTGACCCACTTGGGGTCCCTTAAACTTGTCTGTCTCCTAATCAGAATAAAGTGACCAACACCCACTTTACTACAGTGGAAGCAGTTTTAAACCAAGGACCAAAGTAATGTAATCCGAGAGAGAGAGAGAGAGAGAGAGAGAGAGAGAGAGAGAGAGAGAGAGAGAGAGAGAGAGAGAATGAATGAGAAGTGACCTGTAATTGTGAGCACTGGCAAATTTGATTGCAAGGCAGGCTGGCATGCAGGAAATGCTGTCCCAGTAGAAAGTCAGTCTGGAGGCAGAAGACAGAACTAGCTAGGACTTAACGTGTTTTGCAACTTTCTTTTTCCTGTAGACATGTTTATGTAATTACCTATAGATAACTCTATTTGCTATCATTTCACTGTGACTGCACAACCGAAATCATTTCCACATTATAATAATGCATTAAGATGTACCCAACCTTTTACGACTATATTTATGATTAGAAATGATGCATGGTTATTGTGGAAAATTGGGAAAGCAATGAAGAAAATACAAATGAGCCCCAGTCCCTGCACAGAGCTGCGTGGGCAGCATGCTTGTGTGGCGCCTGCAGGGGAGAGGGAGGGCTCAAGCCCAGCAGCCTCAGCAGCGCCCCCACAGGCTGCACCCCGCTGTGCTGTCTCTAGTTTCCAGAAGGAGGACAGCAGATAGACCAGCTATTCTCCAGCTATCCATACCCAATTGCGAGTGTTTTCTCTGTCACTTGTATTTGAAACTTAGAATTGGGGAAAAAGCCACTTTTATGTAGAAAGTTTTTTTCTTTTCCTATCACTTACAAATGCGAACTACCAGATCATTTGGATCTGTGAAACGTTTCAGAGACAGTGGTCATTATTTCATAATTTAGAAGGTGGACCACTGTAAGGATTAAAAAGAAAGATGCACAAGGGCTCTTTGCACTTGGAAAGCATTAAATAGCCTCTGTACCAGGCCCTGACTTGCATACTATCTGGTTAACATCTCACAACACTTGTAGCCTAGAACTAACTTAGGAAGTTTTGTGAATATTCTCTTGTAGCTTGAATGCCTCAGACTTCACCAGTGCAAAGGAGACACGGTCCCATTAACACCTAAATGATGACACTTTTCCCGCCAACCAGGACCTCACCTTCCCTGGAAGTTGGCATGCTCTTGCTGAGACTCTGCAGAGAGACTGCGGGTGTATTCTTGCTTTCCCACTCCAGCGGCCTTTGGTGCACTCTGGCTATGAATCAGGAGTGCCGCAGGGTTAGACAGCTCTGACACCTTTCCCTCCCTATCAGAACGGTCCTGGCCCCTCTGGAAGAAGGCAGGGCAACAAGAGAAAACATGGCCAACCTATTTCACCAGAGTCCGTAGACCAGGAAAGTGGCTCCCTTTATGTTTTGTCTAATGAAAAAGGGACAGGCGTGGAGAACTGATTAGATGGAGAGTATGATCTAATAGTAAGAGATCAAGATAGGAAGCCCAGGGAACCTTCCCCTTTGAATTCTTCTTGGCCTCTTGCTGTGGCATCCCCTGCACCTAGGAACAGTGAAAAGTCCCTTGGGGGGAGGGGGGACAGGAGTGATGACTCAGTAGTTAAGAGAACTAACTGCTCTTGCAAAGGACGGAGGTTTGATTCCCAGTACCAACATTATACCTAACAACTGTCTGTAGTTCCAGGTCCAGGGAAATCTGACTCCCTCTTCTGACTTCCTTGGGCATTGTACGACATGGGTGTACTTACACGCATGCAGGCAATACACTCATACACAAAAAATTAAATTAATTTGAAAAAAAGAAAAGCCCATTTTGGAATGAGGGGCCCATGATCAGAGAAGGCTGGTGTGCTGGCTAATCCTGGGTGTCAACCTGACTGGATCTGGGATTAACTGAAATGAGAGAGATCGTCTTGATTGGATCATCTGAACCTGGAAGACACACCCTAAATGTGGGTGTTACCTTCTGATGGCAGCCCGTGTAAAAGGCCAAGGCAGGGGCGAACGCCAGGCTTCTTGCTGCTTGCCTTCTATCTCGCTGGTTGCTGCTGTGACTGAAGACTAGCTGATCTTTTGGAATATGTCAGACCTTCAGTGCCAGATTGGGACTACTGAGACATCCAGCCTTGTGGACTGAGCGACTATGGATTCTCAGCCTCTCCAGTGTGGTGCAGCCATTGTTGGACTACTCGGACTCTATCCTGTGAGCTAAGCTGATAAATCTCTGTACATATACATTCATTCTACCAGTTCTGTTTCTTTGGAGAACCCTAATACAGCTGGTGAGAAATTTTCTTTATGACCAAGAGTGTTGTGGTCAGGAAGGAGGGGCAGAGTGCTATTTCCAGGTTTTGTGGCTGGTTTTGGAGATGCAGTAGCGCAGTTTCCATGGCCAGCTTTGGAGAAGGAGCTTCGTTTCTATGGTCCACGATGGGGTGGGGGAGAAGTAGAGAAAGGAGGGCAGAAGGAGACGGTGACTCTGAGCCCCTTCCAGCAAGCACTCAGATACCAGTACCACACTTTGGTAAATGTACTGTGGCTGTCTCCGGGGCTGGGCAGCAGGGCATCAGAGGCCTGCCTGGGTTTGTAGAAATACAACCTGCTTTCTCCTGAGGCCCTTAACACCACCCCTCCCCGCCCCACTCACTGCTCCGCTCAGGCCCACATTGTGGACCTTTGCCCCTCTTCATGGCACACCTTGTCACCTCCTGCTGGTAGGCGAAAGTTCAGACCTGCATGGATCTTCCCATGAATAACCACCCTGCCGTTTGCACACTGAGCCAGCATGAAATGTCCTGCATTTTCCCACCAGAACACATTGTTTCACTCATAATAAAATGGAGGCTGAGGTCTTTCTCATCCTGTTTTTCTCACCTGCAACCTTGTGGTTCCCCTGTAGAGCAGAAAGTGCTCTAGCTTTACATGTGTGGTTAGCCCAGCCTTTTCTGCAGAAGAAACTTTCCTTCTATGGTTCATCTGGGGTGGGGAGGGTCATTCAACCGCTTGTCCTGCTCCTGGGAGCCTGCAGCTGAATGGTTCTGCTGTGCTTCTGCAAGTCCCTACACTGTCTGATGTGCTCTCAGGAGCTCTACCCACCTGCGCCTTCTTCACAGCACACCCGGGATCCAGAGTCGGAGATCATTGTTTCTGCACCAGGGTCTTGTCTGTGCTCCCAGGCCTTACCCTCAATGCACTTCGCAGTAGCTGTGGTTTGGGGGTGTTGCTAGGGCCCTGGGCGGCCATCAGACACAGCAACAACTGCTGTTGGCGTTCTCAGATCTGATGGTGTGTGCCTACTCAGCAAGTCCCTCTTTTTCCTTGTAATGATCTATAGCTACCTGTGAATATCCTGGTCAAGGAGACACAGGTCTCTTTCTAGGTGGCCAAGCTGTCTGTCCTGCAGGAACAACCACATGTTCACAGAGAGACCTTGGCTTGTTATTGTTTACAGACTGAACAGACCAAAACCTCACTGAATAGCCTAGGAAGTAGTGACACAAAGGAAAAATCAGCCTGTCCTTTAAGTGACAATCTATGCATTTAAACTCATTATATGGTATTAGTGAAGTTAATTACCATAAACAGTTGTCTGACGATAAAAAGGCAAGAAATCACACCAAAAATTAACTGGCTATCTCTAGCTGGTTCTCTCTAATTTTTATTTTCTTCTTATTTGCTTACATTTTCTGGCATATCTAATAATATAATTTATATAATACATATCACTTATAAAATGAAACTATGTTTTAAAACTTGTACAAGTTTGAATGTTCATACTCCTGGAAGATTTAAGGACAAAGTAAAAATCTTCATTTTTCTGTGTGACTCTCTAAAAGCCTTCCACATATTGGAAAATGTAACAGTGAAATAAGCAATAAACAAGTAACCAAACCGTCTTTACAGCATTTTTTTTTAAAAAAGAAAGTGTTGGCTGTTTGTCACAAATGCTAGTCTATGCAGATAAACAAATTGCTGTCCAGTGTTTGACTTTTCCATCTGCTCTCCTGCTAAACGAGGCCAGTCATCAGAAAGCAGCGCGGCCGAACTGTGCCCTCAGCCCCCAGCTGTCACCGCTAAGTGAGTGAAGATTTAATGTTGGATTCACTGCTTTAGATCTAACAACTGCTATAACATTGTTGCTGGCGCTGTTTTTTGTTTTCTTTTTTAAAGATTTTGGCATTATTTTTAATTTATGTGTATGGGTGTATAGCCTGCAATTATGTGAGTCACCTGTGTCATGCAACACCTGTGGAGAACAGAAAAGCTGCCAAATACCCTGGAACTGGGGTGACAGACAGTTGTCAGCCACCATGTTGGTGCTGAGATTTGAACTTGGGTCTTCTGCAAGAACAACCATTGTTCTTAACCACTGAGCCATCTCTCCAGCCCAACTGGTACTGTTCTTCAATATCTCACCTTAAAATATTGTCCAAACTCATTGATCTATACAAACAGACTTACTTAGAAATAGTTGTGATGTTATACCTGGGGAAAAGGTGGCTTCTATAGACAAATGTTGTGTCTATAGACACAGCAACTGAAAGCTGAGAAATCCAGGCCATTCTGGATAGTAATCTGTTTACTCTGCTGACAGCAGCATCACTCCTTTGCTTTGTAAGACTGCGCTGTGCTGTGGTGTTTGGATGGCACCTCACCTGTCCCAGGCACTGTACTTTAAGTAAGCAGTCAGCCTCATCTTGTCTTAGATGATAGGAAGTACAAGAAAATGGGCAAATGTGATAAATTAGCTTCTCATTCCCTTGAACAGAAATGATGTCACCACCAAGAGCACTCTAAAACTACCACAAACTTTCTCATTTGAACAGCCACACTTGGAATTCTGTTTGGAAAACTTAAAATTCTATTTTCATGTGGTAGGTCTGTTTGTATGTTTATAAGATATTGAAACTCTTCCTACCCAGTAGGTATGTCAGACTGTATAGATCTGAAGTGAGTTCTTCATAGGATTGACAGGGTAGTCCACCAACGTTGAGATTTACTCCAAATGTGTGTGTGTGTGTGTGCGTGTGTGTGTGTGTGTGTGTGGTGTGTATGTGTACATGTGCAAGTCAGAGGTCAATGTTCAGTGTCTTCCTCAATTAATCTCTACCTATTTATTTATTTATTTATTTATAGACATGGACTCCTATGTAACCCCGACTGGCCTCCTACACACATAAATCTGCCTGCCCCTGACTCTTGAGTGCAGAGATTAAAGGTGTGCACTACCACACCTGGCTCCACATTATTTTTTGACACTGGATCTCTCACTGAACCAAGATCTGGCCAGCAGACTGGGGAATCCTCCTGTATCTGCACACCTATCACTAGGTTACAGACATGTGCTACCACACCTGGCTTTCACATGGGTGCCAGGGATCTGAACTCGGGTCCCCAGGCTTGTGTTTCAGGCACTTCAACCAAGCCATTTCCCCAGCCATGTAGCTAGATTTTGAGGATTGCTCAATGGATTGTTTCAGGATTTATAGTACTCCAAAATATATAGTTGGAGTTCATTTTGTATAATATATGTATTATGAAATGATGCAAAAGATTAACTTTGGAAACTTTTAATTTTCTTAAAATCATTAGAAACATCCTAATTTAAAGGAATTCCAGATGAGATGAGATTCCCCTGACCCCAAACCCTGGTCTCTGTCTTACAAATCTTGAGAGAAAGAAAAAAAAAATTGTTGGTTTTTGTTGCTAGTTTTTGGTGTGTGTGTGTGTGTGTGTGTGTGTGTGTGTGTGTGTGGTTACTCTTTATTTCTTTTTTTCTTTTCCCCAGCATTTTGTATGATTACATTCTTTGACAGCTTCATACATATATGCAATGTATTCTGTTCACTCTCATCCTCCACTCTCTTTTCTCCCTCCCACCTCGGTTACCCAGCTCCCCACAGGTCCCTTTTCCACATTCATTACTTGCTGTTTTGTTCTGTGACCCTCTGGTTTTAACCAGGACCATCTTTGTGACCGTGGGTCTAGCTCTATCCAATGGAGCCTAGTGGGATCACTATTTGCTGCACAACTGAAGGCCACAGTTGTCTCTTCCCTAGAATCCGTCACTTGTCAGTAGTTCATCAGAGAGGGCTAGAGCCCCATGAGCCCCTCCCTGCTCCATGACTGACTGTTGTTAGGCCTAGTGCAAACAGCCCCTACTGTGATGAGTTGGTAATAGCTCTGTCTTGTGCTAATAACACATTTCCCATCTCTTTTCCCTGTCTTCAGGCTCTTACATTCTTTCTATTCCCCTGCAGGGTTCCCTGAGCCTTAAAGCGGGTAGCATAAATGTCTCACATAGGACTAAATACTAGTCAGCTATTCTAAGGCTCTTGAACAGTTGTGAGCTTCTGTATTCGCCGTAGTTCACTGCAGAGAGAAGCTTCTCTGATTAAGGATGAGAAACATTTGTGTATGGGCATAAACATAAGTCTTTAGACTTCAGGTTGGTGCCATGTCCATTTAGCTAAACCTCTGCAGTGAGGTCCCCTTCCCGTGGGATCTGTGACCTCTTAGCCATGTTTGTTGTTTTTCTAACCAGGTATACAGTACCAGGCATGTATTTCCTCCTGTGGAGGGGGCCTCAAATCCAGGCTGAGAGTGGTTGTTTGCTCTATAACAGTCATGCCACTAAGGCACAGTGAGCATATCAGACCTAGAAAGTTGGAATTACAGTTTATGGGATTCGCAGCTTGGTGAGACCATTGATGACATCAAAACAATCAGTTTGGTAAATTTTTTGAAATTCTTATCTACTTCATTACTGGGATAATGAAAATCAGTGTCGAAGGCCAATGCAGTCTGTTAAAGAAGTCCAGTTCTCACCCTGCTCTGCCTGACTGGTCATAAGGGCCTTATCAGCATTGCTTTTCTTGTGGCATTCCCAGATGTTATTAGAATACGTCGTTTCTTTTAAGCGTAGAGGGAAAAGCATTTTGCTTTACCCCAAGGTGAGCACCTCAGCCATAGCTTTGAGTGGACAGTGCTGTGCTGGCACAGTCTTTTGTGGACAGGGTACACCTTAAAGGGAACACATAAATAAAGTGGTTCCTCGTTGTTATTGCAATAAAAGATTACGATCAGTTTAAAATAAAAATAGCTTTGCTTCTTTATAGCCTGTGGAAACAGTGACCCCATTCTTGAATTTACATAAGGCCTTTAGTTGAATTTGATAGACATCTAAAAAAGCATGTGATAAAAGAATGAAATGGAATCAAAGCCCAAAAGCAATGAAGCCATTGGAATCGGATGCTTCTAAGATAAGCAAGGAATGGAAATGTATTATGTTTTTATTAGATGGAGAGATTGGTATTCTTATGGTGATGTTAAGTAAATGAAAGCAAGAAATTATTATAACCAAGTTGTAGAATAGAAAGAGCAAAAGGTTTTTGTGCAATTTGAAATTACTAAGCTGTACTTTAAATCAATCATAAAGTTATTTGTACTATATATAAAATAGCCACTAACAGAGTAACAACTGATGTAGTTCAAACATTTGTATTTTCCTTCCTAGTGATGAATTATACAACCTCTGAAAATAGTCTATGCATTTGTATAGTCATGTACATTTTATTTTATTAATAAATCTGGATATTAAGTTGTGTATAGAGTTATGACACATATTAATTTTCTAGAATAGCAAATGGTTGCTAATTTACAGTAAATTTATCGTTTCCATGACTGAACTGGCAGAATATGTGAAATGGGATTAATTTTTTTGTTATTGCTGATATTTTGAACACGATGTAATAATACACCTTGACATTGAATGATCTCTCTAATAACACTTTGTCTAAATTAAAGTGATCTGATTTCTGTGAACACTTCTTTCAGTGTTCTGCATGGGGCCCTGCAGGTAGCAGCTGGTTCTTACGTATTTCTTTAAATGCTCTCTTTTCTTATCTCCCTTTGCAAAGGCAATATCTTGGTACAAATTGATGTATAAAACAAGGTTTTGAAAATTAGACCATATTTTGAATTCTGGGAAGATGCTGCTGTTACCGGTAGTTATTCAGCTTGGGCACTATTGAAAAACTAGACATTATACTGCTTTTTGAGAATTATTATGAGTGTAAATTTTACACTTTATATGAAGGACATATTTTAATTCAAAACTAGTGCATTCATATATAGTTTGTTTTATAACTTTAAAAAATACTCCTAATAATCTACTTTAGACAGAGACTTCTATAAAACAGTCACTGGCTTTCCATAGGCATAGTCATCAAGAGCAGCTAGTCAAAAGGAACTTTATGGTGAATGTTCCTATAACTCCTGACATGTTCTAGATCTGTGCTTTCCAAAACAGTAACCATTAGCCACAGATGATTGTTTAAGGGTTAAAATTTGAGGGGCTGGAGAGATGGCTTCATAGTTAAGAGCATTGGCTGCCCTTGCAGAGGACCCAGGTTTGATTCCCAGCACCCACATGGTGGCTAACAACTGTCTGTAACTCCAGTTCCAAGGAACCTGATGCCCTCTTCTAACCTCTGCAGGCATTGCATGACACAGGTGCCCTTACATACACACATACACTCATACACATAAAATAAAAATAATAAATGAAATATCAAATAACGACCAGTTTGATTTGAAAAATGATGGATTTCAAAGACAATATAAAATATTTTAAAAGTTTTACAAATTTTCTCTTGACTACATGTTGATATGAAAACATTTGGTCTTAAAATATATTATTAGAATTTATTCCATCTGTGTTGTGACTTTCCATGTGTGTTGTATTACTTTTAAACTATGGTGTGATGATTTGAATGAGAATGTCCTCTGTAGGCTTCAAGTATTTGAACACTCAGTGCTGCTTGGGAGGGTCATGCAACCTCAGAAGGGGTGGCCATGCTGGAGAAAGCACATCACTGGTGGAGGACTTTGAGAGCTTGTAGCTTGGCCCTACTTTAAGGTTGCTCTCTCTGCTTCCTGCCTGCTTAAAGATGTGAGCATTCAACTTTCTGCTCCCGTGTCCTCTTCAGTCCACCATGATGGACTGAACCATAAGCCTTATCAACGCCTCCTTCATGATGTGCATGGTCATCGTCTTTTATCATAGCAACAGAAAAGCAACCAATACACATGGACACTAAAATATCTGCTATTTCAAATTCTGTATGTAGCGCCCATCTGTGCTCATTTTTTTATTCCTCTTGGGGTCCACTAATCTATCAGTTTTATCAACTAATGTACTGAAACAGATGTCTTCCTGTATGTCTGAACATGTTCATATGTATGTGTGTCTGCATGTGTGTGCGCGCATGTGTGCATGTATGGGTGCATGTGTGTAGGCCACAGGTTGACCCTTTTAAGTCCTCCACCTTATTTTTTGCCACAGGATCTCTCAATGTACCTGGATTTGTCCAGCTCGGCTTCAGTGGCTGAGCAGTGAGCTCCAGGATCTGCCTGCCTCTGCCTCCCTGGCACTGGGACTACATCTGCACACTGATGTGTCCAGCTTTGTATGTGTTGGAGTTTGAACTCAGGTCCCCAGTCTCATGTAGCAAGCACTTTAATGACTGAGCCATGTCCCCCGCCTATCTGTAAAGTTAGAGGATGTTTGAAGGCAGTGAGGGTATTTAAATAAACATAACCAGCATTTATAAAAGAACATAAGCATTATCACGTCATTATTCCCTTTTTAGTCTCCATGTACTAACCTTAAAAATGTAAATATTCCAGAGTCTAGATTTTATCCATGCCATGTCATCTGATTATTCATTGACATCTGTATACTATCTTTAATTAGAAATCTGTATTTTAGAAATCATCTTTCCTGTGACCAGTGCTTGTACAGTATGTTCAGTGCAGTTTCCTTTGAGGATTTTTCTTCCAATGAACTACTTTTAGTTTGCTTGTACTATACACTGCCATGCCTATTATTTATTTAGATTTCCAAAAACAATATAATAGTTTAATACAACAAACTGTATATTCACCAGCCCTGGAGGCCATGATCTCAGATGAGCTGTGCTAGAGACAAGGAGCCTGGGTCTGAGAAACACATCTCAACAGACCCATGTAAACCCAGTATGAGGTTTACTGTAAGGAAGCCAGATGGGCACCTTGTGCAAAGGATTAACTCAAGAACCATACTCAAGGCCCAGTGTTCAGAGTACCTGTCAACAGTCACTTACTGGGCAGCCTAACTAACCACTGATCTGTCACAGTTGATATTCTTTTGGGAATACAGATATCAAGAGTAAAAAAGTCAGAGTGATAAAAAAGCCATTTATTTTAGCCAATAAGTTTATTGTTTGTACTATTGAGCTATGGCTGACGCTGTCCCCTTCATGTCCGTTGTTCTCACATTCCTCCTATTAAGGAACAGGCTTTGTTTCTTCCAGTTGGAGAAAGCATTCCTCTCTGTCCAGTCGGAGTGGTAGTGCAGTGCTGCCCTTGCACTGTACAGGCAATTCTTATTTCTCTCCCAGATCCCTCTGTTGCTCCAGCGTTAGCCACTGGCCGAAAGCTTGCGCATATCCTCCTGAGAGTTGTTCCTGAGGGTATTTTCCTTTGGCAGTTAACCCACATTGCCAAAAAGCTCAGGCCGTGTCTGTACTTTTGATGTTAGCTCTTTGCTGAATTTTTTGCTCTGTCCCTGAGACGCCTGAGCTGTGGCACGTGAGTTGAAATTTAAAGGGTGGCCTTTATCGCTGCTCTGGTGTGTGTCTTTATTTCTGCTGCCTCCATTTGGGAGAGGCAGTTTTGGCTGTGAACATCAATCAAACTGAGAAGCTTGTGGAATTTAAATACAACCTCAGGTGCAGTTTTGAAGGAGGGGCTACTAGTAGCCAGCTTATGAGCTCTCAGCTCAACCTGACAGTGGATAAGGGCAGGGGCTTAAGGTTGCCGTGAGCACTATCTCCATCTGTTTGTTGCTAGAGGACTCAAAGTCACCTGTAACATTTCCAGTGGTTTCTCTTCGAAGATGCGTTTTCTTGGTGTACAACTGGGATGTGTGTGTGTGTGTGTGTGTGTGTGTAAGAGTGCATAGATTTGTACATATGAGACACTTCTCTGTATACAGTTATTCAATTCTATTTGGTTGTGCCACGAAATAATCAAAATGTCTTCAATTTTATGTGCATGCTGGGGTATGGAAGACATTAGCAAAATTACACTGAAAAAAAGGTTTGATATGAAAAAATGGGAAAACCCTCAATAAGTAAAATTCAAAATCTAAACTATTCAGACTGGCTCAGAAAATAAGAACCCATATTTTGCCCATAAAGGTAGAAGTTTTTAATCTTTTATCAGCATCATTGATGTTTGCAAAATGCAAAGTAAGATTTTTTGGTTTTATTTATTAGATAAAAGGTGTCAGAAAAATATGTAACACAAAAATACAGATTGTAGGTTTTAAAGATTTGAAATAAAAAGCTCAGCTTTTTTAAAATGCTAGATACCAACAATCTATTTCTATCTGCCTGGACCACTTCTAAGAGACATGTGCACATTCTTCCTAGAAGCCTGTGGGGTAGTGCTGCTCTCATTGGTAGACTTACTGTTTACAATTCGTTATAGTATATTCAGAGAGGGCTATGACATAGCTGAAATCCAGCATGGACAAATCTTGTGAGTCTCAGGAGATGCAGGAAGATGGAAGACAGGTTGAGGGGAGCAGCTGGTTACAGCTCAGTGGATGTTGCTTTGTTTACCAGGGAGGTAACAGTTTAGAGTGTTATCAACAGTACACTAGGAATCTGCTTTCAGAGCTCACTTATGTGTTCTTGAATTTAAGCAAACCTGGGTGCTACAAAACAGTCGGAAGTAAACACGGGGAGACGGAGCTGGCTGGCTTCTCTGTAGGTGGGGCTAGTGCCTCGCCTCATTTCAACTGTAGAACTCTTCTGTAAGAGAGAGTGAACTTGGGGTCACATTGCGTCTTCTTCATAGCATGCTTGGCGTGTGATTTGGATAGGAAGAGTCTCTCAAAAGGGCTCCTGTCTTCAGAGCTTTAGCTGGTGGTGCTATTTTGGAAGGTTCTAGAACCTTTAGGAGGTAGGTCTAGCTGGGGAACGGCTGTCACTGGACATGTGGATCTTAGGAGGTATCTTGTCTTGACGTGCTTCCCATCTCCATGTCTGCTTCCTGACCTATTATGTCTTTCCTACTACGATTAACTGAACTCACTGAAACTGTGAGTCAAAGTAAGTCCTTCCTCAAGTTGTTTCCTTCAGGATTTGGTCACGGCAAACCCAAGACAGTAACTGACACACTTTGCTGACTATTTGATGTTATGACATTGTGTCTATTTATCTGGAGGACCAAAGACATGGAATTTTCCCAGTAGCTTACATTTTACATGTCAATTTTTCCCACATGCATGGACTATAAGGATGTGTTTTCAGCACACTGCTTCATTACTGAAGGCATCTATACTGCCCACACCTTCGAGGCTAATGCCTTCTGATGTAATACACTGTTTCAGACACTATGTTTTTGAAAAAGAGAGTTCTTCAACGAACATGTTTGTCGTGTGTTCACAAATCCCGTGACAGTTAGGGAAATGTTCTTCTGCTTGGTTAATTCAGTCATCTCAGCCCTTCCAGTCAGTCCAATCCCCTAAGCATGTTTTCAAAAAGTCAGTTTAGCATACGATTCATGACCATTACTGTTTCTGTTGTCATTTTTGGTGTGTGTGTGTGTGTGTGTGTGAGAATATATTGTTAATGTGCCGTTTTAAAAATATGATCTTGGAATAATGCTAAAATAATGACTGATAAGAAGAGGCAAAATGAGATTCTTAATTGGGATTAAATTCCTTTGTAGTTTGTTTAACTAAATGCTGTTTCATTTGGTACTGCTTATTCAAATTCAGCTGTTAGACGTATGAGAAAACACATAAAACCAACAAGCAAAGAAAATACTTCAGGGCACTCTTGTTCAAGTCAAGGACTCTTTTCTCTAGAGTTGCTAAGAGCTGATTCAGAAAGACAAGCTCTCAATCCTCCCCTGGAATCCTTTGTACCTGATTCTTTCCTGACAACAACAGAATAGTCTTTGCCTAGAGGCTAAAGTTTGATTAATCTAAGAACTATAACATACAGAGATAATGTACTCTCTCATGCCTCCTCAAGAGAGGAGATCATTTAAAAATCCTTTCTTATATGTGACTCAATATCAACAAATAAATTGGGACTATTTTGAATTGTTTAAAGAATTACTTTTCTTTCATGCTCTGTTTTGGTCTGCCTTCGATTCTCTTGACAAAATACTCTAACCAATATCAACTTGGGGAGGAAAGAGTTTATTTAGCTTCAATCTCCTGGGTCACAGTTCATCGCTGAAGGAACCCAAGGTAGGAACTCAGGGCAGGAACCTGGAGGCATGAGCTGGAGCACAGGCCATGGAGGAGTGCTGCTTACTGGCTTGCTCCCCTGGACCCTGCTCAACCTGTTTTCTTATACAGAACAACCTGCCCAGGGGTGGCACCGCCAACAGTGGGCTGGGCCCTCCCACACCACTCAAAAACCAAGAAAATACCCTACACACATGGCCACAGGCCAGTCCAGTGGAGGCAATTCCCCAGTTGAGGCTCCCTCAACCCAGGTGTGTCAAGTTGACAACTAAAGGCTTCTAAAGTTAGCGTACTGGGTATCACTCTAGATGACAAAATACAAAGAATAATCTGGTCAAATCTGAATGAGTTGAACCACTGGTAGCCCAGTGCTGCAGAACTCAAGAGTTCTCAGTGATCAAACTTTCCCATTAGAAATGTTTTATAAAAAGCATTGTCTTAACATTCTGCATGCTCTGAGTTTTAAGCCTGTCCACAGGCTTAAACCCCACAATCTGAATTGATGTGACTTGAACAGTCGACTTCATCTCCCTGTACTTCAGTGTCCTCGTCTATAAAGTAGAGTATTAAAATTATGGTAAATCATATAAAATTGCAGCTGTACGAAGGTAGACATGGTGAAGAATGACTAATTTTCCATGATCCACCTTACACATCAATGTTCCATAGGCAGGAATATTCAAAGAACTGGATTATATAAGCTTTTAGCATGACACCAGATATGCTAGAGTGTCTACAAATTTCAGTTATATGAATTTTAGTTATGATCATCACTATATAAAATAGTTACTATTCTTACCATTCTGTGAATTTTAGTTATTCTTGTTTATAAAGAAAGCAAGAAGTATTTGGTCAATCTGAGAGTGGATAAAAAGCATGCAGAGTAGTGTGACACCACTCAAGGAACTCAGGAAAAAGTTTAACAGTTGTAAGAATGACCTTCGCACCACAGTTCTGTGAGACATCTGACGGAACAGGTTGTCAGAGTTCGGGTTCACTCTTGGCCTTAAGATAAGTGCTAAGAGTCAGGCTGCTTCTTCATTCAGGAGTAACTGTAACATGGCTCAGTAATGCCACAACCACCCAGGTTCTCAAGGAAAGAGCAACTATCCTTCCTTTGTGCTTCTGAGAAGCAAGTGCAGCAGCTCACGCTGGACTCCATGAGCCCTCAATACATTCGTCTTTCAAGGAATCACACACTCCCACATACAACATGTTACATCCTGTATTCAGCCCATACTATCAAAAGAGTTTTATTATCTGACTTTGAATTAGAAAACGTTGTGCAGTTATTTTAAGTTAGCTACCTTCTGTCACAACACCTGATGCCAAAACTTAAAAGAATTACTGAAGAGAATTCAAACTAAAATATGTGAAACATATATAGATTGGGGGGAAGACCAATTAAAACAATAAATTTCAAGTTATCCCAGTTGATTTCAGAAGCATAATCTAGTCAATGAACATCCAGAATAAACACAGGGGACAGTTAGATCTTGATAACTTAAATATGATTGTGAAAATCAGACAAGCACTAGTGTATTTAGACAATAATAGTCTTATTTATGATCTGTCGCAAGATTTTGAAAATAGTGACCATCCTAAATTGTTTCTGATATTGCAGTAGGTCCATCTGTCCATTTATGGGTGAACATGCCTATATACAAATATGTCAATGACTGTACAATCCCAGAAACAATCACAGCTCCCTAATTCTTTGTGCATTTGAAGGATTAATGCTATTGGAGCTGAGCTCGAATGCAAGAATAAGAACTTGAATGACATCCATGTACTTGAGGATGGACTGATACTTCTTTTTCTAATATGTGAAAAAGAGAGGCAGAGAAATCTGTGGGAATATATGTAAGCTTATAAATCTGATTATAAGAAGCTGAATCTAGTGGTTTCTCTTTTCAGAGTAGAATACGAGCGTTAGAACATTAGCTCTTGAAAAGGAAAAGAATAGACCCAAGCATTTAATGTCCCTTTTGTGCATGTCTGATATTGTTTCATTGCTTTATGACTGATTTTATACTTTAAAACATAGAGCTTACCTTATAATAATTTATGAATGTTTACTAAAAATTTGTTCTGAAAGAGGAACAAAAACTAAATAGTGAACATCAAAGATCTCAAAACTATATTCTGTTGCTAAAGAATGTCTGTGGTGGTTAGAATGAGAATGTCCCCCTTAGGCTCCAGGTATTTTGACATTTTGGCTACAGTTGGTGGTGCTGTTTTGGGAGGTCTTAGAAGGTGCGGCCTTGCTGGAAGAAACATTTCACTGGGGTGGGGTGGGGGGGGGTTGTCAGGTTTCCAGTCATGTTCTGCTTCCTGTGATTGCTTGAAGATGTGAGTGCTCCTGCAGTCACCTTCTGCCACCATGCCTCCCCAACTTGATGGACTCTAATCATCTGGAACCTTAAGCTAAGTTAAATAAACAATTGCTTTGGTCAGTGTTTCTATCACAGAAACAGGAACGTAAAAAAGGCAGTGTCTTAAAGCCTTCCCTACATATCTGCCTCTGCAAACATGCCTGCCGAACGAAATTCCCCTCCATGATCTTGCATTTAAGCATCTGGTCTGATAATCACAGAGGCTGTAATTCAAACATTCCAACACCATAGTTAAAGAATGATGTGGGGAAACCTACAGCAACTCAGAAGGAACTTAAGTGGGACCTCGAGTTTTTCAGGAGGAAACGCCACTAGAATTCATTGTGAATAATCTTTCCTGATTTCTCCATGTAAGTCTCTTGGGTATCTTCTCTGTGCATGGTGGGTTCTGGGCCTCAGTTTCCCATAACGCTGTGAGTAAGCCAAAGAGTTGGGGCAGAAACAAAAGAATGCCATTTGATAGAGTTATCTGAACTATGGGGAGGTAAGCCTAATAGAAATAACAGAAATGAAATTCCTGGATCCTACTAGCACCTATTTGGGATGCAAGGCAATGAAGTTCAAATGGAGTTAGCTTTCTCTCGGCGATCTTCAGCTTCTCAGAAGGTACTGTCAAGAAAAAGGACGGTGGTGTTCACCTGGAGTGTGTGCTGTGCAAACAGGACAGAGGAGAAGTTAACGTAGCTGAGGACCTGGTTATAATACTGTACTTTGTCTTCACTCCCTTGTCCGTAGCAAATCCCTGGGGTGGTTTTCAATTTGACATAAGAACAAACAGTTATGGAATATTTTGTTATACTTTATGCCCAAAGATGGGAAAAAGTCTCCAGTTCTCATAGACGGTAGGACATCTGCTTCCTGCAAGTCTTCTCTGCAGTTAGGTGAAAGCAAGCACTTTATGATTTTCGTCACTTTATGATAGTTTTCTTTGTTTTCATCTGAATGTCACGATTCCAAGAGAATCTCTATTTCCCCAGCCAGGGTACTCTCCATATCTAGTTATTTTTGTATGATGCACAGACTGAAAAATTGGACATTTAAGCACCTCACATTTTGTCAAGGTGGTATTGCTCTCCTTCTGGTTCTACAGCTCTTTCAGTTCACTGACAGGGACCTTGGATACTAACTGCCCACCCACTTTCTACCACACTGTTGGGGACTGCTTTGTTTTTGCTTTCATTTTATGCACACCTCTTACAGAAAGGCCCTGCTTTTCTCTGGAAGTCTAGAAAACTGTTATTAACATTCAAATCCTTGTGATTCTGCAACACAGCCTTGACTTGCATTTACCTTCAGCATCAGACAGAAGCATTCAAAGGCCCTCATCACTACCTTTCATCATTCTCAGACTGTTGAGGTGTTTCTGTTTGCTTTGCTTTAGTTTTTCTTAGGTAGCAAACCCAGACTTTGGTAGCACACTAAATGTGATGAAGCTTTGGCAGCCTTCAATAGGGGGACTGTTTTTGAAAAGTTACAAAAAGAAAGAAGGCACACTGATGGCTGTTGTTCTAATTGCAGATGGCGCTGATTAGCTTGCTGAGATCCCTCTCTGCAATAAGCTCGGCACCATCACCTTCTTATCTCATATCAGCTTTTCTGGCAGAAGTGATGGCTGGGACAATACGGATGGCTCTCAAGTAGGAGCTTCCCTCAGAACCCGGCCTTATCTGGCTTTGACTGGCACAGGCTGTCACCTCTGCTGTCACTCACCCCGGGTACACAATGGATCATGTCTGCCTTGCACATCATAGATAACTAAGCCAACCTAACTGGGCCTGGATTTAATTCCTTGGTTAAGAAAGAGGAGAAAAGATAAATCATTGATTATAGAATATCTGATTTTCCTTTAATTCACTTGTCACTGAAACTGTAACCTTGTGTTCTAGATTGGTTAAATTTGTCAGCATTCCTTACAGAAGCCACCACTTTAATAAGATTTTTTTTCAAACTGCCATCTATTTAGAAGTTAGAATAAAATATAAGTGAATCTTTCAACCCTGTGCATGCCAGTCTTTTGTTTAAAACTTAGAGTATGGATTTAATATGCTTTGGAATTCTTATCCTAATATTTTAAAGTAAAATGTGTGTTAATGATCCCGAGAAGGATTCTTTAAAAAAATTGGTTAGTTAGAATGAAATAAAGGTATTTTGTATGAAAGCCTACTGTTTATGCCAAATCCTGAATAGTGATAGGACAGGACTCATTTGCATATCTAAAGCAGCTTTGTATATTGACAGAGAAGGTGTTTGAAACAGAATCATCCTGGAAATCACTATTTGCCTGTTTTCCACCATTTTATATCACAAACGTCCTCCTTATAATGTATTAAAATAATCTCATAGAAGAAGCAGTAATTCTTACCTGGGTTAATTATCAAGTTTCTCAACAACCTATTAATGATGTCAGACCTGATTTGTTTTGCTGTTGAAAGAAGGTATTGAAGATTTTAAGATATGCAAACACTCCTTAGTACGTAATAAAACATATTTATAATGTTTGTCCAGGATATTAGTTTTTCCACTAGGTTATCACACTGAGAAGGAAAGGAAGCTAATATTGCTTTCTGCATCTTTGATCAGTCGTGGGAAAATAGCCACAGCATTCAGGAAAACCATGGAGTCCATGTGTCTAAGGAAACATAGCCATGTATCCCAGCAAACTGCTGTCATATCTTTTGGTTAGGGGGTTAACTGGCAGCCATTTTATAATGCTCTCACTCTAATACCATTTATCCAGAAAATTTTCACTGAAAATTAGCATTGTATGGAAATATTAACTGCAGTAAAGAGTTACTTTCAGAAATAACATGTCAGTCCTTATAACAGCTTTTATAAGACTTGTAAAAAAATTATCTGTTTTAGAATAATCACAGTTTTTCCTAGGTTTACATATCTGCATGCTAATTAAGGAGATATTCAGCCTCTTTTAACAATTTTCATTGAACAGTATTTGCCACACGGCTATGGACAGTCACCATACAGTGTCCTTCCAGTTAAAAGTATGATGAATATTCCACCATTTTCACCAAAGCATCTCCAAGGATCATGTCTGTGTGAACTATAGACTGATTCATCATGGCATGTGATACAGAGTGGGGAAAGAAGAGTTGATAAACTCAAGAGCTAAGAGATGGGAGAAGGATATACTGCTCTAAGCCATTGACTAGCTCTAGGTTTGATTACCCTTGAGGCAGCTCTCCACCTCTGGTCCAATTAGTAGCTATCTCTATCTAAAGACCAGACTAACGCACTACAGAATACAGGTTGTGTCAACCAAAGGAGAATCTGAAGATGATGGCTGTGTCATTGAATTGACTAGAACATTATCTGTCTGGCTATGCAACCTGACTCAGAGAAATTGAGTGTTTTTGATCATGGGAACTTCTTGACACACTTCTTCGCTCCGCTAATTAATCTCTGAAAACCATTTCAAATATCTTAACCAGTTCTTAAAGTAAAAACTGTCCTACTCAGTGATATGTGTCAAAAAGAAGAAAGACAATATCTCCAAAAAGCTAATGTAATTGGATAGTCAAATGCAAACTAGCACTGGGCCTCAGCCCTGCCCCAGCTGGTAACAGCAACTGTTAATTTAGTTTCTGCGCGTAGCATTCAGAGTTGCAGTGCTGGACCGGCAGATGGCTCATGTGTTTGTTTTCCTCAGCAGAAGCCCAGAGGAGATTCCAGTCTTCATCATCTGACCTCAGTTCTACAATCTCTGTTCTTCTTCTATTTTTTTTTTGAATGTTTATATTACTTTTCTTTAAGAAGCATTATATATTTAGAAAATACGAAACATGTATTTGAGAGTAAAAGCAAAAGAATATAAACAGTTGTGAGCCCACTTATAAGTGCATCTGCTCTTACGTACCCTATCACTTTACTATCTCCCATCCATAAAGAATTTCTTCTCTGCATTCTTTATTATATTTCTGTTGCTTTTT
>NW_008340410.1:766437-766955 GCF_000622305.1 Nannospalax galili | reverse complement strand
TTAAGGCCATACAGTTGGTCCAGATAAACCGATTTATTTTTACTCTTAAGGTCGTTTGAGGATCTGTTCCTCAGGGGTCACATGGGCTTGGGAGGAGCCCCTGGCTCCTTTCTTTTACCAGTTCCACCTATGTGAAGATGTCACAGGTCCTGCTCAACCATGGTTGGCTTCACTTGGAAGCATGGAGGAAGTGATTCCTCTGTGTTGACCCTCCTCTTTGTAGACTGGACACTGGTTCAAGTCCATCTGGTGGGGTCTCCTTGGCCTCTTGATCAAGAGGACAGGTGACCCACCACAATTACAGGACATTTTGAGAGATGCTCATAGTCCCCTGGAACTAGTCGACCTAGGAGGGCAAGGAGCAAAAACTGTCCTTTATGTCCCTCTGACCAAATTAGTATAGGCCTCAAAGTATGTCTGTTAAACATCCAAGATGGTTAGTTCCACCAGTCTGGTACTTTTCATTACTGTGTTCCATGTAGATAAATCTTGGGCAAAGACCAATTATTCTCAGAAAA
>NW_008340410.1:735014-765480 GCF_000622305.1 Nannospalax galili | reverse complement strand
ACTTTTAAAGTGTTTCTTAGCCATCTTTATTTCTTCTTTTGAGAACTCTGTTCAGATCCTTAGCCTATCTTTTAATGGGGTCACTTGCTTTCTTGATTTTTTGTTTTTTGAGTTCCTTATATATTCTGGATGTTAAACCTCTGTCAGATGTATTGCGGGTGAAGATTTTCTCCCATTCTCTGGGTTTTCTCTTCACTTCCCTGGTTGCCGCCTTTGATGTACAGAAGCTTTTTAGTTTAATGAGGTCCCATTTGTTGGTTCTTGACCTTGTTTCCTGAGCAATTGATGTCCGATTTGAAAATCCTTTCCTACACCTATATCTTGTAGATTTTTGCCAATGTTTTCTTCTAACAGATTCAGAGTTTCAGGCTTTACATTGAGGTATTTGATCCATTTGGAGTTAACTTTTTTGCAAGGTGAAAGATAGGTGTTTAGTTTCATTCTTCTACACGTGGATAGATCTAGTTTTGCCAGCCCCATTTGCTGAACATGCTGTTTTTCCTCCAGTGAATGTTCTTTGCCCCTTTGCAAATATCAGGTGGCTGAAATTGCATGTACTCGTATTTGGGTCTTCAGTTTTGTTCCATTGATCTATGGGTCTATTTTTGTGCAAGGACCCTGTTGTTTTTATGACTATAGTTCTGTAATGTAGCCTAAAGTCTAGTATAGTAGTCCCCTGGGCATTGATCTTAGTGCTCAGGGTTGCTTTGGCTGTATGAGGTCTTTTGTGCTTCCATATAAATCTTAGATGTTTTTTTCCAATTCTGTGAAAAATGTCATGGGGATTTTGATTGGCATTGCAGTGAATCTATAAATGGTTTTTGGTAGGATGGTCATTTTCCCAATATTAATTCTTCCAATCCATGAGCATGGGAGGTCCTTCCATCTTCTGATGTCTTCCTCAATCTCTTCCTTTAAAGATTTAAAATTTTTATTGTAGAGGTCTTTAATGTCTTTATTCTGTGATATGTATATATATATATTTTTTTGAAGCTATTGTGGAGTGTTTCCATGTGCTCTTTCTCTGATTGCTTGTTATTGGTATATAGAAAGGCTTCAGACTTTTGTAGGTTAATTTTGTAACCTGCCACTTTACTGAACATGTTAATAATTTCTAGGAGTTTTCTGGTGGAATTTTTGTCATCTCTTAAATATCATATCATCTGCAAAAAGGGCTAATTTGATCTCTTCATTTCCAATTATTACTCCTTTAATTTCCTGCTCTTGTCTTATTGCTCTTGCAAGAGTTTCAAGCACTATGTTAAAGAGAAGTGGAGATAGTGGACAGCCTTGTCTGGTTCCCGATTTCAAAAATATGGAACGCTTCATGAATTTGCGTGTCATCCTCGTGCAGGGGCCATGTTAATCTTCTCTGTATTGTTCCAATTTTAGTATATGTGCTGCTGAAGCGAGCACAATCTCTGTTCTTCTTTATTGGACTTATTCTTTTATTTGCATAAGAGCTTATTGGATGACCTTGAGCCAAGGGGCAGCTGCTTTGCTCACTTACCCTATAAAAGTGCAGTCCTTCCAAGTGTGCCTCTCGCCACTCATCAAAGAAGCTTTTGAACAGATGGAGACTGTTACAAAGTTCCACAAACGCAAAGACTAAGTGAGTGTGAAGTGCCCATCCCTGAGTGACACATCTACAGTGCAGCCTCTATAACCAGGGAATATGGAAGAGAGGGTGGAAAGAATGTAAGAGCCAGAAGGACAAGACACCGACTGCTAGTTATGCCTTCTAGACACGACAGGGAACTTCACCAATGAAATCTCCATAGTGTGGAAGTCCATCGAGATCTGCATAATGACAAACTGGGTTGACATGCCAAAGTGGATGGGGAAATGTCCTGGGGTCCCATCTCAAGATGCAGAGCTACAAATAAGTAACCAATGGATGGACGGAGAATCAGGGACTCTAAGGACTAGTTCACCGAGAGGTTATCTGATTATCTAATCCTAAATGGGCAGCCCTAAATCTAAGTACACATGAGCACCAGTAAATGCACTCTGCATTGAGAGGGAGAGCATAGGAGGAGTCGGAGGGTCAATTTGATGAACGCAAAGACAATTTCATGTATGAAATTCTTAAGGATAAAAATCTTCAAATGAAGTCATTTCTGTGGAATTCAACAATGACGATCCATCTTTCACCCTGGTTCTGTCGTTGGATGGAACACATCCAAACTCCGGCTGCTGGGCTATCATCATAGGTGATCTCGTAGAGGCCATAGCGATAATTTCCCTTTGTTTGTACTCTCTTCAAGGTTTGTTACTGTGGCCTGAGTATTTATAACTAGAACATAAACTAATGTATTTTAGAATTGCAACATGTCAATTTTTTATTTAGAAAGTATCAAGACAGTGATTCTGGAAGAGGAAGAGGAGATACACGTTCAGGAAAGCAGCTTCAATATTGTAGTGCAAAACGTTGTATTTTGAAATGGGAAGGCGCAGTCTGTTCGCAGTATGGGTTTCTTCCCTTAGGAGCCAAACACAATTTATGTCTATTAGTGATTCAGTAAAGCTTGATTCACATCTTAATGTATATTCAGGATTTTCATTTCTTTATGATGGCTATGATGTTTTTAATGCTGAAACTATGACAAAATTAGAATCTTCTTGTGAAACTTTAGACTCAATGATCAGACCCATTATCAATTATTCCTGTTTATTTCAATGAGATCATGTGTTTCATAATTCCTTCATTAGCGGTGTACCCAGGCTGTAAAACCTAGTTGAAATGCGTGTATCCATCATATAAATGCATTAAGGATTTCTGCTAACCTTATGGTATATAGATTAAAAAATAAATCTAAAATATTATAGAGTTGAATTATTTCAGTCCTAAAAGAGAGCCGCTCTGCATGCCGTACAGTGGCGGGCTTAGCATTCTGCTCATTAGGAGCCAAGGCATTTCATATCTCCTTTCTTATGCCAAGTAGTTTCTGTGAGTTAAAATCGGTACCAGAGATCAAGGAAGCCGATTAGATCTTCCTGTGGTAGAACAGCAGGCCGAGATCAATGAAGCTTTTTATCTTAAATTATATTTTCAACTCAACCTCATTAAATTCTTTTCCTTCTGTTTGTCATTGTTAGGGTTACTATTTTTCCCATTTCCTCTCAGCCCTGTTACCATTTTTAAACTGTCTTTTAGAACTAACCCTTGCACGCACTGTTCATTATTTCTAGCAGTGACAGCATATTGAGTGCCCAGTTAGCAGTCACCCTGGGCCGGTGACCCACACAGGGAAATTCAGGTATTTTTCCAGTCGTGGACCCTGTTCCCCGATGAACATTAACGCCCAAACACATTTTCACATTTGTGTTTCTTCAAATTCATATTTTAAATTATTTTTAGTCAAGAAATTGATATAATGTAATAAATGAAAAAAAACTACCTTTTCCCTCAGTTTTGATTTTGTTTTTCGAGGAGTAAATTGGAAACAGAGGAAATATTTCCCTCAGTAGAGGACCTGGGTCTGTGTTGGAATGAAGCTGTCCTATTTTTAAAAGCTCATTTCTGTGTGATTTGTGATAATTACTCCATTTCTCATTTATTAACAATGCAATGAGAATATAAATATATATTTTACATAATTACAAATACAGGTATAATTTTGACTTCAATAAAAGTTATTCTAAATAAAGTGAATTTTTTCAAATATTTTCTTACTGAAATGTATCAGATAAACCAATATTATTGAGCACAACTACTGGAAAGACCAAACACACTCATAATGAATTAAAAGAAAAGGGCCCTTACCTGAAGATGCTTCAGGCCTCTTAGGCCCTTGCTACTTGAACAAATATGTTACCAAACTCAAATTTTATGAAAAGTATTTACATTTTTACCAACTTTAATCTGTTCCATGTTTGTGTTTAAAGAATGGGAGTTGTATTAAAATAAAAATTCCATTTCGGTTATTATCTCCGCAGCTGTCTTAACTGAGCATGGGATTGGACAGAGAGGATTCTCATTATGTGTATGGAGCAGTTAGTCAGTGATTGATGCCAAAGTTATAGACAGCACAGAAGGGGTCCTTTTGTTACTGGCTATTAGACAAATTAGGTCTTACAAATTCATGACCCGCCCTCCCCTCAAGTTGGTACGTCCTCCCCACCCCCACCTCTCACTTCTGAATGAACCCACCTCATGCCTTCTGCCGGGCGCCTGACTCCATTATCATGGATAATTAATATTGCTAGTAATCATGATTGAGAGGAAACAGAAGCTTGAGGAGGGAGGCGTTGACCCAGGGAGGGCCAGAAAAAGACTTTGGTTCTTAGATTCCACAGAGCACAGTCCAAGATACCTCACTGCAGTAATGACAAACGAACGTTTCCACGTCACAACCCCAAGTTAGTTTTCCCTCCCGCTTTATGTGAGGAACCATTTTTCTTTTCAGTTGCTTTACTTCTGTCAGGATCAGGAGAGAGGAATCATAAAAAAAAATAAAATTATTTAGACTTTTTTTCATCAATGAGGAGACTGTGGGGATTGGATGCACTCCCTGCCCAGCTTGTTCGAGTTGGAGTTCCTTGTGGAGTTTTTGAACTGGCATTCCCGACAGTGACACTTTCAGGTAGACTTGAACAGGCCCCGTGGCATCCATTTGAAGTGCATGGCATTTTTATTTATTTTAGGAGGGTATGTCTTGATTCTTGAGTGTTTAGAGTTCCATGAACACATTATTATGTTTATTAAAATAATGATATTGGTAGCTCTTATGCTTTTATAATAGAACTAGTGCATTTGCCGTTCACTAGACGTTATTCGTCACTAAACCCCATGTATTTTTTCTCATTTATTCTTAAACTTGGCAGTTTCCAGTTATACACAATAAAACTGAAAAACAATCAATTCTAACTACTTACCCAGTGTTTCCTAGTCTGTAAACAGATCTTGTACGTTATAGGCAAAGAAATAGTATGAATTACATTTGGTTATTAGCAACATAAAATTAATATGCAATTATTCATAAATGTTATTGATAATGATATAACTCATCTAACTTGAAGCTTGGTGGGGCACTTGTAGAATATATGTAATCCAATGTTTTGTGTGAGTGTGTGTGTGTGTGTGTGTGTGTGTGTGTGTGTGTGTGTGTGTGTGTGTGTGTGTGTGTGTGTGCGTGTGCTGTTATATAGCAGCAATCTAGGTTTATAATATTTATGTTTCTCTATAAAGGCACTCCACATGTTTAGCTGTCATTGTTCATTCCTAAATGCCCCCCTCCCCCACTAACTTTCCTGTCTCTATGGATGAGTCTACTTTGGACATTTCATATAAAGGGACCCACGTAACATGTGGTCATGTGTGTTTGTGTTCCTCTCATCACCACAATGCCTTTTAACATTTTTAAATTTGATCATTATTGTTATTATTTTATGCATGTGTGTATGCATGGTATATGTGCAGGTGAGTGTGTCATGGTGTGTGTGGGGGGCTTACAGGATAACTTGTGAAGTCAGTTCTTTCCTTCTACCTTGACATGGATGGCCCTCAGTTCGCCAGGCTTGTATGGCAAGCGCCTTACCTGCTGAGCCACCTCACCAGCCCTCGGCATAATGTCTTTAGATAAGTTTTCAGAGTTGTGTCTGTTCTTCCACATCGTAGTGCTTGGGTGGTTCCTACTGCTGATACCGTTCCAAAGTGTGAGTGCAGGTTCATTGTCTCCTCTTCACACATTACGAGTGATGCTGCTGTGAACGTTTCCATTCACATTTTCTTGTGAATATTTGCTTTCGTTTCACCTGGATATACACATAGGAGTGGAATTTCTGGGTCATAGTGCTGCTGGGTGAAAGCTTCAAAGGGATTTTCCACCACCGTGTCATGTTGCGTCACCACCCGTGATGTATTAGGATCCCAGTTTATCTCTATGCTATATAGCACTTATTTTTGTCTTTTTAATTAAAGCTTTCTAATGGGTATGAAGAAGAATCTTATTTAGGTTTTGATTTGTGTTTGCCAATGATTAATGGCACTGAACATGTTTTCATGTGCTTACTTGGTTTATGCATATCTTCTTTGGAGACATATCTATCCAAGTCCTTAATTCATTTTCAAATTGGAATCTCAGGCTGTTTTCTGTTTGTTGTTGAAGTGTAAGTGGGTTTTTTTTAAACATCTTAGGTACAAGTCCCCTGTCAGATATGTGCTTTTGCAAACACTTTTTCTTATTCTTTTGGTTACCTTTTCTTGATGCTGCTTTGAGCTGCATAACTTAAGATGTTTTATTTACTAAATTCCTTGAAAAATGTACACGTGTATATAATACATTCTGGGAACTCTCTCCCTACATCCTCTCTTATCTCCTTCCTGCTCCAGTCAGCTACCCAACTCCCTACTTGTTGTTTAGTTCTTTCGGTTTTATGCTAATTTTTTCTAACTCCATCACAAAACAAGTGATTTGATCAAAATAGACATTAATTTATCAAGCTGACTGAATAAAAACTCACTATAGCCTTGCACATAAAAATTTACCTCTAATCCACGTGCCCTTCATAAACATTAATGAACCTTAAATTCAACATGTATTGACTATCTCGTGTGTCTAGTACTACCAGAGAATCTTGTAAAATTTTGCTAAAGAACTTTGTTTCTGGGTGAAGAGAATGTAAATACATGATTACAGTGAATATTTTGTGAAAGAGGCATAGAAATGGTAATGGTATAAAATAGAAAGGAGACAGTGATCATTTCTTTCTGGATAAGTCAAAAAATATCCTGGAGCTAATTAAAAGGTAAGTGCATATTTGTAGGGAACAAAAGAAAGAAGAAAGAGAGAGAGAGAGAGAGAGAGAGAGAGAGAGAGAGAGAGAAGAAAGGAAGGAAGGGCTCAGAGGTCGAATGCTTGAACACGGGTGAGGCCCGAAGGAAGGAGAGGGAGGGAGGGAGGAGGGAGGGAAGGAGGGAAGGAGGGAGGGAGGGAAGGAGGGAAGGAAGGAGAGGGAGGGAGGGAAGGAAGGAAGGAAGGAAGGAAGGAAGGAAGGAAGGAAGGAAGGAAGGAAGGAGAGGGAGGAAGACATCACAACTATGTAGGAGGTTGCAGTTAACTCCCCATGTTTGGAACAAATGGCTCAGTGGCCACAAGGTGAATTGGCAAAGCAGGAAGTGACCATGCTGAACAGCTCAGAGATTCTCTCTGCAGTGGGAAGTCCTTGATAAGGTCTGAACAGATTTGAACTGTGTTCTGTGTTGTTGGCTCTTCCATCAGTTTGACAAGCCATTTCTTCATTATACAAATACTTCTTGAAGCCCTCTTATATGACAGATACTGACTCAATGCTGACATTGTGAAAATAAGCAAGACAGATCCTGCTATCCAACAGCTCTCATGAACTCAGGTTGCCAGTGTTCTCAAATGCGACTACTTCCTAATAGTATGGTGACTGAGTAATTCAGGGGCCTCGGGTTAACTTACAGTGAAGTTCATTAATGTTTATGAAGGACACCTGGATTATTAGAGCAGCAGTGATTTTTAATTAATCTTAGTGAATGTACAAAAACTAGATGAAAACCCTAGCCATCAATGAGGGTTGGATTTAAAATGATGCTCTCAAGCATGCAAAAAACTTTGTCTATGAAGTCTTTTGACAACTGTTAGTGAGGAAAACACAAACAACAGCAAAAATAGTAATACTCTGGATACATGCACTCTAGCAGGGTAGAATTCCAGTTTAAACTGAATTTCTGGATTAGGAAGTCCTCTAATGAAGGAGATATGGGAAGTGTAGTTTCCTGAGAAGCATCAGGTGAACGACAACCTCAAATAAAATACACCAAGTCACCTGAAAATGTATGTGGTTTTGAATACACCCCCAGTCAGGTCACATGTGTTGTTTTACGTCTGTTTTATAAGCCTGAGGACTGGAGACTGAAACCAACCTATGAGTGGACTGGAGTTCGTCTGGCCAGAAGCAGCTTCCCAGCACTTTCCGGTTTCCATCAGCAACCCACCCAAGGTGTGTTTGTAACACCTCAGTTTGATTAGGAAGTGTCAAATCTTCATTTGGACTTTAAACAGGTTTCAATATTTGGCAGAAGTCTAATCTGCAAGAGGTAGAAATAGATGTGAGATAGAGGTTTGTGTCCTGATAATCCAAATCAATTGTAATTGACTACAATATGACTTAGGTTCTTCAGAAAACTCTCATTTGGAGATGATGATTTTATTCATTACCCTGCATGTCATTTTCACTCTAAGATTTGATATTTTGTCTGACAGGAAGATTGTTATTAATTTTATAAACCTAAACAAAGAAAATAGGGAAGGAGTACTTTATATTGGGTGGCAGGAGGCCTCATAGGTAGAATAGCTGTGGCAGAGCTGAGAGGGAGCAGGTGATTCACAGGCACAAACAGACGACAGGCAAGAGAAGGGCAGAATAAGGACAATAGCTGGGCTGTTGAAAAGGCGGATCGAGGGGCTGGAGAGATGGCTCAAGGGTTTAAGAGCATTGCTGCTCTTGCAGACCACCCAGGTCCGATTCCCAGCACCCACATAGTAGCTACCAACCATATGTAGCTCAAGCTCTAGGGGCTCCAATGCCCTCCTTGCATGCATGTGGTACACTTGCATAAATGCAGACAAAGTACTCATACACATAAAATAAAAATAAACCAAAGAAAAGGTGGATTGACAAGGAGCAAATCTTTTTAAATTTCCCAAGGGAAAGGAGGTGAGGAAATGGAACTGGAAAAAGAAACAATAAGACCACACCTACCACCCCCGCCAAGGCTCAGGGACTTTGTGGAAGAGGTTGGCAGAAAGAATATAAGAGAGGAAGGGGTGGAATGTTACCTGGAAGTGTCCTCCAACCACTGAGCCAGCAAGCTATAGTCACACCTCCTTCCCATGCTCATCAAGGAGTCAAGGGGGAGTCAGTTACCCTTCCCACCCAATCAGTGGACCTTAGCTCCATGTCGGGGAGGGGCTAAGGATATATAAGCCGAGAATGCCACGAGGCATCTCTCTCACCACTTTGTGCAGCTGTCGGGAAGTCACAGGATCTATATTTGAGTGTGGACTTTCCAGTGCAGCCATAAATGGGGGGTGCCCACTCCTCTGCAAGTAAACCCCACCCTACACTCTGTTAAAAAAAAAGAAAAGAAAACGATAGGTGTTTGGATAGATGGATAGATGAAAGGGATCTGACTAGACTGCAAGTGGATGGACTTGCACTGGGGAATGTCTGGGGTCACTGACTTAACACAGTGGGCCTTAATACCCAGGACAGGATACAGGTTCCAGTGGGGGGGCATGGGAGGGTGCTGGTGGGGATGGGGCTCTAAAGATGATTCAGATTGTTTGAGATATTCTATATTAAATACAACAAAATTTAATAAAAACAAGTTTGTGGAGCACACTTTTAATCCCAGGGAGGCAGAGGCCGGCGGATCTCTGTGAGTTCGAGGCCAGCCTAGTCTACATAGCGAGTTCCAGGCAAGATGGGGCCACAGGGAGACCCTGCCTCAAAAAGACCAACAACAACAACAACAAACAAACAATAAGGCCGGGAGGTGGCTTATTCAGAAAAAGGGAGAATGGACAACTACCAGATCTCCTAAGGGTCATGTGAGACAAATTCTAGGAGCCTAGCACTGGGTGTGGCAAATGAAAGGCACCTGTTGAGTTCAGCATTCACAGTGGTTCCAGCCAGTGTCAGTTTACGAATCTACAGAGAGTGGGCCAGGGCTACGCCTTCCACATCAGTGGCTGTGAAAAGAAGTAGAACGGAACAGGACTGTCATCCTGCAAGAGGACAGACTATCAAGAGAGGGCTTTGTGGATTTCAGTGGGGTGGACTGGAACCTGTCACACTCAGAGGAAATGAGCAGGTGAGAGAGTGGAGGTGATTTGTTTGGGTGACTGGCAGCTCCTGTTCCACTCAGGATAAGAGACTTTGGGTTCCTTTCATTTATCATGGTGCTTCTGTCCCTGGTAAACTTACTGTTGTCAGTTCTTTCATGTTATGTCTTACAGAACTTTTGGTACATGCTGCAAAGTGAAACAAAAAACATTACATGAGAATAAAATTAGCGATTCTAGAAGCTTATTATGAAATGCTTTGACAAGTAGGAAATCAGCTACCTTAACCTAATACCTTCTGCACTATTCTTTCTGTGAAAAGGAAGTATTTTTATGAATATTGTAAAATACACAGAAGTGGGTGATTAAGAATTTAATTTCAAACCCACCTCAGGGGCTGAGCTGGCAGTCAGTAGGTGCTGCTGGTGTGTTTTCCCACAAGATGTGAAGATAATTGGTACAGTTGACACAGAGGATTCCAGTACACGGTCTTCACTGTTAGGAAAGCTGAAATCTGAGGGTACAAAACTATGCACATGGAAAGACAGCTGAGAGTGTGACACCATATTCACTTTGACCAACGCTTTAATGAATGGATGGGATGCAATGGGAACTTAGAAAAATGCATGGCACTGATTTCAAGTGTTTCTTTCCTTGGCCAAGACAAAAATCAAGCAATCGTCAGGCTGGAAAGGTGTGTGGAGGTGAAGCTAGTCATTCTCACAAATTAGGGACTACCGTTTATTGGTGACACAGTAGGTGCTTTAATGTGCACGACGATTTGTGAAGTTGGCAGGATGTGGTTTGTTTCAGCGATTTGAGCATTTAGCTCATTGGGGTAATGGCTTGGCAGGACATTTTAGAACAGTAGAGGTCCCTGTGTGCTGCATCCCTCACCCCTCATGGTCTCTTTATCCTGTGATCTCCAGGCATCTGCACCCTCTTCAGTGCTCCTGAGATTCACCCTCAAACGGGCATTAATAGGAGATGATTCAACTTGGAGCATCCAGATACTTGGCCGTCCAGCCCTTTTAAGCCAAAGATAGGATACAACATACGTTCTGCTAAAGAGATTTACCTGAGCTTTGGAATCTGAACCTAGCTAGTTTTTGCTGAACCGTGAATCCCAGCAGTAAACACTAGCCACTTCTATTATCTGTTGCAATTGTGTTCAGGTGTTGAGCCCCAGCACTGCTGGGAAGCGGGTGGCACAGGCCCTCATCAGTACAGCTGAGCTGTGGGACTTGGGTCGGGGGCTAGCTTCTCTTTTTTCATTCATTTTCTAAGACAGGTTATCTTGCTTCCCCAACAGTTCTATGAACAACCCAATAATTTTTTCAATAAATGCCATTTCTGCTTTAACCTGCAGAGTTTTCTGTTGCCTTCACCTAAGAATTGTCTTAGGACTTTGGGTGGAAATGATGTACACTTTTCATGTCAGCCTGAAGAGTTTAAACTGCACAGGGACCACACCAATATTAAAGGGTTCTACATAGTAAGAGGACATTACCCAAGTGATTCTTTATGGAGATTACTGTCACCATTATGTAAAGCGAGTTCTTTGTGAGGGAATCTATAACTAGTGCTATGCCCTGGAAGTTAACTGTCCCCCAAAATCCATGTTAAAGGCCAAGCACCAGGTGGCCCTATGGAAAGTGGTATGGATTTAGGAGATGAGCTCTTATCAGAGAGCTTCAGGGCTCTGGGTGCTTGCCTTCAAGAGGATTCTATGACTCTCGTCCTTTCCTCTCTTCTTTCCCACACTCTTCCTAGCATTACCATCTTGTACATCCATCAGAGGCTTAGAGCAATAACACAAGCTATATCAAACCCTTTTCTCTTTATAAATTAATTATCTCAGGCATTTTGGTGAATAGGAAGACAGACAGATAAGAGAGGGACAGTGGATCACTTTAACTAGAGAGCTGGTTTATAGAAGAAAAGGGTTAGACTGAGTTTGAATAGATTATATATATAATCAAAGTGGGATTGGACAAGCATTAAGAGATGTGAAAGTCAAACTTTAATAACAGTAAGGTGTTGTTGCATCAAGTAATTTTCTAATCAAATGAGTTACTACTTTGATGAAAAAGCCAGAAGGCTAACCCATGGTTATTTTCAGCCTTCTGTCATTTGCGGAGTGTATTTACATCCAGAGGTAAGGAGTCAAAATCCACTGGGAAAGAATGAAAGACTATAAAATAAGACCCACCTCTGTGGCACGCTTTACGTAAGCGTTTGCCTGCAAGTCTTTCCACATCAAGTGAATAAAATCAGGGTAAACAAACACTAACTGCATTTATATTATCTATGGGGTAATAAAAAGAAAATAAATTTATACAAGAAGTAGAAGCTGAGTTATCTAAGAAATGCCATGATTACCAGAACCTTGGCAGTTGGCCGCCACGTTGTTGTCTTACTACTTAAAAGCCTACCCAGAAGCAAGAGGGCTTCTGGGTAGATGAAAACTGGACATAGTCAAGGTGGTTCCTTTATTTTGCATCAAAAATCTTTGTATTATTGAAAAAGAGGTTTATCTCTTTCCTTTAGATATTTAAGGATGATATTCATGAAAGACACTTTTCCCTAGCACTGCTGTAAGAAAGAAAACCATCAAAAGTGCAACTTTGTAATCTTCTGGAAGAAAGTGCAAGTAATAACAAATCCTGTGGAAGGCAACCAAATGCATTCAGATGTTTCCACTCTTGTCCCAGTACTCTCAGGTGGACCAAGTGGGTTGCAGAGACAGGGCACAGACAGTGGCGTGAAAAGAGCCGCGCTGTTTAATGAAGAACTCCACTTTGTCACTCACTAGCTGTGTTGGAGATCGCCTTTCCTCCTCTTGGCCCCAGCCTCCTTATCGCTCAAGCAAAGGCATCATGAAGGGTCCCTGGGGAAATGCCTGCAGAGAGAAGTACGATTTAGGAAATAACAATGACCACAGAGGCAGTGAACAGATGATGCTGCAAAATGAAGTTGCAGCCTTCACAGCAGAAGTCGGGAACAGTCGCTCCTTCTCTTAAAGGTCATTGCTCCTATCCCAATAGGGATGGCATGGTGTTGGCACAGTGAGAACCTGTTGTCTTTGTCTGGGATGGCACCTCCCCTTTCGAGCAGCTATCTGTTTGCCTTTTAATATAATTAGGCAGACCAGATTGGTATTTAGTCTTGTTCTGACAATGGCAAATTAGGCTTAACTCTTTAATTACAATGAGAAGGAAATCACCTTTCTGATGTCCTTCAATTAGCTCAAGCAGCTGTTAAGTTATAATTAAAATTTCACATGGATCATTTGAGTTCTTGGAATGTTTCCATTTAATAACAAAACATTTGCATATATGCATTCAGTTTTCAACAACCTTTTCAAATCTGTCAGTGGTAAACCAAGAGCATCGATACTGTATTAAACAAAGTCTTTGTAGTCTTATACGCAGACAGCTGGGTCCCACAAATGAAAAATGGAAGTGGAAAAAAGTGACCGAGCAGCATTAGCGCCTCCAAGTTTCCTGGAACTTGTTCAAAGAGTCAAACTTTGGTTTCATGTATAGTTACCAAAGGAAAGGAGAAAGCAACCAGAAGAAAGAGGTCACTTGGTGCTTGACAACGGTGTACATACTTTTGATAAGTCCCATTTGGCAACCCACCCCATTGTGACTTTATACATGGCTTCTTTTCACCTGGCATTTTCAAAAGTATACATATGAAAGGAAAAGTTACATGTGCAGATTAATATCCACTTAGGTTTTACCAACAAATCCCTCTCTTTGAAATCCCCCCCCTTTGGTGGAGTTGACCAACAAAACCCTCTCTTTGAAACTGCTCTGTTCAATATTTGCCTGCTATAATTGTGGATTCAACTATGTACAACCAAGATATAAGAATAAACATATTTTAAGCATAGTTATAATTTAGACATTTAGACATACAGTTTAAACATATTTATAATTTAAATATTAAAAGTCTTTGAAATACTAAATGCTGGGCAAATTAAAGTGAATTCACTTGAAGAATAGTCAGACAGGGAGTAGTAAGGTGGCCGTGGAGATGGGGGAGAGGGTCTGAATGTGACCAAAATGTAGTGTATGAGCTTCTCAAAAAATCAACAAAAATATTTTTAAAACAAAAAAGCTGTTGATTTACAGCAAATAAATTAAATGTCAGAAAATGTCCAAAACATAAGGGAGTGCAAATGATTCTCCCTTTTTAGGTGTGATTTGTATTTTCTACTCTTTGACATTGGTAGAAAGAGCTGATAAAGTTGTGTGTTAGTAACAGCATTGGAAGAGTATAGGTATCACAGTATAGACTGATGGCCAGAGGCTCAGATTCTATCCAGGCTTATTCATTGATAGCCTGTGTTGACAAAAAGAATTCTACATTGGCTAAAAACCCAATGGTGCCTTCCCAACCATCAACCTGTATTTTATATTATTGAATTTCAACCACCAAGATAATTGTGTCTCTGGGAATTAAAGAATGCATGTGGAGAAGGAAGAGAGATGCAAGAGGAACGTCTGATGCCCTAACTACACCAGTGTGCACACTTTGGGGGCTCCCAGCTGTGAGCGGCGCATTTTCCATCTGCCTTTACTAATTTTATTATGACCTTTCAGAGCTGATCTCATCTGGAAGAGAGTTGGCCCAGACACCTTCACTGTGTCAATTTTATTTTTGAACAACTGAAGGGAAGAGTTAGTAACAGGTGGCATTCTGGCATTAAAAAAAAAAAAAAAAAGTTCAACTAGTATCTCATTCTGTCATTAGCAAAGTATTGCAGGGTGGTTTAAAGATTTGTTGTAAATGGTGAGGCTTACCACTCTGCAAGCCCACAGTTTACCTCAGGGAATCATGGTTAGAGCTAAACTCTCGAGTTTAGAGGATTCTTTGGAAAATGTTTGTTTTTAAAGTGTTTGTATCTTACAGAAATGAATGACAGAACCCTGAAAAGATTACTTTGTTTATTCTGACTCCAAAGTACAGAAGGGTGTCTCTCTCTCTCCCTCTCTCTTTCTCTCTTTCTTTCTCTCTGTCTCTATCTCATCCTTAGAACATTTACTGAATGCTCTGTTTCACTTAGTGTACATAAAAGACTTAACCTCTTACCACTTTATCTTGATATATACGTCTCACATAGGAGAAAACTGAAGCCAAATAAGGTTAATAAATAATGCTCAGTAGAGAACAGAGTCAGAGTTAGATCTATGCACATCTTCTGCCGAGGTCTTAATTAGTATAGTATTATATTCCCTGATTCATTAATTGGAAAACTACAACTAGGTCTTGGACTCACCTAGGAACTAGGAATACAAAACTAAGCACTGACCTCATAGTGTTGACAGCATAGGGATCATTTTTTCCTTAGAAGTCAATCTCATGTGTTGGTGTAATCCCTACAGGTTCTAGGCTTTAGCATGGGGTATCTAGGAGGTGCACAAGGCCTACAGTAATGCCAGGAGTTTCCACATTCTCCAAGGTAATAGGCAAGAGCTAGTCCCTCATGACCCCAGCAGCCTTGACTGACTGCTTGGGGAGTTGCAACAGCTCTGTAGCTCCTAACCTGTTAGACACAGAGGATCAGGGTTCCCATCGATCTTAAATTATCCTCCGCTTTCCAACAGCCTGAAACACACACAGTCACTTTTGGAGAGAGAAAGACCTCCTCCAGATTCTTGTAGGTAAGCAACAGTCCACATGGAACCCCAAGAGGAAAGGTTTACTGCTTTTCAGTCCCACTAGGAGGAAGGTGACACCATAGTTCTTACCTTGTACCTTAGGGGTAATTGTGAATGAGAAAGGAAAGGGATTGTGCTTAGAACTAGTAGCAAGTCTGAAAGTTCCTCTGTGCAACATGAATTTGTGATGTCGTGTAATGCCTCCGAAGGTCTTGTCGCATGCAGTTGCAGGAGAGGAATTTGAGGCATGGGAGGAAGGCAAAAGGCCCTCTCTCATTGGTCACCCTGCATAGCCAAAGAACAGAACTCTGTTCAGTCTGCCAGAACTTCCATACATAGTCCTTCACGCAGGAAGAGAGCACCTGGTTACACTCAGTGTTTAACCCAGGATCTCGCTATTTATTCTTCCCATTACTGTGTCATCATTAGGAAACCTTCTATTGAAATGCCAGAATGTTCCAAGAAATGGTCTGAATAATACCCATCCATTTAATCCTATGGCTGCTACCTCCAGTCTAGTTTGTAGGTGAGAAACTCAGGCTGAAAAAGTTGATTGATTTTCCTCAAATCACCCAGATACTAAGTAACAGAAGCAGATCAGAATTCAGGTCTTTTTGATCTCAAAGCTGCTGCCTTGAACTAATCCAAGTCATAAGAAGACAGTCCTGCAATGGCCAGTCACCCACATGGGGTCCCTGGAGAGATTTTAGGACTTTCAATGTACTTTAGAGAGGTCTGTCTTTGACTCTGAAGCACAAATCCATGGATTTATTGCATGTGTAGACGCTTTGCCATCCAGTGTCCTGTGGCATCAAAGTGTGGAAATAAACAGATTGCGAGCACGTAAGCAAAGCTAAGCTAAAATTTTGTCTTTTAGGAATCACCACTCACTAGAGATTATTTTCCTTCTGGATTTCATTACTTAGCATTTCTAAAATAAATCTTTACCTATTAAATTACTTAATTTAATTACTAAGGGTCTAGGATAGATTTATTTAACAAAGTTTTAAAAATCACCTATGATGGAAGCTGACGAGATGGTTCAGCTGATAAGGACACTCACTGAGGACCTGGACTTGGTTCCCAGCACCCACATCAGGTGCCTCATGACTTCCTATAATCCAGTTCTAGGGGATCCAACAACCTCTGGTCTCTGTGGGCACCTGTGTGCATGTGGTACACATAAACTCACACAGGTACACACAGTAACTAAATATTCTAGAAAATCACCTATGATATATGTCATATCTGCCCCCATTCTTTTGTTTCGTGGTGGGTTTTTGTTTGGTTGTTTGTTTTGTTCTGTTTTTGCCATGTTAGGGGTGGAACATATGGCTGCATGCCTTATACCCCATAGAATGAGTTTTTGATGTTTCAGTTCTAACTTCACAAGCTCTTCCTTTCTTCTGAGCTTTACGTTTCTTTTTTTAATTTTATTTTTCTTTTATGTGTGTGTATTGCCTGCATGTATGTAAGTGCACTCATGTCATGCAATGCCCAAGGGGGATGGAAGAGGCTGCCGGATCCCCTGGAACTGGAGTTACAGACAGTTGTTAGTTGCCATGTGGCTGCTGGGATTCAGACCCAGGTCTTCTGCAAGAACAGCCCCTGTTCTTAACCGATGAACCATCTCTCCAGCCCTGAACTTTACATTTCTTATATAGAAGAATGTTCCTGGTTCTTTCCTCAATGGTGTATATTTTAGTATGTTATTTGAATGGTGCTCTGTATTTGAGATGGATGTTAAATCACACATTTAGAAATGCTTTTTAGGCAGAATTTATGCATCCATCCCACCCACTTTGTGCATGAGCCATCATGGCGGAAACTTTTGTAGGCCCTACAAGCAGACATTAAACATTACAAGTGATACTGCAGTATGGTCAAGCTGAACACTAGTAGCTTAGAAATATCAGGACCAATTCGGCATACACTGTCACAGAAGTGTGCATAGAAAATTATATGGCATATTTTGGTGAAAAAATGGAGCTTTAAAAATATTATTCATAAATGGAATATGAACCTAATTGTCACATTAGTAGACAGCTTGAAAGGCACATCATCAAAACTTACTTTTGTGCACAGTATGAACCATAAAACACATAGAAAAGCACACAAGAGTCACCATCTGAAATACTAATATCCACTGACAGCCTCATGAAGCACAAGATCTATACTTGATGACTGGATTATGAGGAACTTAAACTACAAGACAAAAAACTATCTCATGTCCCAAAAGAGACATATTTAGAGAGAGTCCTCTACGTGTAAAAGTAAGTATGTATATAAATGCGGATGTACATATATTTACATATATGCATATACAGAACTCTGCATACATATGTGTGTGCATTATGATACATAAAATCACTCATCTATACACACATATATTTAGAACTTTAAAAGAATCTTACACAGGGGTTCCTCTAACTTCAAAGCAGAGATGATCATATTTATATGTAGCCCATCATCTTCCAGTCATGTGAGAGGTTTATATGCTAGTGTGCAGATCTAGGTGTTAGTGTTCAGGTTATAATTTTTTCTATTCAGAATAATCACTGAGTAGAGACAAAAGCATATAAATAATGAATTAATTATTCAATTAATTTTTCATTAGCCTTGTTCTGGAATTTTTATTTTATTTCATTTAATTGTAACAAATACTGAAAGTATGATTAAAATATGCTTGCCGGGTTCCTTCTGGTATACCTGGCAAAAGAGCCACATTCCTATAAATTTCTCTTTCTTTCACTTTTTACTTTGAATGTGCCGAAAAAGAGCTTGTCCCTGAATTGGTCTTGAGCATGCTTGTTATGAGTTATGGATGCTTTACTGATAAAATTTGGCTTTCTGGAACAAATGGGTGTTCAAACCTGATTTTATTAATGTGGTCGAACATTGTGGAACTAAAACAAGAAAAATCCTGCATATTGCCACAATTTGAGGCCACATGGATCATAAACTGTTCTATTTATATGTCACTGGTAGACATAAATGGTATTATCTCATCAGGAAGAAAAGAAAAGAAAAGATCCACAACCGAAGTGTCAGGACTGTGCATCTTGCCACCGAATGTCAGATAAAGGTGAAGCTTTTAAACAGGAGGCCCTTGATTTAGTGCCTTTAATGTACCCGGGAAGGGATAGCTCTCCGCATCATTAGTGTGACAGGGTGAAAGGGGCAACACGTTTCTTCTGTTCCTCTGGAAGGAGTATGAATCTGGCACAACTCTTATGTCAGAACCTCCATCACCTCTCTCACAGATGATGTAGATTTTAATTGTACTCCGGGCCGACGTGCATCGCACCAGCTCCTACGTGACACTGAGATAGATGAAGCCATTTGTTGGCATTACCAGAGCCAGCTGCGTGCCTGGCTGTAGCTACAGTAGGCATTTTATCTCATGCATAATCCTCTCATTGAGAGGGGATCACAAGCATCTGAACCATATGGCAAATAATTTTATTATGATCAAAAAAGGACTCTTGAAACTAGTTAAACACAAGAGTCCTTGAAATTCAATCAGAAGAACTTTTATTTTCGTGTCACACCATCATCCTAAATTAATTGTTCACACTTCCACTGTCAAACAGAACCAAGACTCCCACCCCCTGCAAAATGAGGATGAGCTTACTATTCTTTTGTACAACTGCACATTTGTTTATTCTTCTCAGTTTGGGAGAATTTATGTGGATCAATATCAGAGAGGAAAATCTGGGTTTCCAAAATAAAAGCTGACTTCTGATCTAAAATTATACTAATTTTAAACAATGTTCTAAATACCAGAGCAACACAGGAAACCAGAAGGTGACAGAAATCCGAATCACTGTTCTCTTAAAAGTCATGGAGGAGAGAAGCTATTTCTTTTTTTCAATGGAAGAAAGCCTTTTTCTGGTTGTTTGCTGTGAAATAGGGCCTCATGTAGCCCAGGTCGGCCTCAAGCTCACCATGGAGCTGAGATGACTCCTCGGGCGCCTCTTGCTTCTGTCTCCCAAGTGCTGGGGTTAGGAGGCTGCAGCACGACACGCACCTCAAGAAAGTCTTCGAACACCTTCCTCAGGGCAACTAACGATCCTGTAAGTTTAGAATATGTTTTCAAAAGGAAGACACCACCGTGTCTATTTTACACAGTGGGATTTCCTGCAGCTCCTCCGGGGGTGCCCTGTGCCTCCATAGCAAAGGTCTGCTGTTCATCCATCTTCTGTGACCCGGCGCAGCAGCAGAAAACGGTGACTCCAGTTGGAAGTGCTCATGGGAGGCACTGGGGAGCCCCGAGCGTCTGTGTCCTGCTCACGCTGCTTCTACCCATCTTTGTGTTAATTGGGACTTTTATTAATCACGAAAGATTCCGAAATTCCAGTTCAAAAGTACGACCACGAAAGAACAACTTGCTTGTCCTCTCCTTCAGTAGGGACTATATACGCTATTCTTTTATTATGAATTTCCTTTCCAGATGAAAGTATATAAGATTTGGGCCTCAGGGCACCTGCTAGAGATGGGGAGGCCACATCAGCAACTTGCACACCGCAGTGTGGGAGTGGGCGTTCTCTCAAGGTCCAAAAGGCAGCAGCTGCCTTATCTTGTGACTAGGCTTTTATTTGGTATTTTATGGACAAATAATAAAGGTAGTAATTGGACTGGGAGAGGAAAATAACCACCTAATTTACAGAAACTTTAATTTTCTAGCACTAAATGCCTGAAGCACTTTTTGCTCTTATCGCCCTCTTATGACCGGAGCCCAGGAGCCAGCTGAGCCGTGAAAATGGTTGAAAATGTGTGTTTTTCTTTTCATTATTTAAGAGCATATTCGAAAAAAAATGTTTGGTAGAAATATGCCAATGATTCCTTTAACAAATAACAAGTACCACTACGCAGTCTTGATTGTAAAGCCATGCCATGTGTGTTCAGGGGCCTGCTTGCTGTTATCAGTCAGGGCCTATGGAACAGAACTGTGTTCCAGGTCCAGAAAATGGTCCAGCAAATGGTGTCTCCCGGTAGCTGCCAGACCCCTGCTTGTCACTTCAAGGAAGTGGGCAGATAAGCATTACTCCACATCCAGTGTACACGTTCCCCACAACACGCATAGCAAGGGGGCCTGACAATGAGCATCCTGGGTCACTGTGCTTGTCTGTTATTAAGCAGCTGTTGTCATGAGTGTGGCTTTGCCCTTCTCTGTGAGCTTTCCACCTGTTGAAACCAAGGAAGGTCATGGGTATTTGAGTGGTGTATTGGGGCCTTACAGCTTCACCCAGGTTAGCTTTGTTTCGAAGGCACACCCAGCACATAGTGAGAAGTGGCTTCTGTCTCGGATGGTCCTGTTTCTTCTCAGACCACCCCTCCAGAGCCATTTACACACTGTTTAATGATGGTCCAATATGCTCTCTGAAAGTTTTTTGCTGGGTGGTGGAACCTCAGTCTTCCATGCCCCCTATCTCCTTCTCAGGGATTTTACTGGCAAGGAAGGTTGTAGATAACCAGCGGATAAAGTAGGTGACAGGACCTGAGCACTTGGGGATTGATGGATTATCTTGTGATATATTACAGTTAGCTGTATGTCTGTCTCACTTCATTTACTCAGCTAGTAAGAGTCCATAAGTCTTTGAAGGTAAATTTATTAAAAGCTTTACTCATGTCTTTTCAAAATTTAGAATTGATTTTTGAGCATTGCAAACAGCTTTCTAAATCACTTAGCTTTTCTGACTTTTTCTAAGTTGGAATTTTATGAACATCTCTACTGAAGAGGACCAAGTCTGGTTTCTGTGTTCATTCATGCTCAAGGCAGCTGCTGATGACAGATTGCCTTGTCACTAGCTAGTCAGGAGCTAGTCAACAGATCAAATGGACCTTCAAGAATTGGCAGCACAGGACAGTGACACCAGAATCATAGGAACCAGCCCATAGCAAATAGCAGACAGCTTGGAAGGAACCCGATCACCACTGGAAATTGTGTTCACATGATTCCATACTGGCATTGGTTAATGCTTCTGGACAAACAAAATACCACTGGGGGAGAAGATATACCCCATATTTTAGGATGCCTTTTCTAAATATTTTCTTGTTTCTAAATTATGCACCTAAAGGTTTTCTCAACTGCAGGGAGAGTTATGTAAATTAACAATGATTAGCATGCCTAGGTCCAAAACTTCTGGGGTAGTTAAACCTGATCAAAAGTTTATAGTCTTATAACTTGTCTCAGAAGAGAAGGAGAAAAGAAAAAAACAAAAGAAAGAAAGGAAGGAGGGAGGGGGGAGGGGGGAAGGAAGGAAGGAAGGAAGGAAGGAAGGAAGGAAGGAAGGAAGGAGCAATGAAATTTGACAGGGTCTTGCCATGTAGCCCAGGCTGGCCTGAAATTTATTTTGTGGCTCAGACTGGTCTCAAACTTGTGATTCTATTGCCTGAGCCCCCTGAGCTCTGGATTTCAGGCATGCCCTCACCAACGCAGCTGAGTTTTATAGAGCTGAAGGAAGGAAGGAAGGAAGGAAGGAAGGAAGGAAGGAAGGAGCAATGAAATTTGACAGGGTCTTGCCATGTAGCCCAGGCTGGCCTGAAATTTATTTTGTGGCTCAGACTGGTCTCAAACTTGTGATTCTATTGCCTGAGCCCCCTGAGCTCTGGATTTCAGGCATGCCCTCACCAACGCAGCTGAGTTTTATAGAGCTTTTGCTTTAAAATTTAAATTTGTGGCAGGTGTTTCTATTTTCACAGATAAATCTCAGTAACATGGGAAATAATGGGATATCTTGTAGGCAGCAGGAGTCAGGCCCCTGCTCACTTATTATCATAGACCCAAGGTTTCTAGGAAACTGTTTACCACAGATCAAGTTAAATCATGTCATGAATTGTCCACGTAAATACATAAACGATTTCAGCTACTACAGTATGTTTTTGAAGTAGCATATTCTGCTTAGATATTTCTAAAACAGTCCACCTGACTGTAAAAACTCCCATGACTGAAACTCACCATAGGGGAATTCAATTCTTAATTTCATGAGACACTTTCATATCATCCATCATTATGAAATCAATTGTTTTGATGCCTTTTGCATGTTTAATTTTGGCACAGAGAAGTGTCTTGTGTGATGGCCAGCAGGTGAAATCAGAAGGATCCCAGAATTCTCGAGATCATCCGCATTTCCACCTCCCCCTTTTAAGACCAAATCAGTCTCTCCAGGGATCTGAACAAACAAACAGGCCTGTCATTGTGGGACAACTTTCACATTTTTCAGATAAGGACTCTGCTCAGTTTGGGGTCAAATTATAGTGGTTGCAAATCTGATCAGAGCAAACAAGGTTTTGGAGGATTCACTCGCTCTTGTAAAAGCTGATTATAATTGATGAACGACCAGCTTGCTGGACCCTGACAGGCTGGCCGCCTGGCCTTTGCTCTCTGCCAGTTCAAGCCTTACAAGTGTGAAATAGCCAATTACTGGAATACCTATTGAAAGTAATAGGCCAATGAGCAAATTGCTACTATGGGACACTGTAGCATTGTAGATGGAAAGAGGCCAAGATAAAGTTCTGCTCTGAGCAGCTGCTCCCACCACAGATTGCTAATGCTATTGGATGACCAAGAGACGAGAGCAAGGTATTTTCCCATTCAAACGGTGAGTGTCCTGCCTTGTATTGACTTAAAGTTTATGATGCATGATACCATCTTGTTATCCAGGTCCTAATTTGCAGAAATAAATCCTCCTTTTAAAAGGTAGTTAAATAGGTAATAAGGATAGTCACGGCCATAGATTTTGTGCAAAAGCATTAAATACAATTTTTGCAGGGAATGAAAAGTCGTACAGTGTGCAGAGTGTTAATACTCACCAGCCATTTGCTATTGACAGAACAATTTATCTTGATAAAGGACAGTGAAAAATTCCAATCTATTCACTGACATCACATTATCAGCAGTAATATATGACTGCATCTAAATATAAGGTTGAGATCTGATACAGCTGTGGAAGGCTTGGTAATTTTCCTGTAAATATATTGTGTCCCCAACAGTGAACAAATGACACACTTACTATGTCATTGCATAGCCTATTTTCATGTGAAATTTTAAGTTTTACTGTGTTTAATGGAATATACCATAATGTTTCCTTTTGGAGGAAACCTGTTCCTTTAGTAGGACTTTGGCAGTAATATGGAGATTACTGGAAGTCATGGAGGAGAAAGGAGAGACAAAGGTAAAAATCTAAACCTGAACAAGAAGTGGGTTCTCTCATCAGTTACTGCATGTCCCCTTAATATTTGCTATTAATTCTCATCACTATGCAATTATTATAATAATATGTATCCTTTTTATAGGATTAGAAATTACAGAATTGCTTCTTAATTGGGTGCTTCTTTACAAATGGCTCTAACATAACTCTGAATGATCTGAAATGCCCCTGGGGAGGTCACACTGTGGAGGGTGGAGGGTGGGAGACGTGGGGAATGAGTGGTACAGGAAAGGTGATTTTCATGCACAAGGAGCTACGTGAACTCACTCCTCCCCACGTAGAGGCCATCCCATTCAGTACAGTGGGGCTACAGAGGGCAAAGTGTAACTTGATCACCCGAGTGTATGCTGTTGTCTGACACACACCCAAGTACCTGTGCTTCCGTAAGGGCCAAAGAAGAAAAACTTAAATCCTACATGACTTGAGATCAGAATTGTAAATTTATTGATAAAATTGTTTCCTAGAAAACCCTTCAGTGGCTGTTTAGCATTTGTTCTCATGACCTTCCCAAGAGAAACAAGATATTAGAGATGCCAAACAGGTTAGGAATAATTTGTATATACCTTTCTGGATTATAGCTGTGGAAAATTAAAATAGCCTTATCTGTGATAGATACCTTGTCTAGTATAAATAAGATTTAAGGAACTTTTGAAACAAATTAAACCAAATCACATTATTTCTAATTTAGTTGTTGAAAACAAATATAAACAAGCTAAAGAATCCCACAGCCATGTCCCGCATTTGACAATCTGGTTCAGTGCTTCCTAAGACAGCCAGAGATTCTAATATTGACCAAAACTACTTGAATTGCCTTGCACCATAGAAATCATGATGCTTAGTGGACTCTCTCAACCTCTTCTTGGAAAGAAATTAGACAGTGTCCCTTCTTAATTTTAAAGTCAAGAATCAAGAGATAGCTTACCTTTCTGTGCCACACGGTGTCGCTGTTGAAAGAAGGACCTGCACAGTGTGTTGTTCTGCCTGCCTGGTGTCTAGGTTCCTGCTAATGCAGATCCCTGGGTGGGACAAAGCAGCTTCTCTAAGAGGGCATCTCCGTTCCACCCAGCATCTACCCTTGCTTGAGTTTACTACCACAACCATTTTTCCCACAAACACGCTAATAGTGTCAGAAACTGTGTAAGGAAGGGTCTCAGATGCATATCACATCACAGAGCGGAAAGGATCCTCTTCAGAGCTGAGTAAGGATGAATATTTCATGAGATTTGAATTAATTCTATACACGCACACACATACACCAACACAGTTGTACACACTCTGGCACACACATATACTCAGCACTTAGAACTGTGGTTTTCAGTGATTACTAATTTTCAAAGAACTATGACTTGGAAAATCACCCTGAGAGTGAGCACAGCCACAGCTGGTCTTCTGGCTTGCTGGTCCCATCTCTGTTGTCCTTTGGAGGCTTGGCATCTTTCTCGCTTGCAGATTTCAGTTGATTTCTTTGAATCCGTTGAAAAGATTCTAATAATAGAATTAGTTGAAAAGGATGCCGAGTTCTTTATCTCTTCTGTCTAGGAGCTCTTGTATGAACATCTCTTCCCCAGTGACTAGCTGTCTAGGTAGGCCAAGGGCTACTTTGGACAAGAAAAAAAAAGCTCTGGCTTTTTTTTTTTTTTTTTTTTTTTTCTTTATGATGCCTCCTGGGACAATGGAAGCCTTCTGTTTTACATTTAGATAACCCAGAGAGGACTATACAAGATTGAACCAGTCTCTAAGGTAAATTTCCATTCTCACTTTTAAGGAAAATCAGTCAGTTCCTATTAAGTTTCTGTTTCTCTTTTTAAAAAATGCTGGCCATGTATTTGCTGCTATGAAATATTTTTATAAAGGTAATTTGTATAGTTATTACTAATTTGTCCTAAAAAGGGAATAATACAGCCAAATGACTATTGTCATACATACGAAAATAGCTTTGTAGAGGCTGGAAATACTGTTTCTAAGTGATGTCAGCAGCACCTCATTTTATCATTAAAACCCTCGCAAGAAGTAGTAGTGCTCCATGATTTCAGATGAGGATTCTGTGTTCACAAAACTGACCACATTTCCATGTCCAAAGTGAAAAAGCTGGAAGTCACTTGTACACACAGAAGCCAGGACTCAAACACAGGTGAATTCTATTTAATGAATTTCATGTACAAGGAGTTTAGTTAAATCTTAAAATAATTGCTGATTCTCCTGGATTTTCCATTCATAAAATTATGCTGTCAACAAATGAAAAGATTTGTCTCTCCCTTTCCAACCTGTCATATTTTAATTGTGAGGGCATTGCAGGCACTGGATGCAATTGCAATTTGGATATGAAATGCCCCTCAAAGTCTTACCTGAGAAAGACACTGTTCTGAATGCAGCCAAGTTTAGAGGTGACGCCTTGAGAGGGGACTGGATCACTAGGACTCTGACTTCATCAATAGATTGATCCACTGATGGGCTCAGAGATAATGGACCTTCTTAGAGGAAGTAGGTCAGTGTAAGTGTGCCCTTAGGGAGTTCATCTTGTCCCTGGCCCCTTCCTCTCTCTCTGCTCCCTGGCTGCCCTGGTGAGCACTGTGCTTCTGTCACATGGCGTTCCATTTCACCACAGCCTGAGACAACAGAGCCAAGAGACCCGAGCTTGATGAAACCTCTGCAGTCGTGAGCCAGAATAAGCTTTTCCACCTTTACGGTCTGTCTCGGTGACGGGACGCTGGTTTCCAGCGCCTCTGGAATGAAAACAGTGATGACTGTCATTCTTGTTTAATTCTTGGTTTAACATTTTAATTTAATGAATGGCTTTCAGTATGTGTTTTGACAGTTTAGAATGGTTTATCCTATTTCAAAACAGTTTTCAAGATAAGTAAAAGTCGGGTTTTATTTAAAGAATTTTGCATTATCCATTGGAATGATCATCCAATTTTACAATATTAATTTTTAATTAAGCGTATTATGGTAAACATCAAAACTCAAACCAAGTTTGAATTCATATAATAAAGACTATTCATAATCTACAGCTTTTTGTGCATTTCTAGGATTGCATTTAGCATCAGGTTATATTGTATCAGACTACGTTCTGGGGCTACAGGGAGACCTTGTCTCAAAAAGACCAAAAAAAAAGTATTTTATTTATTATTTTTATTTTATGTGTATGAGTGTATTGCCTGTTTGTGTGTAAGTACATCCATGTCGTGCAATGCCTGCGGAGGTCAGAAGAGGGTATTGGATCCCCTGGAACTGGAGTTAGGATGGTTGTTAGCTGCCGTGTGAGTGCTGGGAATTGAAGCTGGGTCCTCTGCAAGAACAGCTAGTGATCTTAACCTCTGAGCTATCTCTCCAGCCCCAGACTACATTTTTATTCTCCATACAAAATTGTTAGAAATAAGGATTATGAACTTTGGTTTTAAACTGGATGTGGTGGCACACACCTTTAATCCCAGCACTAGGGAGGCAGAGGCAGGTAGATCTCTCTGGGAGGTGGCGGACAGTCTGAGCTACAAAGCAAGCTCCAGGCCAGCTGGGGCTACAGGGACACCCTGTCTCACAAAAACAAACAAAAACAAAATCCCTGTGAAACTGTCTAGGACTGTTGGTTGTTAAATCTTTTCTTCTTTTCCTACTGATTTGGTGGTTTCCGCATTTAATCTCTTAAATTCCTGTTAAACCAATCTAGTTTATAATTATTTTCATTTTACCAAGGTTGTGTCCAGTTTCCCATTGTCCACACTGATCTGGTATTTGTAGGATATCTGTCTACTCTATTAACTGTAAACGGCAACATCCTTGTTTTTCTTCTGGTCTAGTGCACTTCGTTTGTTGGTTCTTTCGTATTATTAATACTTGTAATCTTTTCATGTCTTATCTTATTTTCTAATATTTTATTTATTTTATGTGTTTGTCTGTATTGCCTGCTTGTAGGTAAGTACACCTGTGTCATGCAATGCTTGAGGAGGACAGAAGAGGCTGTCAGATCCCCTGGAACTGGAGTTTTGTCAGTTGTTAGCTGCCATGTGGGTGCTGGGATTTGAACCCGGATCTTCTGCAAGAACAGTCAGTGTTCTTAACTGCTGAGCCATCTCCCAGCCCTTCATGTCTTATTTTAGTAATTTCCATTCTTGTGTTTATTTTTTCTTAGACTACTTTTTTTCAGGTTACTTTGTTACGGCTGTGCTTAATTCATAACTTAAATCATAACTTAAATACTTAATAATTTTCATTTCTCTCCTGTTTGACTTCAAGACACACATTTGCTTTCCTATATAGTGGTGACTGCAGGCCACAAGTTCTAATAGAGAATGCCAGTGCTATGCTGTGAAAATATGTTCAATTTTTTAAAAAAGAAAATGGTTAATTTTAATTTTTCCTTCATCATGAGATGTCTCTTAGACTTGCGGATTATGTCCTCTTCTATTCAAATGTACTACATTTGTGTCAGAAAACAAAGTCTATAGTGTGTTGGTTCTTTCATGTTAATTGATTATTCATAAGATATATATTTATGTTCTTTTATAATTTTTAAATATGTATTAAAAGACTATTTCTATAAATTGAGGGTACAGAGTTCTTTTACTTAAGTATGTAATATGTAGTATGTAAGCATACTTAATGTGTATTTTCATATTATAGATATTTCCACACACATATATATTTCCATATATATGCATATACTTCTCAAGTGTTTTGAGTGTATAATTCTATTTGATATAATCATATAGTTTTCCCATCTGTTCTGTTTCTTAAAATGATGTGACAAAATCTTACATGATGACTGTGGATTTTCCTGTTCTTTCTGTTCCCCTTGATGCCTTGTGAGGATCTGGGTTAAGAATATGCACAAGTCAGTTAGGTTAACTTTTCCGTTTGCACTGTTTGTTCTACTTATGAATAACATTTCTCTTTGTTGTGAATTAGCTGTTACACGAAAGTCTAGTTTCCACTGAATATTGTTGTAACAAATCCCCTTTTAGTTTTCATTTAACTGTCCAATACCTTGTTTGTCATGTCTTTTACTGACAAACTTCTTGAGGCACTAAATATTTATATCCCTGTGTTCCAAATAACACATAGTTAGATTGTTATTTTATTTCTTTTAAATCTACTCTCAGAAACTCAGTCTTTGTTGACTTATCATGTTTAACATAAATGTAAGCCACAGAATATATTTGATTATTCAGAATGTATTCTATTAATTCATAAATATAAATTAGAATAGTATTTGGTCCTTATAAAATATATATATATATATATTGCACTGAGTCCATTTAGTGGTACTGTTGTGTACCTGGGTTTGGGGCTGCCCATTTGGGATTAGACAACTTCTCAGGGAGCCGTTCTCTGGAGGAAACTGATTCTCCCTCCATCCATTGATTACTTATTTGTAGCTCTTCGTCTTGAGGTGGGACCGCAGGACATTTCCCCATCCACCTTGGCGTGTCAACTGAGTTTGTCATTGTGCAGCTCTCAATAGACATCCACACTGTGGAAATTTCATTAGTGAAGCTTCCCTGTCACGTCTAAAAGGCATAACTAGCAGCCGGTGTCTTGTCCTTCTGGCTTTTATATTCTCTATGTTCTTTCTTCTATAATGCTCCCTGAGCCTTAGGTGTGGATGGGCACCTCACAGTCACTTATTGTCTGCATTTGACCAGTTGTAGAACATTGTAATAGTTCCAATCTGTTGCAAAAAGAAGTCTCTTTGATGACTGGTGAGAGGTACACTTCCCAGAAATATATGTCATACAATATATTTTGTTTGTTTATATTTAGAATCCTCCCCTATCTTCACCCAGTCACTACCCCCCTGCCCAATTTCATATATATAGTCAAATTTTTCCCAGAATGCCCTTTGGTATGGGTCTACTCACTGGAATCTAGTTAACCTACCAAGAGTGTCAACTTAAATGAGTCTGACTATCTTCATCAGTTGCCAGATAGTGTTGGGGTGTCTAACCACTTCCTCATGTCCATGCTGGGATTTTTGTCTGCCTTGAGCTTATGTGAGACTTGTACATGCTGTCACCATTGCTGTGAGTGCATCAGAATAGCTGCCCAGGCGGTCTGGAAAACTGTATTTCTCTGTGCTCATCCACCATCTCTGGCTCTTAAAATCTTTCTACCCCTCTTTCTCAATGATCCCTGAGCTTTGGGAAGCAGATGTTTGATATAGGTGTCCTCGTCAGAGATAAGCAGTCTGCAGCCTCTTATTCTCTGCATGATGGCCAGTTTGAAGATCTCTGTTGTTAATCTGCTACATAAAGAAGCTTCTCTGAGGAGAGCTGGGTGCTGCATTAATCTGTGGATGTAACAATGTCATTAGGAATCAGTTCAATACTCATCTATTTAGCAGAATAACATTAGGCTCTCTCCTATGGTCTGTGACATGTCTAGCTACAGGTTCCTAGGCCTGATGTCAATGTCAGGTATGGGCTCAATTTTATGAAGCAGACCTTAAATCCAATTAGAAAGTGGTTGGGTGCTCCCATAATATTTGTGCCACTATTGCACCAGTGGGCATATCTTGCCAGGCCAGTTGTTGTAACTCTCAAGATTCACAGCTGGGTAGTATTGATGATTAATTTTCTCTTTTGTGGCATGCTAATCTTGGCTCAGGCATAGGGAATAAAGTTGTAATGGTAATGGAATCTTCCTAAGTATTCACATAGGTAACTAAGATGCTGACTTAGGAGAGGGCTGAGAGTTATGGTCAGAGTGGAGCCTAAAAAGGGGGCTAAACAACAGTGATCTTGTAAGCCATTAGATAGGTGATAAT
>NW_008340410.1:696625-734937 GCF_000622305.1 Nannospalax galili | reverse complement strand
ATAGATAGATAGATAGATGATAGATAGATGATAGATGATAGATGATAGATGGTAGATAGATAAATGCTAGATAGATACATTGATAGATGATAGCTAGATTGATGATAGATAGATGACAGATGATAGATGGATAGATTGATTGATAGATGATAGGTAGTGTGATAGATGATAGATGATAGTGTGATAGATAGATGATAGATAGATAGATAGATGATAGATAGATGATAGATTGATTATAGATGATAGATTATAGATGATAGATTATAGATAATAGGTACATTATAGATTGATAGATGATAGATGGTAGATGATAAATAATAGATAGATGATTGATTGATGATAGTGAGATAGATAGATAGATGATAGATAGATATATAGATAGATTGATAGATGATAGATAATAGATGATAGATAAATGATAGATAGATAGATAGATGATAGATTGATAGTTGATAGATCAATGATAGATAAATGATGATAGATAGGTAGATAGATAAATAGATGATAGATTGATAGATTATAGCTAAATGATAGATGGTAGATTGCTAGGTAGATTACAGATGACAGATGATAGATAGATGATAGATGACAGATGATAGATGATGGATAGATGATAGATAGATAGATAGATAGATAGATAGATAGACAGATAGATGATAGATAGATAGATGATAGATAGACAGACATACAGATAAGAGAGATAGATTAGAGAGATATATATACACATCCACATATGCATGTGTATGTAGCTATATATAAATTAGGAAGAGCTGCCATAGGTGAATTTGAAAGGAACTCTGCAAGGGCTGTGGCAATACACTAGGCAAGGAATTAAGAGAAGACCCTGTCCTAGACTAAAGAGATAACAGTAAGACAATATATTCAAGAGAAATTTAGCAAATAAGTTAGAAAGATTTGAGTGGTTGAAATTAGGACTAAGAGAAGTCGGAAGTTGGTGTTTTCTGTGGCAGTAGCTACCATCTCCGAGCTCAGGAAACCATTGTGGGCTGGAAGTAGCAGTTAAGATGAGGGCTGCAATGGTGATGTTTAAATATGTTCACACAGTCTTTGATGCTTCTCCCTTCAAGAGCTGGAGGAGAAGCTTTAGTCCTTCTCCCAGACTAGAGTAGACATAGTGACTCTCCTTAGACAAAGAGGACATGGCAGATGGGGATTAAAGCCAATTTATGGGCTGGGCTAATGACTCACTGGGTAAAGTGCTTGTCATGCAAGTATGAGAACCTGAGTTCAAATTGCTAGAACCCACATAAAGCCGCATGATAGCATGTGTGGCAGTTACTATGTGATACCACACTACAACAATGATTGAATAAAGACAGCCTGACCTTTATCATCCATTGTAGCCAGGAGAGGACTTCAACTGCTCTGAGTTTCTCTCAGATTACTTTTTGAATCATATTCTCAAACATGAGCTTTCCCCTCCCTTTTACTAAAACAATGCATACAACATGAAATGGGGAAGTAAAATTCAGACCTTTATCTTATCAGAGGACTATGTCCCTTCTGACCCCTACTGACCTAGAATAGCACATATACAACTACAAACAAACGTTATCAGCTCAATACCATCTATTGTATGCATCACAAATGGGAGAATCTTTGTTGCTTTCAACAAATATCTAATGCATACAACATGAAATGGGGAAGTAAAATTCAGACCTTTATCTTATCAGAGGACTATGTCCCTTCTGACCCCTACTGACCTAGAATAGCACATATACAACTACAAACAAACGTTATCAGCTCAATACCATCTATTGTATGCATCACAAATGGGAGAATCTTTGTTGCTTTCAACAAATATCTGCTGTTTGTAGCACTTCCTATCACACACACACACACACACACACACACACACACACATACATACAAATTCATACATTATTCTGGTCCCAGGGCAATGAAGGTACATGAGGGATTAAAGCTATGTTCCCAGGTCACAAGAGGAACTCAAGGCTCAGTGACCTTGTCTACATTATATACAAGCTATGATAAAGTTAACTTCTTGGTTGCAAAGTTAAGTAGAAGTCATCTGTCCAGAGCATGTCTATACTATAAAAATCAATACCACAAACAAGTATCTTAATAACAGCACTCTTAGAATGAGATGGGAGACAGAGACAGGAGAATCCCCAGAAACTCATGGGCCAGCTAGCAGTGGCAAAATGACAAAGAGACCCTATCTCAAACAACACAGAAGGTGAAAACCGGCAGCGAAGGGTGCCTTCTGGCCTCCACACAAATGCTGTGGCACATACACATATCCACATATGCCATACACACACCTGTCATATGCATGCAAAAACTTTTTATTTTATATGTATGAATGTTTTTGCCTGCATGTATGTATGTGCAACAAGTACACGCTTGGTGCCTAAGGTGGGCCAGAAGAGGGAGTCTGGGAAGGAATGAAGGTTTCTGACCAACATCTAATGTGAACTATAGCTTATAAGGACTAGATCACTATAGCCTCAGACTAAAGTGTGACTAAGTTCTCTGTAGAGGGCTCTGTGCAGAACCACCCAGCTAGGCTGCTCCTGGATTCGCCAGCTCTCACACTGGAGTTTCTGAATGCTGACACACAATCATTAGAAATACTGTGTTTTGGGGTAATATGCAATTCAACAATTGCTAATACATATATTCATTTTGGGGCAAGGATTATCACACACAGTTTGGTAGGGAATGGTATTTGTGGGATGGAGAAAAAGTGGATAGAGTGTTTGCTTTACAATCTTCAGGCCTATGTGGAAGAGCCAGATTTGGAAAGGTGAGAGCTGAACAGATGACTGATAAAGTGCTTTACATGCACCCACGTAAAAGTTGGGCATAGTTATGTATACCTTTAATGCTAGCACCACGAAGCAGTGATGAGATCCCAGGAGCTTGCTGTCCAGCCTATCTAAACTTGTTCACAAATCCCAGGCCAGGGAGAAACATTTTCATCTCAAAGAAATATGAAAAAAATATGTGGACAGTGCCTGAAACTGTAAATGACACCAGTGTTGCCCTCTGGTCTCCACACACAGGTACAGGTATGCAAATACAACACACACCACACACACACACTCCAGAATGCTATTTGAGTCCTAACTGGAAGATAGGTAGATTAGAATTTCAATAGTAGAGGATCATGAATAGGAATTGTAAATATTTGTTAAAGAGATCTGCATGTCTAAAACATTATTCTCAGTGCTTTGCACATCTGTATATAGTAAGTCTATGAGAATAACTGTTCTAGATGTTATTGTTATTGTTTCTGATTAGACACAAAGGAATTAAAACGGAGAAAATGTACATCTTGCGGAATAATTATAGACAATAACCGACTTAGGTAGCGCCCCCTCACCAAACCTGTTCTTTTGCTCTTTCACACAGTCAATGTGCTAGTAGTAGCCAAAGCCATCATGCTGTGCATTGTATGTCCAGGATCTATGGATTTTATAACTAAAATTTTGGCTTTCTGATTCTCTATTTGATATTTGTAGAGTTTACACATGGGAGAGAGAACACAGTGTTTGATCTTCTGACTCAGTTCACTTAATAACACTGTCAAGGTGCATCATGTCATCGCTAATGGCTGAAACTCCTCATTCTATTAGACTAAATAGCACTAGCGCATATATATCATAATTTGTTTATCCATGCATTTACTGACAGATATTTAGGTGATTTCTATATCATGGCTGTTATAAATAGGACTGCAGTTAACATATGATCTCATATGACCTCAGTCTTCAGCCAGCCCTGCTCCATGCTTGAATCTCTCTTCAGTGGATGCCCCATGGTCCTGGCATCCCCACCAGTCCAGATTCTCCACTGAAACTTGGGTTTCATCCTCCCAGCTTCATAGATTAGCTCTAAGGGCCTCCTTCAGAGAACCTGACTCCGCCACAGGACATTGCCCGGCCTTGGTGGCTTTACAGAAGCATGGCCCCATCACTCTTACATTTTGCCTGCCTGTAAAGCCCATACCAATGAACAACAGTGCCAGGTTCTGCTGCTAGAGGGAGATGTACTCTGTGTCCTTTCCGGCCAGAGCAGTACTGGCCTCTGTATGCCTCCGAAGTTGACCCAGGAAAAACAGGTCCAGGAAAGCTGCTTTTCAGCAGGGAATCCACTCAAGGCCATTCTCAGACTGTCCCCTTCTGAACAAATTTGAGTTTTCACCAGTTGGACCCTCCTATAGGAACAGTCTTGACCCCAGTTAATATTTTTTGTTGTTCCAGTGAAGAGTTTGAAGTTTCTCTCTCATTTTAAAATTTTTGAGACGGGGTTACCCATAGCCCCAGCTGTCCTGGAACTCACTATGTAGACCAGGCTAGCTTTGAACTCAGAGATCCGCCTGCCTCAGCCTCATGCGCACTGGAACAAAAGGTGTGTGCCCCCATGCCCAGCTCTTTCTCTTTTTTTAAGATTAACTTTTATTATTTATTTATGTGTATGAGTATATATCTGTGTTTGTGTATGCACACATGTGTGCTGGTGACGATAGAGGCCAGAAAAAGGCATTGGAGTCCATGGAGCTGGAGTTCCAGGGGGTTATGAGCTCCCAGACATGAGTCCTGGGAGCCAAATTTGGGTCTTCTGCAAGAGCAGCAAGTGCTTTTAACCTCAGAATCCATCTGTCTAGCCCTCAGGTTCCTTTTTAATGATGCTAATCTCTTTAACAATTAGAGATGCTTTCTTTGCACTTGACCCATCTGCAACTTTAGATTGATTCGTGCTCTGTCCTGACCAGAGTGTATATTTATCCTTTCTTCTTCCTCACTGTTAAAGCTCAGCGACATCAGTGAGTAGTGTCCCTGACACAGCCCGGATACGATGCCCTTTTGAAATTTCTTCAAACTGATTAAATTACTCCAGCACTTTTTAATTCAGCCTCACTGAATTAAATTTTCGGGGTATGGCAGACACAGCCACATTCTTTGCCAGATTGTAACATGAGTGATCTCTAGCCCAATTCCAAAGAGGAGTCCCTGTTCCACTGTGAAACCTCACTGGCCTTTGCTGTGCGCATTTCTTTCAGAATTCTGGTCTTCCGGACCCCAGCTGAATCTCCCGTTAAGGTCTGCTTACAGGAGTCTAAGGATTCTCTAGACACCTTTCCAAACTCTTTCAAATTCTTCCTTATAATCAATTCCAAAGCCCTTTAACCAGATGATCAGGTAGTCAGAGCAACAGCCCACCTCCTGGCACCAATTTTCTGTACTGGTTGCACTTCTAATTGCTGTGACGAGATGCCTGACAGAAGAAAGTTAATGACAGAGGGTTTATTTTGTCTCATACTTTGAGGGTACATCATGGCAGGGAAGGCTTGGTAATACGACTGTGAGTGAGGCAGATGGCCACATTGCATGTACAGTCAGAGATGAGAGAGACAGAGAGAGAGAGAGAGACAGAGAGACAGAGAGAGAACGAACAAATGAGAATGAATATGAATCCCTACAGATTAGAACAAGAGCTTGGAGCTCTGAAGTTGCAGCCCTGAGGTCCACCATGTGCTACCCCCCTCCCTCCATCCCTCCCTCCTTTCCTTCCTTCTTTTTATTTAGTCCAAGATTCCAGACCATAGAATGATATGATCCATACTTGGGGTGGGTCCTCCCTCCTATATCAAATTTGTCTGCAAGCACTCTTACGGACATGCTCAAAAGAGTCTCCTGCTAAGTGATTCCAACTCCAGTCAAGCTGCCAAATAAGATTAACCATTGCAATCTACAGATGACTTTGGGTAATACAGACATTTTGGTAACAGTAATTCTCCCAGTCTGTGCACATGGATGTGTTCCCATCTTTTAGTCCTGTTTCCAGTTTCTTTTATTAATGCTATATACTTTTCAGTGTACAGATCTTTTGACAGGTGGGTTGAATTTATTCCTAAATGTTATTGGTTTTAATACTGTGGTAAACGGGATCATTTTTATTTCTCTTTCTGATAGTTTATTTTTAGCTCATACAAACTATACTAATTGACATGTATTGATTTTTGTGTCTTATGAACTGTTGAATTCACTTGTATGTTCTGTCAAATTTTTGGTGGAGTCTTTAGAGTTTTGTACATATAAATAACTTTATCTGCAAACAGAGATGACTGAACTTCTCTCTTTCCAATTTCAATGTCATTTATTACTTCTTTTTTGCCTAATTACTCTGACTTGAACTTCTAATATTGTATTAAATAAATAAAAATGGAAATAATAGGAATCAATTTCTTTTTCCTGATTTTACAAGAAGATTTTAAAATTCTCGTATATTAGCTGTGGGCTTACTGTATAGGATCTTTACCTTGAAAGATATTCTTTCTATACCTAATTTATTGAGTTTTCATCATGAAAAAGTGTTGAATTTTGACAGACGCTTTTTATGTATATATCCACAAGATCATCATATATGTGCTTTCTTTGCTCTGTTGATGCTTGCATCCCATTCACTAATGTGCACATGTTGAACCATCTTTGCATCCAGCACAAATCCCAGTTAATCACAGTGGCTTTTAATGTGTTACTGAATTCAGCTGGCAAGCATTTTGTTTGGAGTTATTGTGACTATATTCGCATAGTCTGGCATTTACTATGTGATGTCACGTTACAGTTATGCCTGAATAAAAAGAGCATCCCTTTTAACTCAGGAACAGACCTGACTACTGACAATCTGTTCCTTCAGAATTCTCTAGGAGCTGTGTTCTAGGACAAGGGCTAACTCTTACTTTGATTAAAAAAGTATGTTCAGCATGAAATCCTGAAATAAACATCGTCAGACCCCTTTTTATCAAAGAAGAGCTTTGATCTTTCTGATCCCTTATCTAGACCAGTGGGCACACAACCACAAACATGTTATCAGATTAATCTCATCTATTGCTTGCAACACAAATGGGATAAGCTTCATATCTCCCTTTTTTCCTGTGAATATCCCCAGCTGTTTGTAGCACTTTCTTGCATATGCAGCACATCTGCACAAACATTCAGACGTTGTTTGGGAATCAAGGGCAAGGAAGGATCCTGAGGCATTAAAATCGTATGCTTTAGGTTACAAGAGGGACTCAAGGCCCAGTAAGCTTGTTTATAAGATAAGATGAACTTTCTGGTTGCAAGGAAGTAAAATCCATTTGTCCAAAGTATGTCCATATTGTAAAAGTCATTACCACAAATGTTAAGAGTCTGTAATTTTTTTCTTACAGTATGTTTATCTGACTGTTGTTGTTGTTGTTGTTGTTTTGTCTTTTTGAAGCAGGGTCTCCCTGTAGCCCCAGCTGTCCTGGAACTCACTCTGTAGACCAGGCTGGCCTTGAACTCACAGAGATGCCCCTGTCTCTGCCTCCCAAGTGCTGGGATTAAAGGCGTGCACCACCACGCCCGGTGTTTATCTGACTTTTATATAAGTATAATGACAGCTTCATAAAAGGAGTTTGGATGTGTTTTTTCTCTTTCAAATTTTTAAAAAGAATAAGCATTCTACATAGTGAGTTCCAGGACAGCTGGGGCTACAGGGAGATCCTGTCTCAAAAAGACCAAAAAAATAAAAAGAATAAGCATTAATAGTGTGTGTGTATGTGTGTGTGTGTGTGTGTGTGTGTGTGTGTGTGTGTGTGTGTGTGTTTGACAGTCTTCCTCTGTAGGCAAGGTCTCCTTATGTAGCCCTGGCTGGTCTGTAGCTCACCATGTAGACTCAAGTTTGCTTGGAATTTGTGATCCTGCAGCCTCGGCTTCCTGAGACCTGGGATCAAAGGTACATGTTACCCTGCTCAGAGAATTCTTTGTACGTCTGTAGAATTAATCATTGGGATGCTCTCATTATAACTACTGTTTTCTGTTTTGTTTTCATTTTGTTGTTTATTTGAGACAGGGTCTCATGTAGTCCACACTGGCCTCAGATTGCTACGTAACTGAAGCTGATCTTGGAGTCCTAGGAAATTTGTGGTTTGATCTGTTCCTTTATTTTCATTTTTTCTGAAGATATAGAAAGAGCTAGATTTGTCTTTGAGCTCTTCATTTTTTACATGAATATTTATAACTTAAAATTGAAATTCTCCTCTTGGACCTGCTTTTCCTCCATCCCATACTTTCCAAGAGTTTTATTCCACTTTGTATGCTCTCCTGACATTTTTTATTTCCTTTTGAATTTTTAAGTAATTATATTTTTAACTTTTTACATGCATGAGTGTTTTGATGTCTATATGTACATAAGTGCACCCATGCGTAAAATGGCCACAGAGGCCAGAAGAGGGCAAAGAGTCCTCTGGAGCTGGAGCTGTTTGCCACATGGTACTGAACACCAAACTAGATCCTCTTCAAGAACATCCAGTGCTCTTAAGTGCTGAACCATTTTTCCAGCCCCTTTTATTTGCTTTTGGAGTTATGATTTTGAACAATTTGTTGTGTAAGAATGTGTTAAATTTCTACTCACTTTAGAACTTTCTGGTTTCCCTCTTGTTGATGATTTCTCTAGTCTTACCACTGAAGTCATAAAAGTTACTTGGTATCACTTAATCTTGAACTTCTGAGGTGGTCTAACATGTGGCCTTGAGGGCCACTGTGTATCCTGCTGTTGTTGAATGAAAAGGGCCACTGTGTATCCTGCTGTTGTTGAATGAAAAGGGCCACTGTGTATCCTGCTGTTGTTGAATGAAAAGGTTTGCCACCCATTCACTTTGTTTACAAGGCCCTTATCAGCTGCTGATCCTTGTTCATTTGTGTCTGGACAGTCTATTGTATAATGTTTTCTGATCTTATGTTACTGCTGTTGATGTGTCCTTTCTGTTCTGTTATGACTGACTTCTTGCATTTGTGTGCTCCAGTATTTGGGGCATACATTTTTATAACTATTCTGTCTTCTTGATGAATTGCCCTTTACCATTATCTAATGACCTTCTTTCTTTGTTGTGATGTAAAATATATTTTGTCTTAGTAGGGTTACCCCCATTCTCATTTTATTTGCTAGAATTTGTTAAATTCTTTTACTTTAAATCTATGTGCCCTTAAAAATCATTAGATGTTAACTTTAATCTATTCAGTTACTTTGTATCATTTTATCAGATGATTTAATATATCTCCATTTAGAGTAATACTCACAAGTAAGGCATTATCGTTGACATTTTGTGATTTTCTGACTACTTTGTAGTCGATCTCTTTCTTCTTTGTTTTCCCATATTATTGAATTGCCATTTGTAGTTGTATGATTTGATTTCTTTCTCATAAGCTTTTGTGTATTTACTGTAGATTTTTCCTTGGTGGTTACAATGTGACACATATTTTAACTTAACTTTTATCATTATGGTAGTGTTGATTTTCAACTTGACAGAGCCTAGAACCACCTGGGAGATGGGCCTCTGGGCATGAGTGTGGGAGACTGCCCTTATGACAGTAGCCAATATGGGAAGACCTTATTGTAACCACTCCTGGGTAGAGATCCCTTACTACAGAGAAGAAACTGGGTGGTACATTGTATTCATCCCTTCTGTCTCCTGACTGTGGGTGTGCTGTGACCAGCTGCTTCAAGGTCCTTGCTTTGATGAACTGTACCTTGAGCTGTGAGCAGAAATAAATCCATTTTCCCTTAACTTGTTCTTGTCAGAGTAACATAGCAACAGGAATGCAACTAAGAAAACCATAAACTCCACACTTTTATTCTTCTCCACAGTGAATTATTGCTGCTGTAGTTAAATACCCGTTTCATCATGTGTATCTAATAACAAATTATTTTACCATTATTATTTTATATGTATTTCCCTTTTATACAAGAATTTAAGTGATCTGACTTGACGTGCATATGTCATTTTATTGTTGAGTTTTGAATTCTTATATATTTTTATATTGGTATTTATCATTTTTCCATTGGATTTTGAACAACTACACTTTGCTTATCTAGTAGTGATGAACCTCCTCAGCTTTTGTTTGCGGAACTGTTTAGCTCTACTTCATTCTTGTGGTTTATTTGTTTTTGAGAAATGCTCTCATGTAGCCTAGGTTGGAACTCATTGTGCAGCTAAGGATGATACTGAACCCCAGACCCTCCTGCCTGCAACTCCCAAGTCCTGGAACTACACTGTGCCCAGCTTCTGCTTCATTTCTGGTGGACTTTGCTAGACATAATTCTCTTTGTGAGCATCGCTTTTCCTTTTCAACATTTTGTGTACACACACCACTGCACAGTCCACAAGCCTGCGAGGCTTCTGTGAAGACATCCTCTAAGGTCTCCTGGCGGCCTCCTGGTGGTGGGTGATGAGTGCCTTTCTCTTCCTTCTTTTGTAAGTCTTCCTGTCTTTGATTTTTAGCAGTTTAATTATGCCCTTTCTCGGTGTAGACCTTTTAACTTCAATATATGTGAGATCATCAACCTGGAGACCCACTCCCCAAATATGGGAAATTTTCAGCCATTGGTTCCTTAAAGGTACCTTCTGCCCCTTCCAAGCTCTTGTCATTCTTTGAGTATCATAATGCAAATATTGTTTTCCTTGATATTCTTCCCTAAGTCCTTGAGGCTGTCTTGTAATTTTTCATTCAATTTTTTCTTTCTTCTTTTCAAACTAGGTCATTTCAAGCAATTTGACTTTGAGTTCCCGACCCTTTATCCTGCTTACTTTGTTTCTGTTCCATCTTTCACTGCAGAGAATATTATTTCATCACTAGAGTTTCTGTTTTAAAATACTTCTGTTGCTTTGTTGAGCTTCTATTTCTGTCGGTGTTGCTAATATTGTTTAATTACATGTTTTCTTATAGTAAATTAAAGTTGTTTAAGGTAACTTTTGTGAATTCTTTGTTGGTCAGGTCATTGAACTCCATGACTTTAGGGTCAGTTAGTGAGTTTCCTTCGTTTCTGTGGGTGTGTCCTGATTCTCTAGGCCTTTGCTGTTGCTAGAGCCTTACATTGCACTTGAGGAAGTGACAGCTCCTCACAGGCTGTAAAGTTTTGGTTGAGCAGTGAAAGACCTTCACCCATGACTGGGTTCCTGGATGTCACAACTGATTACTGGTTTTGTTCATGGGCAGTAGGGTCACTGCTTATGTTCTGAGATTGCAAGAATTCATGGACTCAATTCCTCAGTCCAGAGGGTGCACTAGCTGAAGTCCACACTGAGGCTGGGATGTCATTTGGGCACTGCCTTCAGGCAAATTTGCTGGCTGGGCTCCCCTGCCCAACAGCACCAGTGGACAGACTCCACGTTCTGGGGGAGACAGAGTCTGAGCTTTTTGATTATATGAGCCCTCTCTTGTACTCCATGGTTCAGCGGAGCCATAGGCCAGGCCCTGTGACCTGGCACAGTTCCAGGATACAGGCTATGATGCCAAGGCAGTCAAGGCAGCAGGCACTTGAAGTATTTAGTCACATCACACCCATAGTCAAGAAGTAGAGAGAGATGAATGCTTGTGCTCAACCTATTCTCTCTATTTTATATGCTCCAGGATTCCCACCCAGGTAATGGTCCAGCCCACTGTTAAGATGGATCTGCCCATGTCAATTAATCTAATCAAAATGATCCATCATAGACATGGCCAGAGGCTAAAACAGTCCCTGACAGATGTGCCTCAAAGCTTGTCTTCCAGATGATTCCAGATCTTGTCAAATTGCAGCTAATATTGTCGCAACAATCGGTGGCTAGCTTGTTGCTCTGTGCTTATCTACATTCTACAGTGAAGGCAAAGGGGCTAAGAAATTGAAAATGTAAACCAAACAGGTGATTTAGAGCATCTTTCTTCCTTGAAGTTGTTTAAATACAACGTAAATTAAATCCATTTTAGTGAGACCAAGGTATTGTAATACACTGGGCTTCAAGTGACTGCTAGGCACCCAGTACAGCAACGGTCTCATGTGAGAAGCACTGAAGCAGGACCTTTGGTGCCGTTTCGTCCCTTCAGGCACCAAATGAGGACTTTGGGAATGTGGTGGGAAATTTGAAGCATGGTTTCCTCATTTCCCGCCACGTACATCCTCCAGAAAATTACCTCCCTTCTGTGAGGAAAAACTGCAGTAAATATTTTTTGGAGAAAATTCTGGAGGGAAAAAGAAGAATATATAAACAGGGACCCGGAAAGCAATGAGCATTTTTAAGTAGTTAGTAAAAGGAAATCAGTCCTTTCATATTTTATGGTGAAGGTGACACAGATTCAGATCTGAGTGGAGGGAAGATACTGAAGTTTCCAGATTCTTGTGCCTCTTTAGAATGAACTGCACAGAGACACATGGATGGTTAAAGTGAAGGGGATCGTTTATCAGGGGCGATGCGGGGGGATCTTGGAGGAATGCTGTGCCTCCCCTATGGTCTTGCTCCAGTAGAAGCACTGGGGTGACTGTTCATGACCATTCGCATAGTGCCCACCGCCCCTCTATACAGTGGGTTTTCTGGGTGAAATGCAACTCAGGTGGACTGAGGGAACGCCAGGCTTTCTCTTGCTGTCAGATTCCCTGTGTTCATCTCCGGGGTTTCTTGCCCATTTTCCTGCCTCAAAAGCACCAGTGAAGTACAGTGTGGGAGCACCTACGCCATGCACCCCGAAGCCTGGGATGCAACGAATCATTGCGCTCAGCAAAGAGGTGCATTGCAGAGAACTTTGGAGCTCAGATAGAGCTGATAAACAACTTATCTTTTTGCAGGGCTTCAAACAGCTTCCCCTTCGCAAAGATTTCTCCCTTGACACAGACTTGTCGAATCTGTTACTGATATTTTCTGTTCCTTTGAATGTTTTCCTTATGGCATTTATTACATGCATTTTGGATAAATGTCCTGTAGATTTTGCTAGTACAACTCGTAGAATACTGATGTATATACCGTAATGGTATTTTATCCTCAGGCAGTATTAGGAAATGCCGAATGAAAAATTGTTTCAAAACTAAAAGTACCTCTAGGGAGGGCATCTAAGAAGCAATTTCTCCTGACAGAGGAGGAATCACAATTTTAAGTTGTCAATATAACTGGAGACTCTCTAGAGCTAAGTTTCTCTCAGGTTACAGTCAGGATGGACATTGCTTATCTCTCTAGCACCAAAACAACTACCCCAATAGCACTGGGAGTAACTTCTACTGGAGTCAGTGATGTTCTTCCCCTTAACGAGACTAACTTTTACCATTGGCAAACGTTTCTCTTGGTAGCTTCCTGAATGAGCTGCATGAAGATGGAGTTAATACTGTCTTCAGAGAGAATTCAACAGTGTTGGATAATTTTAAGTTATTAAGATTGCTGCTTAACTTTCTAACTGCAGAGATTTAATCTTGGAGGAGCAATCCTTTGGTCTTGGAAGGGTTACTGAAGACAGTTTGAAAGTTGACGAGAAGGGAAGATCCGCATGGGAATGAGTCATTTAACATAGTATAGGGCTTTGGAGAAAAATCTTGCAGAGAGGGCTCCTGTAAGAATCAGAGCCCACTGCTTACAAGCTGGGTTAACTGTAAGGCAAAAGGGTGGGATGGGGAATGAGGCTGAATACTTTCCTTTTTTGACCCACAGTTGGCCATTGCTAGAGGTACCTAGTGAGTTGAAGAATGCCATGTAATCGCTAAACATCTCTTATGACTCACCATAATCAGGGGTCTGCAGGGGACTGCTGGCAGGAATCCAGGAAAAAACAATTTATTTTCAATATCGAATACTAATTATGGTGATTCAGGGAAATTTTTGCCATTTAACCAAAATGGGAGAGGTTTTACCATGGCAGGACCCTGGCTAACACAGCTCATCTTAGCTACTTTACGTTTATTTATTCTCCTAATGACTCATTTTTGGCTTGTGCCACCCTTTGGTAATAATGTAATTGATTGTAAAGTACAGGACAAAGAGGCAACTTCCTCTAAAGTCGGCAGCTCTCAATTTGAATGACGCACCCTCTATTTAACCACCAGTGCATCCTGAGTTACACGCACTTTGGCTTAGCAAAAAAAGGAACTAACACTACCAGTAATGTTACCAAACTGGGAGTCACCATATGTACCCCAAGAAACCAGGTTTGACCACCTATCCCTGAGAAGCTAATTAAAATAATCAAATTAATAATAAAAAATGCAGAAAAGGGAAATGTGTTTGTTATAGGAAGCTGAGGCAGGGAACCTGCCACACACAGAGAAGGCCACCAGGAGATTCGTGTGGAGAATTTAGGAAAGCTTGTTTATGCCAGGGGACTCAAGCAGAGTTTCCTCCCAAAGAATTCCAGCTCTGGATTAAGTCTCCCCATGTTATTCATCAATACAACATTGGTAGGTTTAAGTTACAGCCTACCTGATGACCAACACAGGTCCTTACATGCCTTAAGACCACTGAAGACAAATTCGTTCTGCAGGTATGTTTGCAGAGGCAGATATTTAGGGCAGGGGTTAAGACATTCCTTAACAACAGACATTATTTCAAGCAAGGGGGTTGCAAACAAATGTCCCACTAGATAACTGTGTGCTCATTTCTCAAGATAACTTGCTCAGTTTTAGTGTTGATTCCTTTTTCAACACAAAGTTTAGTGAGCATTCCTAAAACCACTATATCATGAGTACTATGTCCTAACATAGAAATCAAGCATAGAACAAGATTAAACACACAAAAGTGATATTAAATGCATGGGTATATTCCTTTCCCCTCACAGTCAATGTAGCCATGTTAAGACAAAGAGATTGAGTGCCCCTTCAAGTCCATCTCCTGAGTCCAGAAGTAAGATTAAAGTTTCGGTAGAGAGCCCTGGATGCACCTGTGAGCAGTCTTGGTCAAGGCATGGTCATGCCACCATTGTACAATCATTGCCTGGGCTCCCATCTCTCCAGCGAAGTGGTCTGACAGGCTGTCAGCACTGTGTGAGATCTCTTTCTGGAAGGCAGGTTTCCCCAGGCTTCAGCCTCCCCTACTCCCAGCATGAGATTCCTGGGGGGGGGGTGAGTTTCCTGGGGTCGGTTCTCCCCTTCCACTTTTATGTAGGGTCCATGGATCAATTTCAGGTCTCCAGGCTTGTGTGGCAAGCACTGTCACCAGCCAGGCCATCTCGCTTAGCTTACTTACAGCACTTTTTTAAAACGACAAAGCTATCTATTTCAGCAGAAAGGCGATCAGACTATGAACAAGATACATAAGTCCATAATATGTGGTAGCAGAAAAGGGAAAATACTCTGCGGAGATCTTTAAAACAAGGAAACAAACACAGATGTCATTTGAGCAAAGCAATGTGGGAGTCAAGAGGACGGAGCCATGCCAGACCTGGGGGAGGAACACTCCAGAGAGAAAACAGCCAAGCCAGAGGGAAGCCGGCATGTTACCGGTATTTTAAGACTAATGCTCTAGAACAGAGTGAACAACAACAAAAATACAATGGGAAATAAGGTCAGGGAGTCACAGGGGTCAAATTGTGAGGCGCTCTATAGGCCGTTCTAGGACTTTAGCTTTTGCTCTAATTGAAAAGAAAGCTCTTGCTGGCTCTGTACAACCTGCTGTGATAAAAGACACCTTTTATCTCCTTGATTGCTCTTTGAGACTGGACTTGTAGGGAAACAAAAGTTAAAGCAGGAAAACCCTTAGGAAACTACTGCAATCGTCTAGGTGAGTAGGTTCATATGCTGACTTCCTGGTAGCCCTGTCCGCTGCCTTCATGTGTTAGCCATCTTTTAAAAATATTTGCCTATTTCTGGAGCTACTGTACATTTTCAAGAGCAAAGGAAATGCGTTACTCTTTCTTCAGATGTGCTCATGGGGGTTTCTTTCTACAAGGTCGTTGGCAAATACTGATGACTGATTATGTATGACTTGTCACTGGTTAAATCTGTCACAACGTGGGCTGTGATGTCTGATTTAATTCCACTCTATTGCCATAGATGGTTATTAGATTGTTAAATGTCTCTTGAGACATTCAAGATTATATGAAAAGAGAGGAAAATGTTCGTTCATGCTAAGCATTTTGACTCCTTTAAAATTCTCAGATCTAAGAGGCAACATGTAAGTTGAAGGGTCCATGGCAGGACGGAGACAGTGTTACAAACAAGGCTGCTAGTGCACTCAGAATGGAGTGGCATCTCACCGCCATCAGTGCTCGACACTGATGTTTGTGTGTGTGTGTGTGTGTGTGTGTGTGTGCGTGCGCGTGTGCATGTGTGTGTGTGTGGGTGTGTGTTACTAGGGAAACTGGAGTCTCGTGTGTGTGTGTGTGTGTGTGTGTGTGTGTGTGTGTGTGTTACTGGGGAATCTGGGGTCTCCTCTTAGGATTCTTAGTGTCATTAATAAAAGGATTGAAGAATGAACTGTAATGAAAATTTGAAGACAATTTTATTAGAATTTAAAAGAAAAATACCCCAGGACAGGTAAGCTGTAAAGCTTAACAGTTGCCTGAAGGAAGACTATGAAGGAGAGAGGGGTAAAGAAACAATGCAATTTAAACCAGCATGGAGGTCAGACTCAAGGCAGCCTAGATGGTGGAAAGGGGTCCTCAGAGAAAGAGTAAGAAAGCCCATAGTACCAGGAAGAGCATACTTAGGTTCTGACCAACATACAAAAGAAAAAGATGTCAGAGAAGGAAAAGGAAAGACGGAGGAAAGGTAAGCAAGCCCAGTGGAAGCTCAGGGAGTATTGATTAGCAGAGACTGTGCCAGGGGTGGGAATTCTGGGAAGAAAAGTATATCTCATTAAAGAGTGATTATTCCACCTATTCCTTTGTCAAAGCTTATGATGAGCCCACCTTTCTGAGGACTGACCCAACTCCACTGGACTGTTACATCTCTACATAGCCAGAGATTCAATTCTCTTGCCCAGGTGTTTTCCTTATTTGCCTTTTATCGCTACTCTAACATATGTGTGGTGCTTTGTGAATGCAGATGCATGAGTCTGTGACAGTGCATGTGTACATGTGTGTGGATGGTCAATGTCTAGTGTCTCTATCAATCACTTTTCACCTTATTTTTTGAGACAGGGTCTCTCTCTGAACTTGGAGTTCATCAATTCAGTTCTACTGGCTGACAAGCAATCCCCAGGAAATACTCTCACCTCTGCTTCCCATTGATGATACAGAAGAAAATGGGGTCACTTTTGGGGTTCTTAATATCATTAATAAAATAATTTAAGAGTGGACTCAAACAGAAGCTTCAGGACAATTTTATTAGAGTTTAAAATAAAAACCCTCAGGGCAGGCAAGCTGTAAATCTCAACGTCTGTCTGGAGGAGGAGAACGGAAGAGAGAAAATTAAAAAGGGGGAGGGAGGGAGGGAAGAAGGGAGGAAGGAAGGAAGGAAGGAAGGAAGGAAGGAAGGAAGGAAGGAAGGAAGGAAGGAAGGAAGGAAGGGAGGACCCTGTGTTCATTCAAAGCCCACACAGAGGTCACATGGGCAAACCAGCAGCTGCATGGCAGCGACTGCAACTTTGGAGAAAGAGTAAAGAAACCCAAAGGTTAGGGAAGCCCAAAGTGCATCAAACAGGAGAGAGCCGAGAGGTCACACTTTTTGAGGTTTCACTTTTCTGAAGACTTCGGAATGCAGATTTACTGATAAAGCTACAAGCCTGTGGCCAGCCTGATGAGCACCTGCACCAGGAGGGCAGGGATTCCAAGCAGGAAAGTTGAGGATCTCCTTAAAGCCTTAATTATTCTCCCTATCTCTTTGACTTGGCTTAACACAAACCTGCCTTCCCAGGGTGGTCCCTGGGCCAGTTGATTGGCCTGGCATAACCGGAGTGTTGGGTCTCAGGCCCTGAGGGACTTTTTTGTTACCATAACACTGTTGGGATTAAAGGTGTATACTGCCTATGTTTTTACTTGGGTTCTGGAGATCTTAAGTCAGTTTTTCATGATTATTCAGCAAGCATTTTACCTACTGAGCCATCTCCCAGCCTCCTAAATCAATGTTTTAAAGAGTAAAAACACATCTTGTTTTATCATTGAAATTCTGTAGGCTTTAAATCAAACTAAAATGAAGCCTTAATTATGAACAAAAGATGATCTTTAATGTAAATAAGCACACCTATATCTCTAGTCTAGTCCATAAGTGATAATTTAACTAGGTAGTTTGGGTTTTGCATTGAGGGAAATGGACCTAAGGCCTTGCACATAGGAGGCAAACAGGATCCCACTGAGTTACATCCTAGATTCTGATTTAAAATGGATACAGGAAAGGCAGTTAATGATTCAGGAGGGGTTAAATATATATCTACTTGCCTCTGGCCCTGTGATCTACTTACCACGTTTATGTCTTGACTTTAACTAGATGTTCTTAGTATTCATGGACTTTAGAGACTATCTGGTATGATCCACTCAGTCCATCAGCAATGCAGATGTAATTTTATAGATAAAGTGATTTGAATGCCAAGTGAGAGTCTTGACTGTCTGCTGAAACATCCCACGGCCCCACGCCTCCTTACACTGCTCCTTGGTTATGAACTATGACCTGAAACATGTCAGCAACAACCCCTACTTTGGCCTGGCCTTTGGTGTTCTCCATATAGAGACCAAACAGAACCTGGTCTCACTTGGAAGCATGTCCACAGAACATGGAGCACAACCATGATATTCTCCATTGCTCTCTGAGTACACATAACTCAGTTTTACACACTTAGGTTGCACTAGCATTCCATATTACACAACGCCCAAAAAGAGATTATTCCTAAAATGAGACAAATTAACAGCTTAATGCCAACAATTCAGCATTTGTTATACCATTTATAAAGAAAACATAATAAATCTTGGGTAGATGCCTGAGGTCGGGCCTCTTTTTATAACCGAGGACAGTGGTAACTGTAATAACGTTATTTTGCAATTGACAAATTGTATTTTCAGCACTGGCGTATAGCCATTTATTAGACTTTAAGAACAAAGATAATTAAGTATTACTGCCCAGAAGAGTTGCTGTGTGTTATTTAGAGCCACAAAGAGGATTTTAAAAACTTTTTATGTTCCAAGGGATATTAATTCCTGCTTCATTAAATACGGACCAGGACATTTGCCTTGATGCTTCATCTGTACCATCTCATTTCCCAAGTGTCTGGGTAGCTCATTTGTCATTGCTGTTTTATTTTTTTTTGCTCTCCACCCTAAGACAACCCACATGCCATTCCAAATGGTAAGAATCAATTAGAGGGCATTTTCTGAAAGACTCATGCCCTGTATTCTCTAAACAAAATGCAGTTTTTGTCTAGTGCTTGTGATGTTCTAAGTAAACAAAAAGAAAATCTCTTTGCATATTTCTGTGCCAATTATACACAAGGCTCAGATCATGCGTGTCATGCTGATTGGGTTAACATGTCCTGATCCCATCACCCTTTGACATACTGTTAAATTCCAGCATTATTTTTTGGTAAGAACGTTCTAACAGTGGTCTGCAGGAGTGAGATTTTTACCAGCCCCTGTGGTACAAGCAATTTCAGCAGCTAGTAAAACCAAATTGTGAACACGAACAGCTTGGCTATGCTATTTACTGTCTTTTATTTTAAAACGCAGAACAAAGATACCATGGATAGTCTTATTTTTCCTAATTCTAAGCATAAGTCACAGAGGCAAGGAGAAAAATATGATTCCATTCTGAACAATAAAACAAACTTTGCAAGTTCTACGCTGGAGCTAGAATTACAGTCTCTCTCTACTGTTAGCGTGTGGTTGGAATTGTAGTTTCAGATACTGTAGGAATATTGCAACGTACATCTCTTCACAGGTCCAGAGACCATTTCTTATTAAAATTCCATACCTATGTGCTTCATATTTCTTATGCCTCCACACGTTATATCACCCTTACTCTTGATAGAAATTTATTTGGATAATGTCTAGAAGCAAAGCCTCCCCTCTTGAAACAGGTTAGGAGTAGAGTACTCTGTCAATATCTGACAGGTGTAAATTTTTTAATGTATGAGCAGCACATGAGAATACAAATCACCACGGAGAGCCACCCTAAAGCGGACTGAAAGGCTGTCATAAGCAATTTTCAAAAAGCATGAGTTATTTGGTTCCTTTCCAGAGGGAGCACCTCCGTAGGCATAAATTTGTGAATGGTACTTGACAGTCTTAACAAGCCTTGCTCTTTCAGAGAGTGATGTATGCCCAACTTCTGATGTGGACTTTCTGGTAACCTGCAATCTGAAATCAAAGGCAAATTGACATGGTAATTGGGAAACTCTTGGGCCACCCTAACTGAGGTCCATGTCAAGAAAAGATCAAATAGCCACACCATCTAGAACTTTTGAGTGTCTTAGTTGCCAAAAGAGGCCTTTTGTGAACTCCCTCCATTCACAGTAACTTCTCCACCGTTTTAATATGAACGGAAATATTAGCATCTGAAACGCACCTTCTTCTGTCACTAGTTTGCATGCTCTAACGTTGTAAGACTTTGTTTTTCTGTTTGTCCCCAGCTTCATTGGAAAATCTTTAGTAACTAAATAAACTTCTCAATGCTGTGAGCCAGGAGACTTTAGCAACAGTGTGTGATGGGCAAGTCAGTTCTAATTGAATGAGTGTCAAGGTCAAAAACCAACATGTGATAAAGATGAGGGCCCCTCGAGTGGTGCTCGCTTCAAATCACATTATATGTTTGTAGGAGCTTTAGGGAGAATATGTAAAACCGAAAAAGCAGGAGAACGGGGGTAAAGCTTCATACCTACGTACGGAATGCAGAAACTTCTTGTTTTCAGATTCTAAAAGTGGCCACATAAAATACATCACTATCAGAATTCTTATGAACTTAGTATTCGTGATGAATTAAAATAGGAATATAATCTTAAAGTTCTGCTGGGAAGCAAGAGGGCAAAGAAGGCTCTGGCTCCTGCCATTCAAAGTCCCTGGGCTTCCCCTGGGACCCTGACACAGAGAAATGAAGGCATTTATTAAGATTCGTACACTCAAACATTCACATCAACATCTGAAATAACTGTTATTTTTAAAAATAACAACCTACTTCATTTTCACACGGTTCCTTCCAGTAATTTCTATTTTTTCATGTATATTAAGTATAATTAAATTTCAGTTGTATTGCATTTAAAAGGTTGATTTATCATTATCTTCATGACTTGACTTACTAATGAATCACAAATTGCTGTTTAAAATACACTGAATTAGAATATTCCACATTCCCAGAATAAGTTGCATATTTCTCCCTCAGACTTAGGTTCACGTGTTCCCCTCCCTTTAGCTATGCCTTAAATAGTCTGGAAGTAGCCATGAAAGAGCTGTCACCTACAGAATCCTATGAAAATCCTTTTGAGATTAGTGTTGTGTGGCCAGAGGGTGCAGGAAAGCAGGGAGCCCGTCCTTCACTGGCCGTGGCTTTCACCAAAGTTCCTAATGAAAGCCAAGTGTGGTTTCCAGAGGACGCTTATTATTACGTGTGGTTTAGTCACCAGTCTTCAAGGAGAGGTAGCTCAGATTGTAAAGAAAGAGTTGCTCATCTAAGCTAACTTTGAAAACAGAGTCCAGGCGATGTTCTTGATGTCTACATTCTTCTATGAAGTTCTCAAGTTTCAGCCAGTCGTTCAGAAAGATTTGGGCATCCACGTGTCCCAGGCATGGCAGCTTTAGCATTGTAACATTGGGACAGTGTTCTTGCATCACCACCACCTGTGGAGTTGCAAATTTTCTATTTCACTAAACTTCGGTTTCTTTTTATAGTTGCTTCACTGAAGTACTTCCCAATTTATAGATGGTACCGATCAGAGAATATTTAGAAGTAGTAATTCCTCTCTTTTAAAATCATGTACTTAATATAACACTTAGCTATGGCAATAATTTCCTCTGAGCACTTTAATTAGTCCGAAGCTAATAAATATATGTTGAAGAAACGCACAAATATTTTTATTAAAAAGACTTGCTTTGTTGTCATGGGTGTGTAACTGCTCTGTGGACAAGTCACTTGTAATAAGTACATATTTCAAAAACTGAATGAGGTGGATGATGACTCCTAATGTGTGTGTGAGTGTGTACACTGTATATGTGTGCATGCTTATGTGCACATTGTGTGTGTGAGTGTGAATGTGTATAGGGATGTGCATACGTGTACATTACATATGTATGTGCATATGTGAATGTATGTGTGTGTGCATGTATGTGTGTGTGTGCTCTCACTGTTCAACAAAGTATCTGGCATACATCTGCCTTTTTAATATTAGTAAACAAAATAATAGGTCTTATTATGCCATCCCAGAGTCATCAGATTCCCAAATTCAGGACTTTAGAACTCTTCTAGAACAGAAATGGAAGGTTTTTTCTGGTTATGCATTGCCTTGCAACAGAGTTTCTATCTGTACTGAATGTATTAGAATAGGGAATTAAGAATTAAGAATTGTATTGAATATAATAGAATTAAGAAACTAAGAATCAAAAAAGAACTCTAGCAAAAGTATGTAAACATATCCAAAGTGTGTACATTAAAGATAAGAGCATCACTTAGTAGCCCTAGAATGTAACCTAGCAACCTGAGTGTAACTGTGTGATTAGCCAAATGACCTGAATGTATTAGAATAGGGAATTAAGAATTAAGAATTGTATTGAATATAATAGAATTAAGAAACTAAGAATCAAAAAAGAACTCTAGCAAAAGTATGTAAACATATCCAAAGTGTGTACATTAAAGATAAGAGCATCACTTAGTAGCCCTAGAATGTAACCTAGCAACCTGAGTGTAACTGTGTGATTAGCCAAATGACGTAAGAAACTGATAAACATATGTTCACCAAGTCATGCATAAGGACTATAAAAACCCAGAGGAAGATCAGTTCGGGGGCACACATATGAGCTGAACTCCCGTCAGCTGTGCGGCCCCATCTTCTGACTGATCCCGTCTCTGGACCGTGGGAAAAAAGAGGAACTTCACGTCATGAACATCCAGACCTGACTCGACCCTCGACTGCGAGACAACCAAGCCAAGTCGAGACTGCTGTCACCACATCCGGCTGAGACGACGTCACTCGGGCATTGGCCCTAGGACTGGTACTCTTATCTGTCATTGTGTTATGTGTGAAATTTGTTTATGACTCCCCAAATAAATGCATTGAAAGACATTGGCTCTAGAAATATTTATCCTCCCTCACATAATGAGGTGATGCTCAACTAAGCCTTAATAACTCCACTCGCGACACTATCCTAAAATAAAAATACTAACTTATCTTGCTATCGATTATTGCCTACCAAGTTCTCTGAATTTAGCACTTTAAAATAAAAATGACATGGGGCAGAGGAGAGGAGATGACTCAGTGAGTAAAGTGCTCGCTACACATCAGGAAGACCTGAGGCTCCCTAGCACCTATGTGAAATTTGGGTGCAGTGGGTGTCTGTTTTCCCAGTGCTGGGGAGGAGGAGATGTGAGGACCTCTCCGGCCTGCTGGCTATGGATTCTACACAAAACAGTGAGCTCCAGGTTGAATGAGAAACCCGGTCTCAAAGATAAGGTGAACCAGGCATGGTGACATGAGCCTTTAATCCCAGCACTTGGGAGGCAGATACAGGTGGATCTCTGTGAGTTCAAGGCTAGCCTAGTCCTCATAGTGAGTTCTAGGCCGGCTGGGGCTACATGGAGACCCTGTCTCAAAATGATAAAAAGGAAAAAAGAAAGGATAAATTGGATGGCTGTGAGAAAGCTCAAATGGTAGAGAGGCACCCACACAGGTCTAATGACCCATGTTCAATCTCCAGATACTGCGAGCAAGAACTGACTCCTGATAGTCCTCCTTTGACTTTCACATATGCACATGGAATGCACACACACACACACACACACACACACACACACACACACACACACACAAATAAATTTTGAAATACAAATGGAGAATGATAGAGAAAAATATTCAAAGCCTACCTCTGGCTTCCATATGTACACACAAAGGTAAACATACCTGCACACATGCATACACACACAGACAAAGTAGTAATGATCTGTGTTGTTGATCATGATTCTGTGGCACGGAAATTCATGCAAAACTTAAAGAGTAATTATTTTCTCTGTGAAAGTCAATGTGATTACTCAGTTACTTGTCTAGAAGGTAAACTGATGGGACTCAGGATCTTATCATTGCCGTGCTCCCCCAAGGGCAAGCGTGCCTGGTTCCTGGGCAGGGATGGTTATGCAGCTGGAGTTACCTGGGACAGATAATCAGCATATCTTCTATGGTATCTTCACAATGACAACTGTAGGGTTGTTAGATGTGCCACAAAGTAGAGGACGATTTAGTACAGGCCCCTATAAACACAACATGGTGGAACAATGGCTTACATAGAGGAATTTACTTATTATCCCAGAGTCTGGTTTTCCAAGGTCAGCATGCTGGTGAGGGTGCTGCTTTGAGATGGAGACTGCCAGCATCTGAATTGCCACAGAAGAGAAATACAGTGAGCAAGTTCTCTGGGGTTCCTTTCTTATAAATGAATTAAATCCATTCATAAAGTTTCAATTCTCATGATTTAATCATCTTCCAAAGGTACCACCTCTGCATACCACCACATTAAAGGCTCATGATTACAGGATAGGAATGTTAGTCTAGTGATGGATATTCTCAAAGACAGTATTCCCAGGGTGAGGCTCCTAATCGGGCTGGTAGAAGCTGGTGAGGATTTACGTGATCTTGGCTTGGAAATCCTAACACATACTGTCTCTGTCTTCTAAGAACATTGAATGACCTGCTGTGTAACAATTTACTTCAGAAGCAGGTAGCTTAAAGCCACCACATCCCTATTACTGTCCACATCATAGCTGATGATTCTTAGAGTCTCTTTTGAAACCAAGTTTTCTTTGGATTGCAGTCAGACCGCAGGCCAATGACACAATCTCACTGAAAATTCTGAATAGATTTGGGAAGAGCTTCCTCCCAACAACACATGGCTGTTTGCAGTGTTTAGTTCTTACTGACTGATCAGCTGATCTGCAGAGCACACCATTCCACAGTGGTTCTCAACACTGAGCTGCTTAAACTTTTCCCATGCATGAATCCATTTCCTGAGAATTTTTAATGTAATCGATTATATGTAAGTGTATAAAATAGTATAAAAATAAAATCAAACATTGACAATCCAAAGAAATTTATTTTAAACATTTTTATTTTATTTTATTTTATGTGTATGAGTGTTTTGCCTGAATGCGTATGTACCTATGTCATGCAATGCCCACAGGGGCCAGAAGAGGGAAGCAGATCCCCTGGAACTAGAATTGTGGATGGTTTTTACCCACCACGTGAGTGGTGGGAACTGAATCTGGTCCTCTGCAAAAGCAGCCATTGCTCTTTACTGCTGAGCCATCACTCCAGCCCCAAGAAATTTATTTTAAAACATTTGCGGGGGGCTACAGTGTGAGACTTTGTCTCAAAAAAACAATCAATCAGTAAATAATAAAACCAAAAAACAATTCTTTGGTATCATTTACTAAAGACAAAACTCAGTTGCCATACAAATGAGAGGGTCGTGCTGGTTTGTTTTTACCTAAAGAGTTCAATCTTGGCTGACTTTTTGGTGCTGCCGGGTATAAAAATCTTCAGTGCTTTTCAGAATGGATTAATAGTTTGCTGTGTTATCATTATTGAGAACTCTGCTTCTCATAAACACACAGCACAAAATGGCAGGAGTACGTTCAGGCCCTTTTCAGGAATTCTGTTGGAAATTCTGTTCTAATCCCAAGCCAAAATTCACTTACTATTTGTTTTTATGCAGCTTAAGAAATGAACTTACACAGTAATTTTTAAAAACAAGCATTCTAAAACAATAAAATCAAATGTATACTAGCTTGACTCGTGCCAGGTTTGTTTTCCACTAAGTAACTTATGCTCCTGTAATACTGCAATTCAAAACATGCAATAGTCTTGAGTCTGAGTCAAGGTATTTCAGGTAGTGTTCCTTGCGGACTGGGTGTGGTGGTGTGATGAACTACAAAGTGCACATGTTGTGCATTCAGAACTAGGCAGTGGTGACATCACTTGATACAACCCAGGCGAGGACTGCCAGAGACACCTTGGATTCACCACAGTTGCTTCTGAATTAATTTTCTCATGGTGTCTTCAGAGACCTTTTACTGTTACCAAACTTCCCATGAATTCCACATTCAGTTATGCAACTCCATACAGAATTTATGCAGCTGGATCCTGGAACAGGTGATGAGGGAGGGGAGCGGGAGAAAGGGAAGGAGAACAGCCCGGGTGGAGAACGCAAACCAGAGAAGCCTCGGTCTTTTTTATTTTAACCTAGGTTGGGAATTGCCTATTATTCCTCGACCTCATATTATTAATTAGAAATGATGTAATAAATCTGGCCCATACCCAGTGGACTGAGGTCCACTTCTTAAAGGGTAGAGTATGAAAGATTGTTTAAAAGCACTGTCTGCTTTCTGATTGCAAATATTTTCCTTTTCAGTGCAAGCTGAATGTGTGTGCACATGTATAATTTCATTCACAATCATGGGTCTCCTGTGAATCTTACTGGGGTCCACTCCATTCCACAAAGATCATCCCACCAAAACAGCTTTATGGTAAACCCCTGTCTACCTTGGGCTTCTGCTCTGACAGCCGCAGAGGAACATTCTTCGTCTTTCCAGAAGGTCTTCTGTTGAGCCAGAGTCCTGGAGGCTCCCCAACCTCATTAGGAGCCTTCTTCACCTCTTTAGAGCTCCCCGAGATTCTTAGCATGAGATTTTATTGGCACAGCTTTCCCTCCAGGATTGAACCAGCCGTTCTTGTCACTCGTCATGGTATCTGCACGCAGAGGCACTCCTCATGTTAGCATCCCGTGTTTCATGGAAAGAACAAGAATTTTCAAAACCACTAATTCCCTTCTCCCTTCTGTTTAACAGTCCTTAGTTTCTTACCCAAATTTATCTTTAATCTTTCGCGCATTACAGTAAGCTGCAAGGAGAAACCGGAAACAAACTTCCACGCCTTGCTTGGAATGCTCTTGACCGGGTTTGTAAGGCAATGAGCTCATTTCCACTGTGCCTCGGGTCAAAGGCTGCACACATTTCTGGCACTGCATAAGGATGAGTTCCTTTTTAATAGCAGTCACCGCACTTTGTAGAAGTGTCCCTGACAGCCCTGTTAAAGGCCACGTGACAGTTTCTTACTGATGAACTGCGCTTTGGGTGGTGCTCTCCTGAGCCCACTCTGGTTCAAAGCTTTCCCAGGGTTTTGTAAGGGGAGCGTGTACCTGGCAGGAGCATCGCATTGTTCTTTGTAACTGCCACATAAAGAATAGCCAAAACCTGTCACGGCTTTATTGTTATGAAAGTTATCTCACAGCATGCGTGTGTGTGTGTGTGTGTGTGTGTGTGTGTGTGTGTGTGCTTGCACGCTGAGAATTCAGAAGCAACAATGCTGGCTGTTTAAAGACTTGCTTGCAGCAGCTGCGGTTTCATCAGAAAGCTGGACTGAGGACCATCCATTTCTAAGTCCTTTATTGTATTTTCCTTTATCTGTTTGTATGATAACATTTAACTAGAGGACCTAGCTTGAAGGAACTTTAAAAATTTCTCATATTCATGAAGAATAATACAGAAAAAAAGAGAAAAACTTGATTTCCTCATATTTTAAGGCATACTTCAAGAAAAATATAAAACACATTGTGTGTGCTACAAGGAAATCAGATATTTGAGAGGTAGTTTTAAGGTGACCGTTGCTACTTCCCATTATTATTTCTTTATAAAGCATAATAATTAGACCTCATTATGACATAACAGAAAAGCACTTGGGAAGTTCCTTTCCTTATGGTACTTAGTTTTTACTCTTGCCATGTGATGTAGTTTTCAAGTTGTAAGGAGAGTTTAGTAGCAACTAGAGTTTGCTCGCTGGTAAACACTGCTTGCTTGAATGGTACCTCTTTTTGTGAGTTGTCTTAAATTCAAATCTAAGAATTGATATTTCTAAATGAAATACTTCCAGATAAAACACTAAAGCAATGCTGGATCACTTTGTTTCCTGTCTTCTCCTTCATCCTGGATGCAGGTATAACCTGAGTGTTTAGTCATGTACACCTCCAACCTAGTCCCAAGACATAAACAGAAACAACAAAGGGACCTTGCCTTTCCCCGTGCTTCCAAATGCCTGAAAAATTAGTATATCTTTTAAAATTAATCTATACTACTGCAACAAGCCTGAATCAACATGGCCAATCAGTAATAAGCCATCCCTTATTAACTTGCACTAAATTATCTTCATGTGGCAGATAAAATAACCACGTTTCCATTCTTAATTAGAATTTGGTCTAAAAGGATTGACGAGGCAAGCTGGGAGGGGGTTGCTAGATGTTGTGCATAATTACTTTTAAAATTCAGTAATTTTACATCATATTCTGAAAAAATTCCAAAGAAATTTGAAAACTCTACATTTTACTCTCCAGGTCTTAAAAGTAAACACATTTCTGGCCAATAAACATCTTAAAAATACGCTGTTGTACGTTGACTTTTATGTCTTTATAGAACTTAAGATCATTATTAAAAAGTGGAGCTTCACTTTCTAAGCCAGTGACATTCTTTAAGCCTTTATTATGTGAACTTGTTATTCTCCTTCTTGTAAATGCACCTTATGGCAAGGAGCACCCAAAGAGAGAAAAAATTAATACAGACATTACAGTCATAAGAACTCAAGTCCAAATCCTGTCTCAGCTGCCTACTGGCAAGACAACCTTGAACATGTCATTCAATTGCTGAAGCACCTGGGGTGATGTGAAGAGTAAAAGTGTAAATGTGTGATGCGCCTGCCATCTTCTGGGTCTGTGGGACATGCTCTGTAAATCCTGTTCATTATTACCACTCTTATTCTCCATAGGACCCTAAATATTACAACATACTCACTTGGTCTTAGTCCAGGTCCCCCAAATCTCAAGAATGGCTTGTAATGGAAAAGGGTGGGCGTGGTGTTTTGAATGAAAATGTCCCCCATAGACTCCAAGTATTTGAACATTTTGTCCCCACTTGGTGGCGCTGTTTTGGGAGGTCTTAGAAGGTGTGGCCATGCTGGAGAAAGCATGTTACTGGGGTGGGCTTACAGAGTTCTTAAGCCTTGCCAGATCTCCAATTGCTCTCTGCTTCCTGTGCCTCCTTGAAGATGTGAGAGCTTAGCTTCTGCTGCTCCTCCAGACACTTCTGCCACCATGCCTCCCTGCCATGATGGACTCCTACCCCTTTGGAATCATAAGCTAAATAAACTCTTCTTTTATAAGCTCCCTTGGTTACATGGTGTTTCTATCACAGCAACAGAAAGTTTTTACCAGTGGGTTAAAAACTAGAGTTTTAAAACTGGGAGTGGTGGTGCACGCCTTTAATCCCAAAACTCAGGAGGTAGGTGGATCTCTGTGAGATCAAGCCTAGCCTGGTCTACATAGGGAGTTCCAGGTCAACTGGAGCTACAGGGAAACCCTGTCTTTAAAAAACACACACATACACCAAAGACTAGAGTTTTGGATGTGGGAGGAAATTTTACTATTACTCTGCTACATAGACAAGCTATCAAATTGTCTTCTGAATACATATCTTTTTTATTTATAAATCCATATAAATACATATTTTTTGATCCAGTTCTCAACCATCATCAAAAAAACACTTCTCTTTGTAGTAGATGATGATTAATACAGAGACTTACAGCTGTTTAAAGTGTAGAGAATAAGAGACTATGGCATGCTCAGCCATAAATGTGCCATCTAAGGCTGAGTGTGGTGGCACATGTCTTTAATCCCAGCACTTGGGAAGCAGAAGCAGACAGATCTCTGTAAGATCAAGGCCAGCCTGGTCTACATAGTTCCAGGCCAGCTGGGACTACAGGGAGACCCTGTCTCAAAAAAGACCAAAAAAAAAAAAAAAAAAGTGTCATCTACATCACAGCTCTCCTTCTAAGGCTCAGAGACCATCACAGAAGAGGGGACATAAAAATCGTAGGACCCAGTGGTAGTGAAGGAGTGCTTTAAACAGTGTTTATGACAGAGCCATTGCACACAATAACTCACAGCACAGCCACTGTGACTGCATGCACAAGATCCAGCCAGCCAAACTTTCAGCATGGATGGAGGCAGGGCTTATAGAGTCTCAAGCCCAGCTAAAGAGCTCCTGGCGATTGAAGGCTGCTGGGGGAAGGAGGGTCCGTTTTCTTCCCGGTGAGGTCACTGGTGGGTTATCCAAGCTCCAGTAGAAGGCTCTGCACTTATGCACCTGCTTGCATCTTCAAGTGGACTCGGTGGGTTGAGAAAAGCATGCATGAAGTTGGAAAGGAAAAGTGGTGGGGGGTTTGGCTGAACTTGGAGGGGAGGGAATGGAACGTGGATTTGATCAAAACACATATACATGTACGAAGTTCTCAAAAAACTAGAGTTTTAAACTAAGTTATTTAGAATTTTTAGTACCTGAAGACTTTTTGGAAACCATGGAATTTGCAGCAGATGTTGTTGAAGGGTGGGAAGCAGGGCTCTGTATGGATGAAGCCAGTATCTGTGGACAAATAATCAGGTCAACTTAGGGAAGGAATGGAAGGGAGGGGGAATCCTAGCAAAGGATTTGATCTGTTTTTTCTTTTCTGAGAGTCAACATCTTGAAGGCATGAGCAGATCAAGTCATAAGCAAAGGTTCACAGTGATGTCTTTAGGGGCTCTGATTTGTATCAAGAATTACAATAACTTACAAATGCCATAAACGATAACCTCTGCACAACTTCTGTTTAATAAACTTTTTGTGCTTTGATCAGATATCTAATGTCACATCCCCCTTTAACCTCTTCTATAAAGAGATGATAAATATAAATGCATGTATTTCAGAACTTATTTCATAGCTTACTTTCAGTATGTGATTCATACTGGCTACTTGGCATTTTGGGCTACAAGAATCATGGCCTAATTAATTTGAATTTTTTCCTTAGCACACACTAAATCCAAGGTGATTTCATTGGAGTAAATTCAAAAAAATCATTTTTAGCTGAGCTTTACAAATTCACCCATGAAACAGTCTCAGCTATAAAACAAGCCAATGCATCTTTCAACACTTCTACTTAGATGACTAAGGCGTTGGCCTCTTTAGAAAAAGCAGAAGATCTGAATGGTCTAAAATGAAGCATGTTGTAGTTTCTTTCTGGTGTTGTGATAAAACACTGTGAACACTAAAATCTTGGAAGGGAAAGGGTTTAATTTCATCTCACGGCTCCCAGGTCACAATCCAATGTCAAGGGAAGTCAGAGCAGGAACTCAGGGCAAGAACCTTGAGAAGCAGAGACTCTGGAGGAACACCGTGGACTGGCTTGGTCCTCTGTTCTGGGCTCAGCCTGTCTTCTTAAACGATCCAGTACCACCCACAGTGGACTGGGCCCGCCCACGTCCCTCAGCAATCAAGAAATGCCTCACAGATATGGCCGCAGGCCAATCTAATCGAGGAAATTCTCCAACTGAGGTTCCTCTTCCCAGGTGTGTCAAGCTGACAACTGAAGTCAACCATGACAAATCATTTTATGTAGCAGAGTATGAAATTAAGAAGTAATGTCTTATACTTTTGTACTTTGATCCCTTAAAATTCACTAATTATATAAATAATACATGCTCTCTATCAAAAACAGTGACAAGATATATAAAAGAATAAGGGGAAATTCATCTGTGCTCATTGGAAAGTGATCAGTACCATCACTAAGAAAACACCTCCCCATGCAGGAAAGATAAAGGAATATTAAGATCCAAGTGCTAGTTTGATGACTTTGTTCTGTTTATTTCTTCTGCTGGTATTGCCAACTTACTTCAATTTTGTTCTTTTTTTTTTCAGTCAGTGTACACATTGACATCTTTACAGATCTATGAGCATTAGCATTGTACCAGCCCGTGGTTGCACTGGTATTAAAAGGAGAGAAAAAAAGACAGGACCCCCATATGCCCTTCTTAATTGTCCCATGAGTTTTAGGGTAAACTAGTCCTGTTAGGTTTCAATTTTTCCTTCTTTGCCTGATAAAGAAGGTTCCTTAGGATTTACAAAGCACAGCAAGAAAGGCGTGTATGCACATGTATGTGTATGCATGTGTGTATATGTAGGTATGCAATGTTCCTGCACATATCTCTATGCAAAATGTTATTATTTAAACTGAGGCTGTTATGCAACTCTAATAAGACATTGGCCAGCCTTCCATTTTGAAGCAGTGGTCAGGCAGCTCAGGTTCTGGTTTCAAGAGCTTGACGGTGATGCAGGAATACATTCCCTTTGTTCCTATATCTACTGAATCTGCAGTTTTCTTATGGCTTTTCCCCTCCCTGTTGTGTATTTAACTTAAATCTGACAGATACCATGGATGAATTTTGTAATAGACACTATTGGTACTTAAATCCCAGCAAAGGCATTTTGGAGAGGCTAATATCAGCAAAATTTTAGTGGGTACTGAGGGAATGATATAGAAAATACGTAATTGGCCTCCATGTAAAGAGTCTACACATCCTGTTCTGACGGGGCTTCAGATTCATCTGAATCTGAATAATCTACGTTGAGTGATTTGCAGTCCGTCAGAGGCACCATCAAGGGGCGTTTTAGGCAGAAGGCATACTTTAGAAATGAGGACCTCATGGGGCTTGAGAGACTTTTACTTCCTGTTTGAAAACATACTACATATGTTCTGTTTGGTCTGGGACCATCACAAAGCCCTAAAATGTTTACAGCATTCAACTGGAGGAGATGGGGGGGGGTGGTGAGGGAGCGATACAGACAGTGGGAGAGGATGTTGTAACCTTGCCCCAGTGCATGGTTTTGCCCTTTACTCCCATGGAAGCCAGACTAGTCCTCAATGGAAAAACCATCTCCTTAAGTAAGACATGTCCTATGAAAGTGCCCGTGCGAGCAGATGTGCTTTCCAGTCACACAAAAGGTCTTATTTCTGAAAATGGTTGAGCGGCTAAATTAGTTCTAGAGAAGCTAGCCAAATTTCAGCCTCCTTTGATTTCTCTGTATCTGTGCCCTCTGTGTTTGGAAGTTCATCCGAATCCTGATTTCCATTCATCTTTCCTATTCTCCAAATCTGGGTAATGTATTGAAGTTAGTGTTCTCATTTTTTTGAAGAACTAAGCAATTTTAAACCTCTTCCTAATACCTTGAATATTTAATTTCTAAAGAGGGGCCTAGCCACAATATCTTTTACTTACAGCAAAAACCACTCACTACCACTTCAAATGTTCTGTGTAAATGTTCAGTGTTCATCCTTCCAATTCCCTTAATCTACTTGTTAGGTCAGTTAAAAATATCCATGAGGGTACACATTGCCACTAACCTAACATTTTTCACGTTTATAGCAATGAACATATCATTTCAGGAAAGGTCTAATGTGTAACTACTGAGAACTAAGGGAAGCCATTTGAAGCTGGGGTCTTTTTGTTTTGTTTTGTTTTGTTTTTTCCCATAGTAGCTCATGGTAACAACTTCATTTCTCTAACATCTATATTAAATGTATTTCAGTTTTCTTTTATATTTATCCTTACGTTGGGCTCTGTATTAAATTGATTTGTTTTACTATATGTGATTTTTTAAATGCTCTGTGTTATGGTTTGAATACTGAGGGCTGAAGTTGAACCTAGTGTGCTTGGTGGCAGGTCCCTTGGGGTGTGATTAGAGTGTAGTCTCCACAACTGAAACCTGGTTGAGAGAGAGGTAGGGGGGATGTGTGCCTTCACTGTGATAAGATGCAGCGAGAGGGGGACCTCCCATAGGCTGCACCATGCTGTTTGAATTTCTTGCCTTCAAAACCATGAGCCAAACATTCTCTCTTCTTTACAAATCAGCCAACATGAGGTATTTCATCACAGCAATAAAAAGCTGACTAACATAATCTAGCATTCCCAACTATTTGTAATCTAATCAGAAACTGTAAAATCTTCCTTAGGTTCTTCCTCCCTGGCGTATCCTCTTCCCTGAGCATAGGGCTCTACCCCACAGGCTCCCTGCATCCATCTGCCCTTGTCCAACCCCCCGGCCTAGCTTCCTGCTATAACTTTTCTGTGTGTTACCCACTCAACATCTCCAGTGTTCAGACTTTCTCCAACACAAACCCGCCTACTTTATCTGCAAGGTGAAGTCCAGTGTCCACAAACTGTAATCAAAAGACTTTATAATCCATCACAATCTTTATCCTTAACCTGCTCTCTTACAATGCTCCTTGAATGTTGCCAAAACAACCAAAAGCAGTTTATCTGTTTCAGTAGAGAAGTCCAGTTCCTGGACACCTTTGTGTGTTCTCTGCCCTCGCTTCACGTCTTCCTTTCTCTGTCTCCTCCACAAAACACAGCCCTGGAATCTCCTGTCCCATCGGTGGGTTCTCCCTTACCTCAGTGCTGACATTTCTGTCCCTCCTTCTTCCAGGTGCTGAGAAAATATTGGTGCTTCTGGAAATTTCATTTTCTCTCAAAAGCCATGATTAGGGGCTGGAGAGATGGTTCAGTGGTTAAGAGCACTGGTTGCTCTTGCAGAGAACCCGGGCTTAGTTCCCATCACCCACATGGTGTCTAATAGCCATCAGTAACTCCAGTTCCAGGGGATCGGATGCCCTCTTATGGCCACCATGGGTATTGCACACATGTGGTGCACTTACATACATGCAGGCAAAACACTCATACACATAAAATAAAAATAAAAAATAAATTTTTAGTTATGATAGGAACTGGAGAGATTGCTCAGTGGTTAAGAGCATACAGTCATCTTACAGAAGACCCAGGTTCAATTCTCAGCACCCACATTAGGCTGCTCATAATTACCTATAACTCCATTTTCAAGGGATCCTCCACCCTCTCCCGGCCTGCACATACATGGTGCACATACATACACTCAGGCACACATACATAAACATAAAAAATTGTATCACTAGTGATTTAATAATTGTAGTTAATCATAGATTGAAAGATTGTTTTCTGTTTTATAGAACATACTAATAAAAATACTAAGCCCTTTGAGAGTAGAATCAATGTTGTACAATATTTATAGTTGCTCATTCAATGCCTGGTAAGTGTTTTGTGTATATCATGAGCTATATTGGAAAAAAAAAAAAAAAGAGCAGATATTTTCGTATAAAAGGGGCTGCACTATCTTTCATTATGATGTTGATCCCAGTGTTGAGTGACTCTAATCACATAATAATCAAAGCTATGAGCTTAACTCTCCCGTATCTAGAAATCTCTATAAGATTTACAAAATTCAGAACTGATGAAGTGTCTTCCCACTACACATTCGTTTGAATTAAACCCAACTTGGTAGCCTGGTAGCCACAGGCTTTGTAAATCCATCCAGCGGTGTGAAGAGTACTTGTCATCACCCACCTGCCACTGTGCAGTAGGTGGAAAAATCTCAGGTTGAGTGTGCCAAAATGTTGGCTCCCTCCTGGTTGGCATCTTCCTGTGCTTATTTACATTTTATTTTATCATCTCAGTGTGTGTTGACTTCATTTGTAGAGACTATTGTGAGGCGCTGGAGACCACTGCTGGAGTTAAGTGACCAGCATGCGTGTCAGGAAGTTCACAACCATTTGTTCTTCCAGTTCCAGAGGCTCCAACACCCTCTTCTGGCCTCTGAGGGTGCTGCACTCATGTGCACAAACACACACGGGCATACATGCATACACAGAATTTAAAAAATAAAATAAGTATTTAAAACAAGCATTATATGAGACAAGGAAAACCATTAGTAACAGAGTTAGACCCATAGACTATAAGCCAGCTTCTATTCCCCTCAATACTTGTTGGGAGCAAGATATTTCTAGATAGATCTGGGTTAGGGAAAGAATATTGTGATTATTTGAAAAAGTATTTGGGTGGCTCAGACACGCTCCAGATCCCTGAGGAAAGACAAGTTTGTGTTTCATGGTGCTGAGAATTTCAAGTTCTAAGAGATCCAGAATATGCTTTTGATGTGATGCATAGCTAGACCAACATCCAGGAAATTCAAAGTTGCTTGGGATGTTATGAATCAGAGAGTGAATAAATAAATAGTTCACACAAAGTTTTGAATTAACATTTCAATCAGAGCAGTCCAGGGATTATTTTTCTGTTTATGACAGTCTGCACTAAAGGTCCCTCAAAATATTAAGAAAAGCTTATTCAATACTAAAATAAGATTCACTCATTCAAAATTTGTTAATTACAGACTGGGTATGGTGTCATACACCTTTAATCCCAGGCAGAGGTAAGCATTTCTCTGTGAGATCCAGGCCAGCCAGGGCTACAGGGAGACCCTGTCTGGAAGAGCCAAGAAAAACATTTATTAATTACTTTTACATATCAGGCATTGTCAAAAATGCACATGGAAACAGCAGACAAAGGAACTGCAGCAAGCATCCTGGCCTGGGAGGGGAGAGTGTGGTCGCTGTGGGGAAGCACAAGGGACCCAGAACCCAGTCTTGAAAGCTTTGCATCATCCGGGGAACAACTGATGCAGGTTAGCTGGTTTAGCCATTGGCACCTTGGGTGTCAAGCCACCAGCAGAGGAGACTTTAAACAAGCCAGGTGCCTGGGTACCACACCTGGAGTCCTGGCTTTTCTGAGTCCCAGGTACAATTTACCACTTAAGAATTTATGATATTTCAAAATCTTTTCCAGCCATGTGTTGATGATTGTGGATGTCTCATTGTGCTATTTCTTTACTTTTATGTATGCTTGAGATTTCCCAAATTTTTTTAAAGAGGATTTTAAAAAAGAAAAGGAAGAAGTTCTGTAGTCACTCAGGTGCATGTCAACACCAGGACTTACAGGAGAAGGTCAGGGAGAGAAGGATTAAAGAAAAGCCCATCTAGGTCCTAAGCAGGTGCAAATATTAATGAACACGCAGCGCACAGATCAAGGTAACTTCCCTCTGAATGGATTGAACTCCTTCTTAGCACTCTTTGTTAACTGCACACTAGAAGCTTAATCCCAATCAGCTAAGGGCCCTACCCCACATTCTCAAGGTCAGACCTATGCTTGAACTTCTATTAATCTAAGGCACCAGAAATGGTCATATCTCTTCCGTGGTTCTGTCTGCCTGCCACCCGCCGAGAAAGTCTCACTTCAACCTGATTCGCACTCCACAGTTTAAGCAAGGCCCTGCTGAGAAAGGCTGTTTCAAGCTTAGGTCTTTCTCATTTATGTCCCTAGCCCTCTTGAATTAGTTCTCTCAAAATACATTGTCCACTGACACTTTCCTCCATTTATACTCCACTACACCCACAAGATCAAGCTTTAAAATATTATATTTTACACTTTAAAATTTTTCTCAATGTCCTGTGTACTGTGTCATTCATTCCAAGGATAAAGAGGAGGTTCTTATCTTACTCAAAGAGTGCAGGTGACAAAGGGTACACAGAGTTGCAGGATACAGACCCAACGTTTATATTTTAAAATAGCCTACGTTACAAAAATCATGTGTGAAAAAAACCTAGAAGCAAAAGAATTCCTATAAAGATAAGGGCTTTGCTTTAGTCTGTCCTCCTCATACACTGACTGGAATCTACTTCTATCAAAGATGGGTTAAAAGTAATTCTGTGTTCGATACCCACCTTAAGATAATAAAATGACATAAAACTAGGGGTAGATCTCTAGTCTCTGTAGATTTTAGGTAAGAACCTTCAAGATGCCCACTCTGAATGAAAAACATGGCTTTTCATCTCAATTCCTGTGGAATGTCTTTAGAGCAGTCAGTAGACCCAACTGTGATGTGACTTCTTTTTTCTCTGAGTAACAATGTAGTCTACAAAAAAGCTAAAACACAGCTCCCAGGTAAGTCTAACCAGAAAATTAAGCTTGTGCTTAGGGAGATGACTCCATCCGTAAGATGCTGGCTACACAATTATGAGGACCTGAGTTCAGATCCCCAACATCCACCTGAAAAGCAGACATGGTGGTGTCACCTGTAACCCTGGCACTGGGGAAGATGATACAGTGGGATCCCTGGGCTTTGCCAGCTAGCCGGTCTAAGCCACTCAGCAAGCTTCAGGGTTATGAAGAGATCCTGCCTCAAAAAATAAGATGGAGAGTGGTTAAGGATTACACAGATATGCCTTGTAACCTCCATGCACATATACATGCATGTGCATGTGCACAGACTTGTGCACACACAGGCACACACGTGTGAACATGTACATAGACACTAATAGAAAAGAATGTTAAGGCATAGTGTTTAAATGCAAAGTCATAGTTCAGTGATAGAGCACATGCTTAGTATGCACAAGGCTCTGAACTCAGCTCTTAACTTCATGGGATTTCCATCAATGAAAGTGGTCTTCTCAGGTTAAACTATCTTGCAACATCAGAGCTATCGAAGTTTGTAGAAACATAATCTTAATGTTTCCATAATAATCACAAAATGATACCGTTATGTGATGCTTGACTGAATGACTGTATTTAGGTGAAAGAAGATGAATAAATGGAACAATCAAAGAGGGTGAAGGTGGGGGAAAAAGACAGGAGGGAAGAGGGAGGGGGAGGGGGGAGGAGGGAAGAGGG
>NW_008340410.1:683052-696286 GCF_000622305.1 Nannospalax galili | reverse complement strand
GGGAGGGGAGGAGGAGGAGGGAAGAGGGAGGGGGAGGGGGAGGAGGGAAAGATCAAAGCTTATTGTGGGCAGCAGGTGGCTCCTTCTGTCTGATCTATGCTACTGTGACACCCCTAACTGGTTATATTGATGTGAAGTTATTGTTTCTTTCCTCTTAACCACAGCAGTTTACAATCCTAGTTTCATTCCACTGAGTGTGAACTTTAGAAAGACACCTATTACCTAGAAAAACTACCTCTAAGAATATCATATCTAGAAAGATTGTTCTAATTAGAAAATGTTATTTTATTTTGTGTGTGTTTGTCGACAAAAGGAAAGAGGAAATTGTCGTCCCCAAACCCTTTTCACAGAGTATTGCATTGACAAGAAATGCTTCAACATTTAAGTGTTCAAGAAAGGCTGGATTTGCGGCATCCTTCCTCCTAATGAGCTGTGCGTTGTGATGCAGAACTTATATCCCCATGGACTGTGTGCTCTCAGAGTCACTAATTTATCTTCTAAAAATTAGCAGTGCCTTTGTCAATAGTCCTGGGTTCACCCCTTAGTGAAGTCCTCGTTCACTTGGGAATACTAGGCTGAAATACCTCAGTGTTGTTTTAGTACTGTCTGTACCTCTATAAGAAAATACTTCTTTTCTTTATCAGAAAGCTTCCAAGTTCTCTGCTTTAACACGAGCCTGTAGTAAGCAGAGAGCTATTTGATGCTGAATTCTGAGCAAAAGGTTCTTTGTGGGAAGGTCTGTCAAACAGCATAGTTTCCATGACAACCTGACTAGATAACCCATTTGGGAAAATACTTGTAGGACCTAACACTCTATCATCTGTCATTCAATAATTTCATGTTCCTAATAACTAGGAAATCAATGGCTATCCTTTGAGACAGTTTGTGGAAAGGGCAGCATGCAGCTTAACGTTTGTGTCTGTTTGTTGTGATTCTAGTGCCAGGTTAGGGGTATGAGAAATAACTTGTGTGTTTGGGCTCGCACAAAGATTCAAGGCAGGTTCAGTTTGAAATCTAATTACAACTGTAGTATTTACATGTACAAAAAAGCAAAACCAAATGGCATAAATAAAGCTTTTGCTAGACTGTTAGGAAAGCAGGCGTACCTAATACATTTCACATTTTAAAATTCTGCAAGAAAATTCAAGTCCAAGTTAGCATGAGACTGGCATGAACAATTTGGTAATGTAAAAGGCATTTTTCTTATCTCAGCCTTCTAATTAAACTGCTTATCATTGTGGAAGCTGTGTTACCTGGGTGCTATGTACAGAATATAAAGTGATCATAGAAAAGTAATTAAGATTCTTAAACACGTGGCCCGTTGACTTTATATACAATTAGTTTTTAGAGTGGAGTTTGATAATAAGGCAAGTTGGCTGAGTAGCAAAATATGCACTTAATAATTACCTTGACAGTGTTTATCAACTGGAAAAATGTCAGGAATCATTTCAGCAAATGGATATTATAAATAAAAGCAGGCTGAGGTGAGATCGTGAATGTGTGCCGAGGAGAAACATTAGGTATTTCGTGTTCTCTCAAGAAAGGCATCGTTCACCTTGTGGGAGGATGTAGAAGCTACTGATTGATGCATTATAAAAAGGTAATTGTTTTCAATTTAAAACTATTTCTGCACAAAGATGAAGATGTTTGTAAGTTGCTTTTCTTCAGCACAGTGGGTTTCCAGAGTAAGCCACCCCGTGCTGAGTTTCAGCAGTCAAGATGCCTCTCTGTAAGTCCAGGATTTGTTGAAGCGAATGTATGAGTGCCATTAAACCATCTTTTCAGCATGTGAGATCATGTCTTCTAAAGTGAAATGGAATTTTACCCAGAGGACGATTAGTTCTCTAAAGAGGTGTGCCAAGGGTGAGCTTTGGAAACGGAATCACCACACGGCCCTTCTTAACCAAAATTCCAAACTACTGAAGATTTTTAAAAATAATTTTTAAAATTAAAAAATTATTTGTGTGTGTGCCTATCTGTATGTGCGCCATCTGCATGCGGGTGTCTGCAGAGGCCAGAAGAGGGTGTCGGAACCCCTGGAACTGTTACAGGCCATGTGAGCCATCAAATGTGGGTGCTGAGAGCTGAACCCAGGTCCTCTGCAAGAGCAGCCTGTGCTCTCAACCACTGAGCTGTCTCTCCATCACTCTACTAAAGACATTTAAAAATCAAAATCTTCTATACTTTCCGATAAACTGTGTAATTTTCAAAGATCTGGTTGAACGAATGAATTGTTTTTCTTCTCTCAAGCTCTTGTCCCTTCCTCTGTCTCTTTTTCTCTTCCTTTTGTTCTGGGGGATAGTCATCATATTACTAACTGTAATATTGCATTGCTAACTGTACCACCAACACTTGAATGAGTAGTGAACATTTCTTCTGTCTTTACTTTTAAAAGATTGGTAAGTATCATAAACTACTTGGATGTGTTAAGTGAAATCCAAATGGTATCAAAGGCAAAACTATTACATTACAGAATGAATTTTTTTCTTTCCTTTAAAACTACTTTTATTAGAGTATATTTGTTGTGCAAATTGATGGCTTCATAATGACATTTTTATTCAAGTACATCATGTACTTTAACCACATCCCCCCATTACCCTCTCCTGTCTTTGCCTGTTAGTCTCCTTCTTACCAAATAGTTCTCTCTCTCTCTCTCTCTCTCTCTCTCTCTCTCTCTCTCAAAGCTAGGTTCTACATATAAGAGAGAATATGCAATATTTTCCTTTCTGGGTTCAGATTGTTTTGCTTAGTGTGAAGATCTCCAATACCATCTATTCTCCTACAAATAACAGGGTTTTTTTTTTCTTTTATGATAAAATAAAACTCCATTTAGCATATATAACACATTAAGGAATACATTTTGACTGCAAATAGTTTTAGTTTTTTAAAAGGAGGGGAGTTGTATATCTAAATTTAACAGCAGATAAGAAATATGATGAGTTGCAAAACAAAGTCTTTCTTGGAATTCATCAGGAGCCTTTAAACACAGAGGACTTGTCATACTTTTGCTGTAGGAAGCAGATTTTTCATGGCTCTCATTTCTAGATTTAAAAATATCTCTATAATATTTTGTTATTCATTTATTCATTTATCAAGTATGTACATTTACTGAGTCTTTACCACGTCCCAGGCATTCATCTAGGTGCAAAACTTCCAAAAGACAAGGTCTCTCTCCTCATGTGCTTTCCAGTCCATTAGATAAGAGATAAAAATTCTGAGGACGTCACCAGGAGTAAACAGAACCTTTAGAAGGTCCCACCTGTCATATTCCCATTAATGTAGAACTTAATATATGAGATTGTTTCTGACCTTCCAATTATTGGTCATTTTACAAATGACTCAAAAATATAATTATGTTAAAAGTTTTATATTCTCACCATTTCATATGTTACATGAAATATTTTTCTATATTCTCAATGATGTTCAGAAAAAGGTAGTATTAGCACATATCTTAACTTCATAGGGCTGAATCTGGAGGTTAAGCAACAGAAGTGTATATGGTCTCATGACTAAAGATCAGCATTTGAAGGCCAGGTGTCAGCGGACACAGTTTCTCTATATCCTTTGGTTGGGAAATCCTTCTTGAGGCTTCTGTTTTCTGATAGCCCAGCTATTCCTTGGCCTGCAGCCATACACTCAGTTTTAGGTCCATTTGCACACAGCCTTCCTATGGTTCTCTTCTTCTAAGCACAGCAATCATATCAGATTAGGATCCCACCATATTTTTGTACGAAGCCATCTTGACCAGTAACATCCACAAGAACTCATGATCAGATACGGTCATTTGAAGTAGTACAGGATCTCAATTTTATTTTTTTAAGGTATACAATTCCAATCATAATAACATCTAAACTTCCATTTTAGCTCTTTACTTTGAAAAGTTAAACACTTTAAAATGTGAGCAATAATGTGTAGAATTACCCCAGAACAGTTTCCAACAGTGTTTTGTTGAACGTGGTCATGCTTCTCCTTCAGTATTTGTGTTTGAAACATCATGTGCTGCAGACCTCCTAAAAACCCTGATTATGTCCAGGTGCTGCAGAATGCACAGGTAAAATAACTGAAGAAAGATGCATATGCAGAAACTTTTGCATGGGAAGTCATCCTTTAAGTATAAGCCAAGCCTAGAATTCTTTGTCACAGCAGTGCTAGAGTTACCATGACTACTGTCACACTGTTTTCCTATTGAGGCTTCTGAAATCATTCTGGTCTAGCTTCCGGTAAAATGCTAAAACATTATGTCATATTCAGAGTTTAGCACTTAGCATTTGGAATGCATAGGGCATCTCTCCTCAGTACGTCCTGTAGAAGGAAGGCTGATTTCATTTGGAATCCTATTCTACCTAAATGTTTCTGAATGGGGAGACTGACTGCCCCTTAATTTCCTTATCTATAGAAACGAAAGGAATGTTGTCAGGAGAACTGACATCACACAGGGGAGTGTCTCTTTCTCTGTCAGGAACATGGCACTACCTGAAGAAAGGTTAGTCACAGGCAACAAGGAAAGCCTGAGCATTTACAGCCTGTTGCTACCATGTGGGAACAGATAATCCAGCGTTGCCCCCAGCTGTAAGCAGACATTCTATTTGGAGTTGCTGGTCCTTCAAGCTTCACTTCTTTTTCTTCTCTAAGAAATGAAGAGCAAAGAAGAAACAGGTGACAGCAGGCCCCATGTGCACCTGCAGATATGTTACCCCCCATGTTCTCTAGTTTTCATCACAGGTTACATCAGTGAAACTTCAGCCTCTGAATGGGAAATGATGTTGGCCACATCGACTTCTTTCACTGCATGAAAGACAAAATCTCAGTTGCTATAAGGCTCCAGGAACCCTTGACGGAAGTACAGACATAGCATCACTCTGAGGAGCAGCAAATTCTGGCTTATTTTATCCTGCTGGGTTATTGCTTTTTTTGAGTACTGCTTAATTGAAGCAAGAACGCCATTTCAAGTAAAGGATCCAAAAAGACCTTTCATTTAAACCTAGTTAATTCCTTACGGGCCCCCGTAGTAACAAACAGAGCGGCTCTATGTGTCACTTTTCATTTCCTCCCCCTATTAATTTCAGCTCTAAGTGTGATCGGCAACCTTTTATCCCAGGTGGCTAGACCTGAGAACTTGCTTGTTAATAGGAGACAAAGAAGTTGAGAAGGCAAGTTAGAAACGTGAGCTAAAGAGCTCAGGTTTAGTTTAGTCCAAGTCTACATGCCATCCGTGTCTATAGGATCTGAGGCAGATGGATTAGTTGTCAACTTGACACAGTTGGAACAGAGAACCTCAACTGGGGAATTGTTTCTCTTGGATTGCCCTGTGGCCTTATCTGTGGTGCATTGTCTTGATTGATGAGTGACGTGGGAGGGCCCAGCCCACTGTGGGTGGTGCCAGCCCTGGGCAGGAGGTATAAGAAAGCAGGCTGAGCACAGGACAGTGAAGCAAGCCAGTAGGCAGTGTTCCTCCATGGCCTGTGCCCCAGCTCTTGCCTCCAGGTTCCTGCCCTGAGCCCCTGCCTGGCTTCCCTCACACATGGCTTCAATAGGTATGTGATGATGTAATGAATATTGATTTAAACAAAAAAGTATGAAAGAGCAATTAGTTTGGAGTGACAGTAAAAGAGCAAAGTCCTCACTCACTATTGTAGAATATCAATGCTTAACTAAGGCTAGAAAATGCTATGGAAGCCTCTGTGTGTGGTGTGTGTGTGTGTGTGTGTGTGTGTGTGTGTGTGTGTGTGTGTGTTATAAAAGGAGTTACCTTATAACAGGGGAACTTGCCCCTACTAGATACCATAGACTAACAAAATAAAACCCCAATGCCAGGTATGGACTCCCCTTCTTGAAGATGTTGACCAGGGGTCCTATAGGCCCTCAAATGCTACTGGCCATTGCCCTGCTCTTGGTTACCACCAGACCTCCACTGTAAGACACTATTGTTGAAGACACTACTACATGAACTGTAGAACAAGGATAAATCAAGCCAGTGCTTGATTCAAAGCCTCGTCTCTACTGGCTAGCTTTCATACTGTTGGATAGTGCCATGCATACCATCAGGAGGAAAAAAGAATCAACCTTACATCAGCCTGCGAATCCTCTGAACTACAACTGGCCTGACAAATATGCTCACCAGGGTAACAGAGGCGAGAATACAGGAGTAAGCAACCACTTTCTAATTGGATTTAAGATGTGCTTCAGAGGATGAAGCCCAAAACTTACATTGGTATCAGGCCTAGGAACCTGAGACCAGACAGGTCACAGAGCACAGGGGAGAGCCCAATACGTGTTTTCTACTAAGTATAGTATTAAACTGACTCCTAATAACTTATTGCTATGCCCATAAATTAATGCATCTCTCAATTCTCACCAAAGAAGCTTCCTCATACAGCAGATGGTGATTAACACAGAAACCCACAACTGCTCAAAGTTCAGACAAGAGGCTGCAGAGTGCTTATCCCTGAATAGGACATTTACATCAAACTTCTGCCTCCCAAGGCTCAGGGATCATTGAGAAGGGGTCGAGTGGGATGGAAAGGTGTTAAGAGCCAGAGATGGTGGATGACTACCTCTGTCTGGATATAGTTTTCCAGACAGTTGGTCAGTTACCACATGAACTCACAATAATGGTGACAGCATGAACAAGTCCCCTGAAAACTCAAACCAGACAAAACCCCAGTGTGGATGTAAGGAAGTGGGTAAGAAGACCCAGTGCTATCTTAGGAACTATCAGTAACCAATGGCTGCTGGAGCGGGGAGACACAGCCTCTTTGAAGATGTGACTACCGACTGATTAGCAGGCTCTTGTGGATAAATCCATGCTGAAGGACATTTGAGAACACAAATTAGATGGTACAGGCCATATAATATATATGTATATATATATATATATATATATAATAGAGTACATTAAATTGGGCAGGGGACAGTAAGGGACGGTTTAGATGGAAGAGGAGACCTAAATATATCAAGTTATATAAAAACCACAAAAGTTCAATACTTTTCTTAATTAGAAGAATTGATTGAATAAATGATGAAAACTAATCAAATAAATAAAACTATAACCACTATGGGAAATTATAGAATGCTATAACAATGATTATCAGAAAAAACAGCCTCATTTTGAGGCTTAGAAATAATATCCCAGAAACAGTGTTGTTGCCAAGTGAGTAGACATTTATGAGACAATGAGAAAGGTTCATTATTCAGAGACTGGCATAGCCCAGGGCCCTGAGGTAGCCAGGTATGCGTAGAACACTCTGGAAGCACTGGATGGAGGCTAATAACCTATGGAGAGCAGCATGGCCCCTTGCTGGAGAGGCTGGGCCTGGCAAAAACTGTTAAGAATGAGCCTGCCAAGAGTTCAACACAGTAGGGATGCAGCAAGATTGCATCTACATCAGGGTACTGATCTGTGATTGTTAAGGAGACAGAACAAACATCTGCTCATCCCAGATAGGGAACCATTGACAGGATGAATTAAGATACCACTGAAGTCCTGTCTGGTGAACCAGTGTGTTTTACTGGGGTTACTTACAGGAGCAAGAATGACTCAAAGACAACACTATCCCCAAAAGCATGGGTGACAGCTCATGAAAGAGGAAAACCCAGAGCCAGCTGCACAGCCTGCAGAGGGTAGAGTGTAGAGTGCAGCTCTGTTGGTCTGAACCTCCTCCAGGGAGCCTGGCTGGTCTCTGATCTTTCTAGGCAGGTCTGAGCCGTCCTTAGGGCTTTTATATGCTTGGGTAGAAGGGACCTAGAGAACCTGGTCGATTTCAGGGACTTCCCGAAGCTACTGAGTTGTTTACTTCCCGCATCTTAACTCTCTTTCCTGCAGGATGGAATGTTTCATCTTCCCTCAGATAATTCTGTTGCTTAGTTCCCTTCAGAACAGGCTGTTCACCTCCTTTTAGACATCATGTTGTTTACCTTCCTACAGAACATCCTGTTGTTTACCTAGATTCTCTCCAAGATGGTAGGTTCTATCTGATTATACAGCAGACATGCTTGTAGTCTAAGGGACTGTAATGAGCATGTGGTAGAGCTGTCAGAGAGGGGTGGGACATGCAGAAGATGCTAATTTCAACTTGGTTGGGTGCAGTAATAATATAAATCTGGCCAAAATAGAGATATTTAGCAGGAAAAAAATCAACACAGCTCTCACTTTCCTATACATCAGTTCTTGCCTTGGAAGTTTGCTTTTTTCCTCTTAGAGTTTAGCACTATATATACCTCCAGTGGTCAAATAAAAGTTAAATGAACAAACACACTGACCTATGTATAAGGAAATACTGAGATTACATTTCTTAAAGCCAGCAGCCCATGTTGTAAGGCATTCAACATTTGGTAAAGTTTGGACTTTGGGGAAGTATTATAATTAAGTATATCAATGTTTTTCTCCTGTATTTAAAGGCAGAAATTGGTTACCTTGTGGTAGATAAAACATAATTACTTGGAAACAAGGAACTGTGTCCAGAAGGCACGCTTTGCCATAGCAACCCTAATATTGAGTTACAGTGTGTCTTTCAGTTTTACAGAGGGTAATTTATCATTCGAGGAACGTGCTGAGTGTGTCACATTTTACTATCTGCTTATTTAGTTAAATAGCCAAGATCTTCACTCTTGAGATGGAATTATTCTAAGTTTTGTCTTATTTTCATGCTCGCAAGTATAATACGCACGAACTTCAAATTCATTTAAAATTTTAAATAGAACAAAACAGACTGAGTGGCCAGGGAGCAGATGTAGGACCGACAAGCAAAGCTGTATTTCAGCACTTTCCGTGATTTTACAGCTATGTGCTGATGACACAAATGTTTTCTCTGAGGTTGACAAATATAATTTCCTTAAGCTTGACCATTAAAATTTGAAGATTTAAATATAGTATAAGTTAGAAAAGGATTTTAATTAAAACACGAACAAATATATAAAATATATGTCCCTATTTGCTCCCAATCTCCCCATGGACCGTATAAACATTGTAGCTTAAAAGTTGCTAAACCAGACCGGGTGTGACTGTATACTCCTTTAATCCCAGCACTTGGGAGGCAGAGGCAGGCAGATTGCTGTGAGTTCGAGGCCAGCCTGGTCTACATAGTGAGTTCTAGACCAGCTGGGGCTACAGGGAGACCCTGTCTCAAAAAGACAAAAAAAAAAAAAAAAAAAAAAAAAAAAAAAAACCTTGCTAAATTGCTAAACCAAATTTTTATATTATCACTTTTCTTCTGTTACAAAGAAGAGAATCTTAAATACAAATAATAGAAAACAGGAACTTTCTGATTACGCCACTTGGTCTTTGATTTTACTCAATACATATTTTGTATACAACTGTATATTTAGGCAGATTTACCTAGAAGGAGGTACGTACCAGGAGTGCATTGTTTTCTGGCACTTGAGGAGATATTTTAGTTTTATGCAATTTGGTTTTCAAGTATATATAGGATTTGGTCTTTTTTTTCTTCCCCTAATGATCAAACCCAGGGCCATGCTTGGCAAGTGAGCCACATCCCTAGCCCAAGTCAGTTCCCTACTGCTTTTTCTATCCTGTGCAGGCAGGACAGCTGAGGACCACTGTGTGTAAACTTCCTCCCAAACTCTATCATATTTTCTCTTGTTAATAGCATCATATTCCAGGCATGGTGGCCCATGCCTTTAATCCTTTAAGGTAGAGGCAGGTGGTTCTCTTTAAGTTGAAGCCTAGCCTGATCTATCTATATAACAAGTTGCTGGCCAGCTGGGAAGATCCTGCCTCAAAAAGAAAAAAAAAAAATCCTAGGCCTCAATGACCTCAGTGTTTAAACACAGTAGTTAAAAGAAAATATATATCTAAAGACTATAATCTTAACTGCTATTTGACAGTCTGTATGATAGCCCTGTTTAGTTGTTAAAGCAGTTGTGTAGACTCTGTTTACCACTTTTAGAGATTTCAGAATACTGAAAAGAACGCCATGAACCAGCCAAAGAGGATCTCCAAACATCTTACATTTCCTAAATGCTAAGGAAACAAATGTTTGCTTTTTATGTTTTTAAAATGTGAAAAAGAAGCTTATTGTTTAAACATACCTTAAATATTGTATGAGTTTTCTTCAGTTCCCTCCCCCTAAATTCATATGAAGTTGATAGTTATTTTACAGGGAATACCACTTTTGGCCAGAAGCTTGGTGACTGCTGTGGTCACACAAATCAAACAGCATCACCTGTTTTCAAGGGGGACACTTGGAAAACCCATTTGCAAAGCTTAGTCTAAGATGTATGAGCAATGTTCTTCCTTCAGTCTGCCTTCTTCAGTCATCCAGCAATACTGTGGAGTATCTGTTGAGTGCCAGCCAGTAACCAAACGCCAAGTACAGAGATGGAGCTTGTTCTCCAAGATGTCACAGTCCAGGTGGAACTGAGGACCCAGTGCCAGCGTTTCTGTGCAAGTGCTATGTTCAAAGCGACATCACAGGCACAGAAGGAGGCACTTGGCTCAGCTACGGGTGTGTGAGAAGGTGTGGGACAGCAAGTCTATATGTTGGGAGAGTAAAGGGAGTTAAAGTTATAATGCAGGGTCTTAAATTTTTGCCATACTGTCTCTCTCTCTCTCTCTCTCTCTCTCTCTCTCTCACTCTATTTCTCTCTCACATACACCTATACACAAGCACGCACATGCATATACATACACACATTCAAATATATGTGCAACACAACACATTTAGTCTAACACATCAGCTCCCTCAATACTCATATAATATAAACCCGAATTCATTAATTTTATAATTATTCATCCTTGTAGCAGATAGTAAGCAACCCGTATCATATACATGCATTATAAAACACTTGTGTAATTACAGGTGTATGTAATGTTGTGGAAATACTGAACACTGAACGCAAAGTGAAATTTACATGCAGGGGTTAGTTCTCCTGTGTCTATGCAGATCCTCCTCCAGCAGATTATCATTTATTTGAATTTATAACTGACACTGACAAACAACGAAAGTACACCCACCCTGCAAACATACTCGCTTTTCACAGAAACCCACTTTAAAATCTAAATTGAAAAACTTGGAAACATTGCTTTCATCCTATGGCCTGTTAATCAAAAGTGGAGCATCACCAGTGCTTGTATCAAAACACGGAAGTAACTGGAGCTATTCTATAAGAAACTAACTTTTGCCTGTGGCTACATTTCTACCATGAAATTTCTGAGCTGGTTGTCATGTAAAACAAAGTGATTTCACTGAGGTCCTTCTTGATAGAGGAAAATCTCTCTCTCTCTCTCTCTCTCTCTCTCTCTCTCTCATTCATCTTTTGCCTCTCTCTCTCTCTCTCTCTCTCTCTCTCTCTCTCTCTCTCTCTCCTACTGCCGCCTTTTCCCTGAAGACTAAGTACTAGCCAAAGGCAAAGGGTTTGGGTAAAGAATGGCAGGGTGACCTATGTGGGGTGTGTCAGTGGGGACTACTGGCTCAGATCAGCATTTAGCTGATAACACACAGCCTGGGAACCAGTCATATGTGACAAATCTCCCCCTTGCAATTTGACGAGATGCCCTGCTTGACTTCTTATAGCCAGAAGAAAAGCAGGTTTTGGGTTAAGGCTATGTAACTCCATTCTGAGATAAAGCATGATTTTCCTATGCTAATTTGTATTATGCTTCCATAGGAAGTGAGAAGAAAAGAAATCCTTTATTAAATGGGATACTCATGTATCCAAAGCCTTCCTTTTCTCCATGTCTTTTTGTCTTGGATGCTAGTTTCTTATCTGGTGGTTTGGTTTTATGCTTTTGTTTTTAGAAAATGTGATGGCTTCCATGAAAATCTCCATAAAGCAGTGGTTGGATGACAACCTACTCGCTGGCATGCTTGTGATTTTGCGTGCAGTAATCCTGCTAAGTACCCACACAATGGTGTAACAGCTGGTGCAGGCTTCAGCCGGCGTGTTCGTGTGCTATGTTGGGACCCGGGATCCATGCAGACAATGAGCTGGGTCAGCTTAGAACAGCCCTAAGTACCCCTCAGACAGCTGGCCCAGTGTCTACAGACCAGCCAATCTTGAAATAGAGACTCATCGGCTAACATTAATTTTCTTCTCCAGCAGACGGTAAGGTAACTGAAGCCAGGTGACTGAGCACCTTGGGACTTTCACCTAACGATCTTCTGGAAAGCAGGTGCACTGGCAGCAAGCAAGTGTAAGCTGCTGAAAACCCAACTAATACCAGAGAATAAACGTTGGCTCCCGGGCGCTTTTACAGGAGTGGGGTACATTAGTGTTAGATCATTACAAAGCATTTTGCTGACTGCTGCAGAATTAATGGCACTTTTATGGCTCACAGTTAATGACTGTCAAGAAACAAGAGTTTATATCTGTTCAAATTGTAATGTTAAATCAAAGTAGCCAGATGTCAGATGCATCCAGTACATGCAGAGTCCTTCCTGTACAATAATATGTGGTGTATCCATCAGCTCACTGGATCACTGCTAGGAAACCAAATTGTCTTGTATGTGCTTGCTGTCAGGACAGCAAAGCAAACTGTTCTTTTAAGAAGAGAGGCCTTAGACATTTCGTTTCCTCCAACATAAAAGTGCACGAATGATGGTTATTTATTCAGCATCTCATTTTCCAGTGTTTTTTGTTTGTTTTGTTGGCTTATGAAAACTGAAACCTCATTTCTCATCACGGAGTAAAAAGACGCCTGATGTGAACTCATTCAGACCTCGTGTGTTTGTAGACTTCTCAGTTGATCATGTTTTTAACTTATCTTTATCTTCTGCCTGAGAAAAAGAAAATAAAAGATTGACTAGCTGCCGCTGCCTCTGTGTCTCTCCTGTTAGCTCTTAGCGCCTCTAGGTTTGTCCTCCACAATGCTTCAACCTCTCCAAACTCTTCTCTCCTGGATTCATTTACTTTAAAAAGGACAAACAAGCAAGCCCTTCTGTTGATCCTGCTCTCTCCTGCCAAGTCATTTTAGCCTCCTCTTCTGTTGAAGTAGGTACAGCACCTACTTCACCTCTACAGCCCCCGTTCCCGCTCTCCCTTGGGTTAAGCAGCATGCTCAGAAATGACAGGTGCATCCCAGTCTACATAACGGCTGACACACAGCCACGCCTGCCGCTCCCCTGCCTGGGGTTTTCAGCTTCATTTGATCCTACTGATAAGTCTCTCATTTTTGAAACTTGATTTCTATGGATTTGCAACTCCCTTGATCCTTGTGTTTCTTTCCTTAGCCCCTCCTCTTCTGGCTTCATTACTTAGGAATATGCACATGTTCAGT
>NW_008340410.1:621150-682538 GCF_000622305.1 Nannospalax galili | reverse complement strand
ACACGCCTTTTTTCTTTGAATGACAAACTCCTTCAATTTCAAATAAAAACTGGTGCCTGTCAGATATGTATCTTCCACTTCTGTCCTCAAAATTTTAACTCCATGAAGGACATCTCTGTTGTCAGAGGTCACTGGATCTTATATCTTCTCATACCCAGCTAATCCATGCCAACCACATCCCAAGACCTTTTGTTACCCCTCTCTAGTATTTCCTCACCTGGCCCATGTGCTTACTTCCTCTCCCCACCCCCTTTGTTCAAGACCATTTGCGCAGTATCACAGGAGATTGTTACTTTCAATTATTAGTACTATTAGAATCCTTCATTTAATCACCAGAAATTGAAATAATGAGGCGAATCACCATCACTCTTTTATACAGAAAACTTGAGTAACTCTGTATCATCTACTGTGAGAAAAATAAACACATTTCGGCAAGACGCTTTCCTGCTGGCAAGACTCACCTCTTCCACACACCTCACCACTGCAGAATAGTTTATGGGCCGTTACCTGAAGGATCCCAAGCTTTTCTAATCTGCTATTTCTTCCCTGTTCCACTGGGATTATTTTTTCTTTTTTAACTAGCCATTTCCTCTTGCTAAATATACCTTGCTTCATGACATTTTCAGTAAAAAACAGTAAAAAAACTATGAACAATAAAATGCTTGGTATCACATATTTATTAAGTAAATGAGAGATGAAATAGGTCTCTCAACCAGTTAATATCCCACAGTGATTAGTATACTGCACTTCCATGGAAAATTCTGTTTTAATGATTTATTTATTTAATTATTTAAGATTAGCAGAATACCCATGTGTATCAATAAATACTTGTTGAATGAATAACTGAATTTAACTGATTGTTTTTAATTAGAATCTCTTGGCTCATTACCTTGATATTTCTTTGAACTGACAAAGTTATCAGTTTTGCTCTTATTTGTAATTTCGTTCTCACTGATTTGTGTAGTATTTCATATGCTGTACCTAAGGATGTATGAGATGAGTTCATCATTAAAATGGAGAAAGGAAATGAAATGCAATAGAATGTATTTTCATATTGCTAATTAATTAATATTAGTGTTATATGTCTGTTTTCGTCTTGTATGACAAAAATTTCAAATATATTTTAGTCGAATGAGCTTTGTGTCCCAGGTACCACTCAGGGTGCAACGTCCCATTGACCCCTCAATGAACTTTTCTTAATTATTATAATACATTTTCAGTAATAACCTTAGTAGTGGTCATATTAGTCCCCCATAATACATACATAGACATAAAATATACACATCCATATTGTTCTCCTTATGTGTGTGATTGTGTGTGCACAGTAAAAATTTCTTTTGTCAATGTAACATTTATCCAAGAAATTTACAAAATGATTAGCCAGGTTTCTGTCCCTCAGTATCTTCCTTTCTTTTATGTATACTGATCCTGGTTTTATTAAGTTTTTGTCTCTTGATTCCTTTTGTTCAACATCTCCTCTTTGTTGATTAAAAATTGGCAACATGGACTCAATCCCAGTTTTTGGTTTTTCTTTTGTTTCATTCTTCAGCAGTAATTTAACTCAAGCAAATCTTAAACTTCATTACATTAGGGCCATTGTCCTGAAATTTTGCTGGTTCCACGGAGTCCCGTGCCTCTGACCTCTGTACATAACCGTGTGCTCTTAGCAGACACTGCCATGGCTGTTTTACTTGACTTCTACAATTCACTTCATATTTCTGAGTCTTCCCAGAAAGTTTACACTCTCCTTGCCACTGGACTCCCAACCCCAGTGCTTAAAAATACTAATATCCTCAGCTTATTGAGATTTTGAATAAGCTAGCTGATGCATCTCTTCCAAACTGTTCACAAAGTGGCAAGACTCCCAGGAGACCCCGCAGGAAAGTTTATATGAGGGATGATTCAGGTAATCAATCCTATCAATAACACCAAGAGGCAAAAGCTATTAACTTTGTTTTACAAATACAGAAACCGAGCTCCAGAAAGTCGGGCACGGTCTTCTTGCTTACATTGTACAGCTGAAATTCAATCTTAGGGCTCTTTCATTCTGCAGCTTGTAGTTTTCCTTTGCCTTGACCATGTTGGGAGTTCCTTAAGCTCAGGAAATACATATATGCTGCACAGCTTTAGCATCACCTTGAAACCCCTGGGTTGAGGGAGCCTCAGTTGGGGAACTCCTCCTTTGATTGGCCTGTGGCCATGTCTGTGGGATTTTTCTTGATTGTTGAGTGATGTGGGAGGGCCCAGCCTACTGTGGGCGTGCCACCCCTGGGCAGGTGGGCCTGTGTTGCATAAGACAGCAGACTGAGCAGGGGCCAGGGGAGCAAGCCAGTAGCTCCTGCCTCCAGGTTCCTGCCCTGAGTTCCTACCTTGGGCTCCCTGATTAACTGTGACCCAGGGAGATATAAGATAAACCCTTTCCTCCCCTAGTTGGTGTTGGTCAGAGTGTTTTGTCACAGCAATGGAGAAACAAACTAGAACAACACCCTAAAAGCTACCCATTCTCTGAAGGCCTTCCTAAAAATAGATATTTGTCATTTGATTAGCAAACAGCTTAACCTACTTATGCTGCATTTGTTTACTGAGGAGTTGGTATGCTAACCTAGTTAAAATGCTAAGCTCCTCTGAGAGCCTATATTGCTGAGATGTGCAAAAGTTTTCTCCTAGAGATTGGAGATTGTTTGCTCCATATGATCACAATGTGCAAATACTTAGTCTGCCTATATAAAGCTGTCCACACTTACATTGAATTTGTTCTTTCTTCCAAAAGCTGTTGCTTATGAGTGATTAAACCAACGAACTGATGAAAGTCAGAGTGGCTTGCAGGTAAACTTGACAGTTTTCATACTGACATTTCTAAATAGCCATCCCATTATGACAGCTAATGTTGCTGCATCCCTTTATGCAAAATTGATCAAGAGATTCCTCCATGTCATCACGACCTGCTGTTGAGCCATGATAAGTTGGATTTTTATTTGTGTACTCAGTTGTCTTTATCGTTCTAAACTGAACTGGAATAGCAAGTGTCAAATCTTTTGTGGTTTAGTGACATAAAGGCACATTTATCATTCATGGAGCTGGAGACAGGTCTGTAAGCTCCTATGGATGACTTTCTTAGAAGTTCATCTGAGATCGGGGTTATTTCTTCTATGTGGCTTCATTTCATTGGCACCTTTTGCTGATAGACATTTGGTGGGTTGAGAGCAGATTTTAGAGGTCAGGCCTGACAGTGGTCTTGATTAGAATTTCTACCCATATTCTGTTAGCCAGAACGTATCATATCAAGCCACCTCTATATGAAGGGATCCACAAATACAGTTTTCTGGTACTGGAAAAAAAATAAGTTAGCATGTCATAAAGAAACTGCCACAATTAGGGTGATTGTGTAGGACAAAAAAAATTGTATTTATGACATTTATTTAAAAAGTATTTTTAGCAGCAGGCTTTTAAAATCAGTTATGAGGGGGAAAATGAAAGGGGATAGAAATATTTATATCCATCATGCAAGTGCTTTGTTTTTAGTATGTAAACAATAAGTTGACCTCAAAATTAAAGTTTTAAAAAGCTCTAAGTAGCCAAGTGTGGTGGTACACACTCCCCAGTGCTAGGGAGAGGTGGCAGGAAGATCTCTATGAGTTTGAGGCCAGCCTGGCTTCATAAAGAGTTCTAGGTCAGCCAGCAGTATACAGTGAAACCTTCTCTCAAAATTAAAGTCAACTAGAGGAACCAAGCTGGTTGAAATGTAGACTAAGTACCAGTCGTGGTTTACCACGGGAAGGTGAAGAAGTATAGCCAAAAATAGGGGCAGATAAAGCTACTGTTCATTGGTACAGGAAAGAATCTGCTCACTTGGGGGCAAGCAGACATTTTCTTTTAATAAGTAATTTTGCACTGTATTCTGTATATATTATATTGACCTTCTAATCATAAGAATTTCCATACGATACAGGAAGGAGCTTTAATTATAGTTGTGCTTTTCATCAACTGTCTCTGAGAATGAGGCACCATTCTAAGAACGACTGTCTCCCATGCCAGAAAATAGTATGTCCTTATCCACACACGGGTCCGAGGGCTTGCTTCTCTTTTGACTTGAATGAACAGATAGAAAACATTTCTCAGAAGTTCAGCAAATTACTGTGTAGTTCATTAAATTTGGTCAATGGTGGATTTTTAATGAGTCTTCTTTAACCTATTAAAGCCTATCAAAATATAGTGGCTTCTGTATTGCTTAGAGGATTGCCCAGGATGTGCCATGAAGAGCAGAGAATAGTGAAGATGATCTCCTGAAGTCATAAAGTTCCTGGCATCAGAGTAGTGACCTCGGGAGACGTGCCTAAGAAAGTGTGACTGCAGATGGGATTCTTAGTCCATCTATGTGTAAACTTCTTGCTTAATTATTCTGAAGTAGACCCAGTGGTCTAGTGACTAATTCCAGTAGGTCAAACATCTCCAAGATGTATCCCTGCTCCAAAAACAGTCAAATCTGTCTATCACCAGCATCTAGAACTTGGACCAATCACTGTGCCACTAGTGAATGGTAGATTTTTGATGTTGCTCTAGAAGCTAAATCCCAAGCTATCCTAGGAATTTGCTCATCTGGGCTGGAGAGATGGCACAGCAGTTAAGGGCTCTTGCAGAGGACTCATGTGGGTGTTAGCACCCACATGGCAGCTAACAACCATCCATTCAACCATCCATAACTCCAGTTCCAGGGGATCTGAAGCTGTCTTCTGACCTCCAAAGGCATGTCATGACATGGGTGCACTTACCTACCTACATGCAGGCAGTACACTCATACGTATAAAATAAAATAATAATAAAATATTTTTAAGAGGATTTGCTCATCTGTATAGTCCACAGGTAGAACATCTGGTGAGTGGTTAAAAAGAGGCGGTGGTTCTCAGTCAAGGTCACCGCTAAGGCTTCATTCAGAACACACAGGACTAAAGAGCTCAACTATGGTGAGAGAAGTGGACCCTGTAGCCGTCCCTGCTGAGCACAGGAGATCTGAGTGAAAAAGCAGGGTCTTAGAATCAAGTGAATTCAAATTTGAATGTCAATTTTGCCAACTGTGTGGCTTTGATTGAATTATATAATAATCTGAGCCTGAATTTTCTTTTATGTGAAAATGGCCATCCATGTATCATAAAAGTTTTGCAAGACATAATTCTTGATTTTGTAAAGCTAGTTCACTTTTCCAATTGTTAAAGGAATAAAGATCTAATGGCCTTCAGACTCATGTAAGTAACCACTCTAGAAGTTATCCCGATACAGGCATTCAACAGATTATATCTGGTTAATGCCTCATGTGGAGATTCGAAGGAGGAAGGCACATAGCTGAATTTTTGTGCAGTGTTTACATATGTATGTCCCCAGATTGCTCCCGCAGGCTGGCTAGCTCAGAAACCCAGTGGTGGTGCTGGTACACGCACCCCAGTGTAACTCACATAAGTTGAAAATGCTCCCTGATTAATTCTGCATTCACCTCCAGATGAGTGCCATGGTTCTGGAAGCCAGAGCAAGGTCCGGGAAAAGGAGGGGACTTGCTCAGTAGATCTGTGTCTCAGATGAGGTTCTGCTTCCTATAATCACAGAACCTTCCCTCGTCCTTACTGCTTACCTTACTGTTTTCCACAGGAAAGTTGACTCTTTCAAAGTGTCTGTCCACACATTTGCCAAAATCAGACAAAACCACATGCCTACCTTCTTACTTCAATATTCTCACAAAAGGAATTATAAGCTGTAAAATATTAGCTAATATTTCCCGAATACCTACAAGGAAGAGGGACCAGGTGAAACGTTTAGAGGACTGTTGGGTGGGCACTGATATCCCTATCATAGAGAAGAAGCCAAGGAGGTTTGATGTACCTCAATACGTTACTTGTTTGAATACTTACTGCAAATGCTTTTCAGAGGGAGTTTTAAAGACTTCTAGATAACAGAGCCTGAAAAACAGCTATGTACTCATTCCTATGATAATGGTGTTCTGACCGGAACTTGTATGCAATTCGTTAGGCATTCAGTTTTATCTCTTCCACAGAAATTGAGGCAGTATTAGCCTGCTGGTTTGTAGTGAGGACCATTTTCAAAATGGGAATGGTGGTAAAGGGATGAGGGAGGTCTGAAGACACCAGGATCACAACAGATAAGCGATTTCCTAGGGTCCTCCAGGCAGAGAAACTTCAAAACCTGAATATCTGAATTGAAAAGGTCATCTCTTTTCTTGACATCCCATTATCTGCCTAGCTTTTCCTCATTTATATTTACTTGATGTTATATATGTATACAATCAGATAAGAAATAAAACAGCCAGAGAAAGGAGCAGGCTGATCCTATCACACCCCTCCTGTGTTCTGCCTGTGTGCTTCCCCTTATTGTCTGAATATTTTACATCATGAGTATCTCTTTATTTACTTAATGCTTCCTTTCACTATGAAGTTACTCCATAAGGCCTGAGAACTTTGTATGTTATGAATATCATTATGATGACTGGATAAGTAAGAGGGTTCCAAAGGGGGAGAGGAGGGATCATGTTCCACAGTGTCAGATAGAAAAGCAGCATCTCAATTCCATAAGGGTCAGAGAGAAAGTAACATACTAAGAGAAGTTGCGGGGAGGGTGTTAGGGGTAGGCCTATAACCAGAGGATTTAAAAAAGGCTTTATAGATGTGTGCCTGTAGGCAGAGAAGCAAAAAAGCCAACAGCTGGGAACTTATACCATCGATAACTCTGAGTGCTCCAAGGGAACACAGGACGTACCTGGAAAAGATGGTGGTCTGAGCCTGAAAGAAAGACCCAAGAAGAGATGGGAGGAGGAAAGGAGAGACTGAGCATCCAGACTGCCAGAGATCAGGCATTAGAACTACGGAGCAGAGAGACTCCAGGCAGATGCTCAGGCCTCAGACGGAAGCCCTGTGGTAGTTAGGCCAGTCTTTGATAGGGAGAGCACGTAGAGCCACAGTTATGGAGACGGCTGGTTGCAAGTTTTGACAAAGAGAGTTCAGTGCACTACACAGAGCCCCAGTGGACATGTCTGTATGTGAATCTGAAGCTTCGTGGAGAAATTAAATATGGCAATTTAAACTTGCTATTCATCAGTAAATCTCTCACTTCTCTCAAAACCTCCAAAGTTGCCTACCCTAAGTGACTGCCCTCATTATTTTCCAATATGGCTTCCCGAATATTCCCTACCATAAATTACTAAGGAGGAAAACATCGTCCAGCTGCAACATACATTCTAAATGCAGCAGTACCCCATCACCAATAGAGTGGTGTTAGGAAATAGCATAGGTTTTATTCAATCTATTTTCTGCAGTCAGGCTTGAGAATGCAACATGGATCCTGGAAGTTAATTTTAGATGACACTTCTGGCCCTTGGGGAAATTTTTATATCTCAATGTGCTACAAGCGTCACCAGAATTTTTTCTCCTAACCATGAAGGAATGTCATAGTGATGACTTTTTCTGATGGACAAGCAGTGGTTAGGTAGTCGAACCAGACTACTTAAACATGAGTCTTGGCTCCCTATGTGCTTCTCATGTGACCATTTATTACCCATGTCAACCGAACTACCCACTTCAAAGCATCAGTATGAGAAAATTGGCAATAGCATTGATAACTCAGGCAATCATATGTAAAATGTACTAAATCAATATTAGCCTGTGTGTTCAAACTGCTCCAGTAATTATCAGGTTGCTTTATGCAAAGTGCTATTCGGTAAATACTGGTTGAATGAAAGCATTTAGTGAACATTTGCTCAACCCCTTTTACAGATGTAAACTTGGTGACAATAGCATTTTGAGTAAACTGAACACCTATGTTGTTGCTGAAGAGTGTGACAACACTTTGTTCTCTGATCAATATAAGAAAGAAGCCAATATTAAATGGGGCTAGATGGGTATTTTTTAATCTTCCTCAAAGAAATATTGTTAAGCTTACCTTTTCATGATTGCATGAATCTTGCCTCAGATACTGTCCTTGGTTTCTAATGCACTGAGGTCCACAATGCTTACACATTATGAATGAAAGAAACAAACAGAACATTAGGGTTATTACTGTCAATGTGTGTCCCAATTTATAAAATGGGCACTTTCCACGACACTATGTATCTCACAAAGAACTAGTAAACAAAGATACTGACAGATAAACAGAATAAGAATTTAGTAGCAAGCCAGGTAGAGAGAAGAATAACTGTTAAGGGTTCATTGAAGTCAAATTCAAATGATGTGATAGAAATCACAGTTCTGTTTATAATTAAAAAAAAAAGTAGAAATAGAAATTTTGAAAGAATAAACTGGAGATCATTATTATCATTATTATATTCCCTGCTGTGATAGCTAGAGGGCAGTATGTACTGGGCACACTATGTGCCAGCTACACTTAACACAGATCACAACTTCATCTCTTGTAATAACTGCACGGCAGATGCTTTTATTATCCATGTTTTAGAATAAGAAACCAAGAAACAGAGGGAAAACAGTCATAGCAACTTGTCTCACATCAGAAACTGAGACAACCCAGGGTCATTAACGTCACAACAAAAGCACATCCATGTGGACAAAATCCTTCATCGTTCATGGTTCCCTGCTTGTGTCTGTCACTGTATTTAATCTTCACAATCAACCCACAAAGTGAGTGTTAATACCAGAGTGCGCAAGTTGTCTGAGGTCACACAGCTAGGAGCCCTAGTCACTCCCTTTGCAGTTTGGTGTAGTCGTGAATCCAGTCTCAGAAATTCAGAAGTGGATGCGGCAGCCTAGAGTCATCAGGCGGTGACGAGATGAGCTAACTGAAGATGGCCAGCAAGTGAGCAGTACGGAAAGAAACAACATGTTCACGTGTGGGGCTATAGCTGAGCCGGTTCATGACACACATGGAAGCTGTCAGAACCACATTTCTTTTTCTAAGATTTTATTTCTTTTTATTTTATGTGTATGAGTGTGCTGCCTGCATGTGTGTAAGTGCACCTGTGTCCTGCAATGCCCACAGAGGTCAGAAGAGGGCATCAGATCCCCTGGACCTGGAGTTACAGACATGTGGGTGCTGGGACTCGAACCTGGGTCCTCTGCAGGAGCAGCCGGTGCTCTTAACTGCTGAGCCATCTCTCCAGTTCCACTCATGATATTGGGCAATACCTCACAGTGTTGGAATTAACACTGGCTTAGAGTCAAGACAAAGGCTCCAGGATCTCCTTGTGTTGGGTATTTCAATATTAAATGATGTCTTCCCTAATAAATATTGGGTAATTTACCATTGCCCATTTACCTCAGAGATGTTGTGAAAGTTAATGTGATAGGAAATTCCAGAATCTTGCCACCCTTACTCCATCAGACATATGTTGAGTGCTCAGAAAATATTTGTGTAATGAGTAATTGAATAAATGTCTACAAATATGGGCCAGAATGTGGGTCTAAGCATGGAGATGCTATGCTCATTCAAATACACAAACAGCTGGTAAAATACACATGATTAGACTTTATTTATTCGTTTGTATACCTATCACAGACTTTTTTTTCAAATTAAAATTTATGTTCACAGAATTGAATCAAGTATATTCTATGCTCACCATTCTTCAGTTCTTTAACATTCTGGAAATACTTAATGGGGGAAACATCAACAGCTAACTAGGCATTGTCACACAAACCTAAATATATCTATCACATTGCAAGATCCAGAACTGGCATCTCCCAATTGCATCCATTTATTTAAAATGCATTGATTGAAGGCCCAGAATGTAAAAGGCGACATGCTAAGAGTTTCCAAGTCTCAAAGATTATTATATGTTGTTGATGCCCTCACATGTCCCATAGTTCAACAAGAGGGATAAAGCATGGGTGTGTATAGACGTGCATGTGCTGTGGGGATGGAAAGACACATGGAGAATTCAGAAATCGAAGACACATCACTACTAGCTGATGAAGCCACAGATGTGACGGCAGCAAAACCAGCCCTCAGGGTGTGCAGAGTCTCTCCCAAGAATAAACAGCCCCAGCCGCCATCTGAGGTAAAGAGAGAGCAGTGTGAAGTTATTTACAGAAGATCAGTTTTGCGGAAGCCTGCAGAAAGAAGTGAGCATTCAAGTGTCTGGTTTGACCAGCACCAAGCAGCTCCTGGATCTGAAACTTTGTATGATGAAGGCAGTAAAAATCTCAGGCACACCCAGACAAGTTGGCTACCCTGGTATGCATTCAAATGCCGCTCTCGAACACTGATTATTGTGAGGGGTTGGCTAATTAAATTTAGCTGTGACATATAAAAATATTTCAGTAATTTAATAAAGTTTTAATTTTTAAACCATGAATCACTTCTTATTCTAGATTAAATCTTTGCAACGCTATTCTCCTTTTTAAAAAATTCAGTACTCGAGTTCTATATATCTTCCACTTTCTCAGCCATCAGGAAAAGACACCACTAGAACTCTGGTTTCCTGTGAAACAGAAACAGCTCAGCAATTAGCTATTGAATTCAACCACGGGATTTGTAACTGACAGCTGAGTCGGGATCTCTTTACTGAAGTTGACCTTGAGCAAGTCAGTCTCTCCAAGCTCCAAGGTCTTTGTCTTTGTGGTTGAGCATAAGATATATGAACTTTAAGCCAGGTGTGCTGGTGCATGCTTTCAATCCCAGCCCTCAGGAGGCAGAGCCAGGTGGATCTCTGTGATGTTGAGGCCAGCCTAGTCTACATAGTGAGTTCTTGTCTAGCCAGGGCTATCAGTGAGACCCTGTTTCAAAACAAACAAAGAAAGGAACAAAACGCAACAACAAAAGATATATGAACTTTGGGAACTATTGGGAGCTGTGTGCCTAGCAATCCTCTAGTGCTTAAATATTCCCTAAGAGAATTAGAACAGAATGGAACCACGTAACTCCAGTGCTAAGGTGTTAGAAGGCCTGCATTTGATAGTGACCCAAAGAGGGGTAATAGAGCTGAGCATCCACGTCTGCAAGGAAAGGGCGCGTCAGCTTCACTGCAAAGACAACTGAGAAGGAGATTCCAGGGTTCCTGGCTGGGGACAGTTCCATTTGGATTTCCCTTCTTAGTAGGACCGGAAAACATGGACAGCAGTCCCTCTTTGTCCATAAATGGTATAACCTAGATCCCTAATGCCTGCCTAAAGCTACAGTTAGTGCACATACATACATACATGCATACATACATACATACATACATATATATATATACACATATATAGATGCTGTTTCTTCCTCTGCATAATGTATAATACAGTTAAATTTACAAGTTAGATGCAGTAAGAGCCAAAGTTATAAAACAGAATAGTCATAACAACACGCTATAACAAAAGTTTCGGAATGTTCTCGCTCAAAGTGCCCCAACCTGCTTTCACCTTTTCCTCTCCGAGCACGTGCAGCCTCCCTTTGGCGTATAAATTGCCAGCATTGCCCTGTTGTGCTTTGGGGATTTTATTAAGCAAATTAAAGGTTACTTGAAAGAAGTGTCGCAGTAGTACACAATTGATCTGACAAGGAGACAGTGACTAAATGACTGATGGGCATGTGGGTACACAGAAGGAAAGCAATTCATTTCCCTAGTGGGATAAGTGAGAAAGAATGGGCTTTCAGAACGTCATCCAGGATTATTTCTTTCTAGAATTGTAGCTTTGAACTGCAGTTGACCCAAGACGATTGAAACCAAACAAAATGGAACCAGAGAAAGCAAAACGATGGGTATGGGAAGCCTGCTGCACGGTGTTGACCACCAGGTGCAAGTCATAGATAATCAGTTTTCAATAAGTCTAAACTATCAGTATGGGGGGACTACTGTACTATGTTTACCACCAGGAGCAAGTCATTGATAATCAGTTTTCAATAAGTCATACCATGAAATACAGCAAAAACAGAGACAACATCTAAAAACAGAAGTCCATTAAATAGATTATCACCTAGTAAAACCACTGCTGAGCGCAGAAGCTAGAACTTTGTCTGTCACATTGCAACTTTCTGGTGTCCCTGCCTAATCACTGTCCTCCTTCTCCCCTAAAGAGTAACCACCACCTGGACTTCTTGGCGCTCATTTTATTAGTTTTATTTATAATTTTATCAATCAAATGATGGGGATGCCTAAAAATAGTATAGGAATGCCATTAAAGTCTCTTAATTAATATTTTTCTCTCTTTCTCTCTCTCTCCCCTCCCTTCTCTCTCCTCTTCTCTCTCTCCCCTCCTTTCTCTCTCCTCTTCTCTCTCTGTCTCTTGCTTTCTTCCTGGCAGATTGCTTCCTTCTGGTGTAGTTTAATTGGTTTAAATGCTCCTCCGCCCTCCACATTCACTTAACTTGTTTGCTTTTGGAAAACCTCTTTTGAATGGCATTATTTCCTCCTTCAGATGACACAAAATGTCTGTTTATCTCTTACATGTGTGATGCTATTTATGACAGTAGTCACTAAGTAACTCATAGTGCCTTGATTGATTGGTTGATTGTGGACTAGAGGTATGGGTACAGTCTATATTCCATCTTCATTTATTAGCCAATATAAATTTATAAAGAGAAATTAAAATTAATACAGCATGAACACAAAAATAGTTGACTCCTCTGTCCATGGCCAGTTTAATCTGTTATATTTCAATCTAGATCTCAATGAACTTGTACTCTATTTGAAATGATGTGTATAGAGGGCATTTGTGCATTTATACAACTTAAAGGCAATCAAGGGCACTACAGAGATGGCTCAGTACTTAAGAGCACTGACTGTTCTTGTAGAGGACCTGAGTTCGATTCCTAGCACCCACATGGGGGCTAACAACCGGCTGTAACACCAATTGCAGGGTGATCCAACACCCTCTGTGACCTCCATGGGCATTGCATGACATGTGTGCACTTACACACAAACAATACACTCATACAAGTACAATAAAAATAATAAAACATTTTAAAGGCAATCAAAATAAATAACTAAATCTTCAAATGCAGTGCCCACATTGGTGAGATTTTCCCACAAAAGTATTTGCAAAAGTAGTCATTCTTTCCCTGTTTATTTCCTAATTCCATATTAGTGCCCAAGCAGGTTATATCTAATCTATTTGTGTTTTTAAGTGTTCAGATTAATGTATTTTTCTCTGATTCCAATTTTATATAGTATTCTAATACAAGCTTTGCTTCATCACTGGAAATTTTTGAGGGTTCTGGAATTATGGAGCTTCTTTGTTTAAATCACCTCCGTTAATTCTTTGTGATGAGCCCATTAGTGGCATAGGATAGAATGTTTCCAGGGTAGATGGGCCAAGGGTGGCATTTGCAAATAAATGATGGTGGAGCCTGCTTCTTAGCTGGAAACAAAGGAGCAGAGGGACTGATACCAGGAGAGGGTGACAGCGAGCACAGCTGCTGAAGGGGACAAGCAGCCTCCGTTGGAAACTGCTTCCTTTACTGGGACGTTCACTCTTTACTTTTTTAATGCCTAAGGAAACATTTCTTAAAGCTGGGGTTGTTTATCTGTTTGTTAAAAGACAACTTTAAGCTATGCTGAGAAGGCTTTGGGTAAGAGCTTCAACTGATGTTTCTACCTAGCTTTCAAAGCTTCCCATGTGATGTTTTAGTAGTGCAGAAGCTCACTGATAGATGAGTGAGCCATCCTTGCCTTACTGTACTGCACGTACAGAATCTCAATAAATCTGTAACAGTTTGGATTGGAAACCTCTGCATACAAGCAATGTGTGCTTGGAAGACGTGCACTCTAATATATCATTAAACACCTGGTGGGAAATGATATACGGACTCAGAGAAAATTAAAATGCTAACAAGCATCAAAAATATTTTTTTCTACTACACTTCGGAAGTTGGCCTCTGTTTGTGGCCATGGCTGATTTTCATAAAACTCTCCTCAACTGCCTCTTGGAATACACTTTTTCTGTAAAGAAATCAAGTCTTAATTAATGTCTTCTACAAGTGGTTTCTAATTTGCAGGAAGTCCTGGTGAACTTTGTCCGTATGCAGCGCCGTGGATTACAGTGCCACTTTTCATGGAGGTCCCTCAGCATGGCCTCCATCCAGGCTGTTAGGTGAAATTAGGCCCAGAAAATCGGATTATTACCTCCCCGGGGAAGTGGCCGACACCACAGATGATTGCTCATCTCCGGTTACTTACTGGTGTTGAGGTGTTGCTAGCTGCAAAGCCAATTTGTTAACAATTAGTACTCATTAGATTCATTTCCTGCTATTGATTCTAAACATTTGACAGAGCACTTTTACGAAATTGGAGTCCCAAAAAGTATCTATACGTAAGTGTTCCACAATTAAAAATCTTAAAGATCCATTGTAATTCCTTATAAGAGCCATCAGTTTCCAAGTAATTATTTTTCCTTTCAGATCCACCTGCTATCCTGTCCAGTTTAAAGATGTGCTGGAGCAGGACATCCTTCTTAATTAGCAGAGATTGTGGGGAAGTCAGTGTAGGACAAAAGGAATCTGCTTTTACTGATCTGTCTTGGCTATTTGGGGCATCTTAAGGAGCCAACACTATGAGTTTGAAAGCCAGTACAGGTATTTGTGAGTGCGTGGAGTTAAACGCATTAGTTTTGTTCTCTACCCGCGCTCAGTTCTCAAGTCTGCATTCACCTTTGTGTATGATGTACTCTAAACATAGAATCACAAGTGGTGCCAGTGTGCATTACGTTAGAATTTAAATATAGCCAGTGTCAGTGTTCTGAACTATTATATATGACTTTAATAAAATTAGCATAAATACTATATGCATTTGTAATTTATCTGAGAAAATGCATTATATTTATCTAATTTTTAAATATAGATCTACATGCATTATGGTGCTTCAAACTTATATATTCAATGGATGTGCCCTTGTTATCTAATTGAAATATTTATTATGTGTACTAATATCTTCTCATACTGTTTAAATGTTCTTTAGAGTAAGAGAGGGTGCCCTTCTTTTGTGGGTGCTGGTCTTTACAGATGATCTCCTCAAAAATTTCTGTAGGATCAGAACTAAAACTGAATTAGAACCGAATAACCCCCCTGCCCACCCACACAATTTTTCATCCATATCAACTTCAACATTTTCCTTTGCTTCTGGGTTGATTTTGTGAATTTAAACAGTTGTCCCTATTCACCCTCCTTATATTAAACAATGCTTAAAATATTTCTTGTTATCATTGCAAAACATGGAGTTGTAAACTAAGTACATTTCTGATTCTGAATTTTTTTACTACCATATCAGCAGCTTCTATCAATGGAGACATTAAGTGCGTGCTCTTTGAAAATGCCCTGTGCTCAACCCTCTATCCTTAATAAACAGAGATGGTATTGACACAACTGAATTTTGTTTAACCACACTACATTTGCTTCTTAATTAGTGAATATTCATCTGTCATCAGCAGCAGCTATGACACCCTACCCCGCTAACATGTTCTGTCATAAATAATCAATGAGATGCTATTAATATGCATGAGCTGGAATCTGTAGTCATGTGCACTGATGCAGAGACGGGGGAGTGTTGCCATGAACTGACTGGAAACTCTGCGTGTACCGTGAGTGCAGGATACTTGGGGGAAGCGAAGGAGAGCATGCTGCTACATACCACCCTGGCTTCTGCTTCCAGCCAGCAGCGGTCTGTCAGAGTTTCTGGACTGAGTGACTGATGAAAAGCAGTAGTCAAGTCTGGAGGGTGATTCCCTTTCAGTTCACTTGCCTTTCAGTTCTGGGGAAATTAGAAGATTTGCTCTCTCCCTCTGCTTCTTAGAATGGGCTGCAATTTGTGCACTTTTCAGAAAAGAGAGGAACACTACAAACTGCTGTATGAAGTTTCCCAGGTGAGTGCAGGTCGCAGACCTCAGCTAAGCGGCTAGGCTTTGTGTTTGTCTGGAAGATGGGAAATGATTTCTGGCCGGCTTGACTTTTGTCTTTTAGTACATTTCAGAATTGAAGGCAGGCTTGCGGGTTTGGGGCTTTTTATTTGGGGTTTGGGAGCCAGTTTTGCGTCTCCTAGCCACTCCCCCTTCAGAGGACTTCCTGTGGGATTCCTTTTAACATTTTGTGTATCTACTGCCAAAATGTCAGTCAAGTAAGAGCAGAACACTGGGGTCCCTGTCTCTACTCTTTGGAGAAACCTTCATTTTGGAATGATGTTGACATTTGAAAACCAATTGTATCATTGTCTGCATAAATATTGGGATTTAATAGGTCTGTGATCTCAGTCATTTTGAATAGACAGGAAAAGTTTCTTGCCAAATCTTGTTAGGCAGAGGAAATTATTTGATTAATGAGGAATTTTTGCTTTGGTTTAAAAGGGAGACCTTGTATTTTTGTATTACATAAAGGAAAACATGTGACCTGTCTTAAGAAGAAGAAAAAGGAATTTAGGAAATTTTTTTACCATTTGTTCTTGAATCCTTGTTATATTTTTTGTCTGTCTAGCACTAAAAATTAAGTTCAAGTGTGTATGTGTAGTGTATGACGCAGGAAATAGCATATAAATTCAAATGTATCTTTAATGTATATCTGGGAGCCTTTTGGGCTAAAAGAAAAGTACTACTGACCTTTCAACATTTTAATAGAACTCTTAATTTGACATTTTTTTTCACAAAGCTCAAAAGCAAACGTCTCATCTGTCAAAATAAAGTTTTTTTTCTCCCTTCTTGCAGTCTGCCCCAGATATGGCAAGACCACTTTTGTTTTTAGACAATCTTGTTGATGAAAGACAATGTTTGGGACGCTGTGGTGTATGGCCCAGCAGTCGCCAAGTGCCCACTGCCTATTGCTCCCTCAGATTTCCCCCTGATGTGATTCATTTCACAGTGGGCTAATTACAAAGTGGATTTGCTACACATGAAACAGCCTCCTCAGTTGCAATGTTAATGCACATTTTCATGGTAATGTGATCAGAGGCTCATTAGCCAGTTTCCAAAATGATCCTCTGCATTAATTAAATATAAAAATGATTCCTTTATCACCATAGAGAGGAAAAAGAAGATTAACATTGTTAATTACACTGGGGGGCAATACCTTTGGCTTTCCTTTAAAAATAACCCCATAAACTTGCAAGTGTGAACTAAAATAATGCTCATTTCCTGGATGCACTCTCATCCGCTTGATTCTTACAAACAGTCTCTAGGTGGAACACTTTCCTTTAGTTTGCTTGTTGGACTTTGAGTTCCAATATTGTTTTTCTTTGGGTGGTCAAGGAGCAGAGAAGTGGTTTCATCAATGTGTTGTTGTTCGTTTTTTAATCTGAATTCCGAATTATATAAAAGTGTAATGTGGCGATACTGGTAACGTGCCTCGCTCTGCTTGTGCCTTCCTTGAGCTGTTTGTGTGCTAGTAAGGAATCTGGGATTAGTGCTCCAGAAAGGACTGTGTTTGCTAAGGAGCAGGAGCCTTTGTTACGGATTTGTAAGATGCTCCTGTGTGAGCTTTGCCTTCAAGTGCTTCCTAAATCTTGAGAACATAGATAAGCCGCACCCTTCATCACATCTACCTACACTCCCCTATCTATTTATTTTATTTTCTCTTCGTGAGTTGCAGTACTTATGATCTTTAATAAACGGGGCGAGATGAAGTATTAGCTTCCATTTAACTGGCTTTTATTAGATAAGTTAAAACCCCAGCTTAAAGTTCTTGCCTGTGCTTTCCAGGAGGAGCCTCCTACAGTTTGTTCCCAGCTTTGCCTTCTATTTTATTGAGTTAATGGAATAGATAAGATATCAAAGGAAAGCAGGGATAGGCTCATATAATACACTGCAGCCCCGTGTGGTGCTGCAAACTAGTTTCTATTTTTATTTGGAGGAAAGGCAGCTCACAGCACACATGAAAGTGGACGCGTCCTTAGCCAGGTATTCAGGGGGCACATAGCTGCCCCCTGAAGAGGGGGTACAGTTTACAAAGCTGCCGTGAGACAGGAGCAGAGTTTTTCTACCAAGTGTTTTAAGATGAATTAGTGCACACAGACATTATCACCTGACTGTCCAGGCACTATTTATTTACACACTTGTAATTGTCACATTACCTGCCTTTCTGTTTCTTTGTTATTTTTAAGAGCCAAGGAAAAGAAGGTGTGATCATGCAAAATCATCAGCAGCGAATGCTAAAGACATGCCCACCAGTGAAATCTTTGTTTCTGTATAATAGAGTCGTTATGACATTGAACTTTCCCACATTGCTCTCCAGATTTAGTAACTCCATAATGCCCGCCAAGTAGAATATTGGTCCACAGTGCTGACTGCAAACAGGCGGATGTGCTGCCCGGTGAAGAGCCCAGCCTGAGTGGCACATTCTAGCTCGGAATGAGGTCGTTTATATTTTGGTGATTTTTTTTCCCTCTCATAGAGGAACTGAGACTTTCAGGTGGCAAAAAGATAAACTGTCACCTCAAGAAAATTAGTCTCAGCTGTGCTTGAGCCAATCAGGGTCCAGTATGAACCCAGATGCCCTAATCCAGGGCTTGGGTAGATAAGGAAAACTTTCCACCAAGCAGTTTTCAAGTATTTCCACACATCTGCTAATTTTTACATGTGCCAGGGACACAACTATTTTCTACAGTGATTTATCCAAAGCAGTTATTTTTTAACCTCTTAAGAATTAATAAGTGGGTAATTTGAAGAATTTAATCCTTCTGTCGACAATAACTGAATTGCCTTTTTCGTGTGAATCTGATTGAATCACGCATGCCTTGTAAGAGCTCCAGAAACTCATGAGGCTTCTCTAACCTAACATAACAGACATGTACCTCAGTGACACGCTGCCCAAGTACCTGCTCTAATGACTTCTTAACCTCATTGTGCATATAAATTAAATGTAATTTTTTGATTGATTCAATGATAAAAAATTATCAATGGGATGTTCACTGGTGCTGAACAATGTTTTTAAACAGGGGTAAATATTTAAAAGTTCATGGTGTTAATACCACCAAAGTGTTCATAAGATTTCATTTAAATTTTATAATGTAGCAATGCAAGGTTCTGTTCTCACCAAATTAGAGAAAGGAAATTAATTTGCCTTAAATCTCAGAAAGCCAGGAGCAAGGGGTGTGGATCTCTGAGCAGAGTTACTGTTGGAGTCTTCTGTCTTTTGAGTGAATACTCCTATAGAACACAGAGTTGATTTATTAATTTGAATATTTGGGCACAGCTATCCCCATCACTTGCATCCATGAATCTGTCAAACAAAGTAGAACATAACCTGAATTCAAGTGAGATCATAGCTGAGTATGGTGGCTTGCACTTGTAACAAAAGTACTTGGGAATGGAAGATGGAGGCAAGAGGATTGCTGTGAGTTTAAGAACAGCTTGAAGTTCAGTGTGACACCATGTCTCAAAAAGATAAATAACACTAGTGATCACTTACTGTATTATAAGCATGGCCTGGGCACTTTCCCACGAAACATGTAATCCTTTCCTACAGCATTTAAATTACACCTATCTATCATCTATCTACCATCTATCTATCTATCATCTATCTATCTACCATCTATCATCTATCTATCTATCATCTATCTATCTATCTATCATCATCTATCACCTATCGTGTGTGTGTGTCTGTCTGTCTGTCTGTGTGCATATGTGTTTGGGCATGTGTATACTGGTGGGAGTCAGTTCTCTCCTTTTACCCTATAGGCCCTGAAGATGAAACTCAGGTTTTCAGCGAGTTCCTTTACTCACTGAGCCATCTCACTGGCCTCCTCTCCCAAGATGCTTTAATCTAATATGTTGAACTCTCTCCTAGCCTACAGTACTTCTTCTGTCTTGCATAGTTTCCTTTCTCTAGGTTCTGTCCTGGACCCTTCAGACACCCATTTTGTCTCGTGCTGTGAAAGCCCAACTCCATTTCTTAGCCATTCTCCCCATGTCTCCAAACTTCAGTCGCATTGCTTTTAAAAATGCTCAGAACCATTGCCTGGAAGTGACATGTCCTCTGCATGGTGTCCTTCCTGGCGATTCTTCTTCTGCATCCTTCCACCCTCCTCCTCCTCGCCACACCTTTTATTAACTCTCTCTGGCATCCTACTAAGAACGTTTGACTTTAGGATTTGTTAGTGGGCTGGCCTACCCTGATTCCTGTGCTGTAAATAATTCTAGACCATACTTAATGGCTTCCAATGACCATAAAATGAAATAAAAATTTCTTATTGCAGGATCCAAGACCCCCTTTCTTAAGATCATTTTACTATTCTTCTCCAAGGCAAACTGCAGCTCCTCCAGACCCTTCCTTGCTTTTCAACCAGCTCCCCACCGTGTGTCTTACACTCGGTCATCTGTGGAGCAGTGTACATTCACCTTCGCCGTGATGTTTTTCCATCACTAATTTTTCAGATTTCTTCTTGGGCAGAGAAATTGCAACAATTTTTGGTGAAAAGAAATTAGCGTCCTTGTAACACTTGTCTGTGCCTTTTGGAGTTCCCTTTTCATGTCTCTGTGTCCGGCAGTATAGACAGTTGTGTGTGACTGAATTAGATGTTCCTAGAGGGCAGGCCAGGCGCTCGTGTGTTCTTTCAGCCCCATGCTGCCTATAGACACTCATTAAAGCCCAGTATGATGCCTTGCTCACCCACAGCCTTCTTAGACTCAGAATTCCTCATTCACAGCTTCTGGAAAAAGACGCAGTCACCAACCTTTCTCTCTACCACGTGTCTAGTAGCACCGTGTACATGAAGTTGGAAGTTCAATGAAAAGTTTTCCAGTCTCAGAAATTTATACTAAGAAACAGGCCGTTAATAACCATATTGTAATAGAAAGAAAGGCTGGGGCAGGCACAGTGCTTTACGTAGTCTGGGAAGCTGGAAGGCTTCCAATCCATTACAAGGATTATGTCACATACAGCACTCAGAGACAAGAAGAATCAAACAGGGGGGTCGTAGTGAAGAGAAGGCTAAAGAATACGCGCAAACTGTCCAAGTGACTTCATTCCCTGCTCCCAACATGCTCCTGAAGTTAGCTTCCAGTGTATTTGCCTAAATGAGACACGTCTAATCCTTACGAGAAGAGGAAGTGAACACATGTTCCAACACTGTCTCACTTCTGTTGATTATCCAGCAGGTTTCTGTAAACTTTCTGTAAACTGTGGCTTCTTAAATATGTATCAAGCCCTAAACTTTATGATTGGGTAGACAAAGAAAGTTCTGACAGTTTTTACTTTTGAAAAACACACGAGCCGACAGCAGAGAGGAGACACGTCATGAGTTCCCTATAATGTGGCAAGGGAAGCATGGATTCAGCAGATATGCTGATGATTCAAGGAGAACAAGCCCATCAACATGATGGGAACCTAGAATAGGGACAGAGGGAAAACCAAAGAGAGAAGGACAGAAGAAATCCATGGGAATGGCAAACAGGTGGTGGGCTGAACTGGATCTGGCACAGGGAAACTGTTGACAAGTGCTTAAAAAGCAGAAGAGGGAAGGAGACAGGAAGATGGGACTGAAAGGTCTCTGCACTCTGACTATATGTATTTTTAGAAGCATTGAAACGCACTCTGACTTTTTATTCCTTTTTTGTTGTTGCTTTTGAGAGGGAGAGAGAGATAGAGACAGAGTCAGAGAGAGACAGAGAGAGACTGAGACTGAGACTGAGAAAATCATCAAGTTGACGGTGATGTGTGTTTGGGGCTGATCAGGCATGGTACTCCAGCAGGACATTAATAAGGGAATCTGTTGCAAAGGGCAAATCAGTGTAAGCAAAACATGAAGGGGGGCGTCAAAATTGAGACCATGAGTGGAGGGAAAGTCAACAGCTTTCTGGCTTGTGCGACATTGTATGTGTGATGAAGTTTACAAAAGGAAAGTGAAAGGGATTTGGTTCTGGAAACAGGGAGAAGGTTGTTGATGTGATTTATGGGCTAAGCCCCAGAACGCTCCAAAAGTGAAAGAGTGAATCTTCAAAACAAAACCTTGGCATATAGCATTCTGTCGGAGAGCTCCCAGAAGGAGAAGAACCAAGAACTGAGAGGAGTTCTGAGTCATGGAGACAAAACTGCAGAAGAGCAAAGGAGACAGTAGAGCAGCACAGCACACAGGCTGCAGCAGGCCGAGGAGAGTGGCCTGGACTGTGGGAGAAGTCAAGGGGTTGAGGTTCGGGCAGTGAAGGGGATGAGGTTCAGGCAGAGACCAACCCGGGCAAGTGCCTGGCGTGGTTAGATCAGGAGCCACATCTTCAGCTTTGAAGATTTGTGACATGTTCCACGTCCCTCTCTGGGGAGGTCTGGCTGCTCCAGCTGCTGGGAGTACAGACAGCAAAAGATTTCAGCTGTCAGCCCGGCCCTTCCATGGGCCAGCTTGGCTGCGGGGAACCGGCTCACCCAAACTGAAGCTCACTCCTCTTCCTTAGAGGCCCACATCCAGAGACGGATTCAAACAGGCATACGAGGGTCTGGCCATCTTGGCCTGGCCTGGGACACTGTGAATGGCAGTTGGAGCTCAGCTGTTCCCTGTCACTACTGTGTCCATCTAACAGTTCAGCCTTGCAGGGCCCAATCCCGCTTCCTTCCTCCTTCCCTCAAAGCTTACACTGCTCAGTAAATGGCACACTGCATCCTGCCCCAGTCTGGGTTTATTGGAGAACCTGAGCTGGTGGTGGGTACAGAGCATGTCAGGGAAGAAATGTGGAAAAAGAATCCAGAAACAGGTGGATTCAAAACTGAGGTTGGCTCTGCATCCCCAAAGTGAGAGACAAAAGATAATCAGCAATGAAGTGAATTACTTTTAAGTATGATCTTGACCTTTTAATTTTCCTTCTTTTACTGAGTTTTTGAGAATTTTATACACTATGTTTTGATCATATTTAGAACCTCTTCCCTGATTTTTCTCTTTTATTAATTGTAAAGTTGCTTAGAGTTACAAATATAAATAAGAGACCCTTTCCTCTCTACCTGTCCTAGGGCATACAGCTTTGGAATTTTAGGCATGATTCTTAAAATGAAAGATCTTAAGCTATCAAGATGGTGGTGACTTAGTTACATAGCAAGGAGCCTGGGAAGTATATCTCAGGAGTAAAGACCTTGCCTAGGGTAAGTTCAAGGGATGGCTCAGTGGGTAGAGATTGCTGCCAAGCCTGATGACCCGAGTTTGATCCCTAGAATCCACATGGTGGAGAGAACTGAAGGGAGGTTGTCCTCTGACCTCCACATATGTGTCATCACACACATGTCCACAGATATACACATAAAATAAACAAATGTAATGCAAAGTAAATATTTTGGTGGTTTCAATTAATTTAGGTAAGTTTAATAAGTGAAATGTCCTTCCCTACTAGAAAATCAGAATATTGCACTGCATTAAAATGTGCAGCACTCCTTCCTTTAGATTCCTACCATTTATTTAATTGATCTAGACCTTGGAGGTCAGCCATCTCTAACAACATAGCTGTATAGATGAAATATTACGGGAAAACATTCTCACTGTTAAGCTATATACAAGGGAGACATGTTGTTGAACATTTAACTAGTAGGATTGCCAAGACTTTGGACATTCCAGTTACCTGGATTGTTCTGGTTAAGTAGGATAATCCAATTAGAAAGTTCTCTGTTTTTAATTTTTTATTGAAAATATTTCTAAAATATATTATCTGATTTACATAATTACTCAGCATACACATACTTGTTATTCATTTACAGTCATTCTAGATGGTAACAAACGATTGCACATCTTTAGCAAATAGTAGTTTCTTAACTTTGCAAGAGTTAAGTAATTAAGTATAAAGATTAATTGATAGTGAAAAATCCTTCAGCAGCAATCAGCCTACAGTACATTCATTTTATATAAGTAGATTTTCACATATTGAATTTTCACAAGTCATTTAATAGGTATTCAATCAATCTTACAAAATGGTTAAGGAAGGCACCAAAATTAAATCAGTAGGAAATCAAGAAGAGGCCCTGAGTTGCGGCTCTCTGATAGATCTTCAGGATTCATGGTTGTGGAGGGGAGGCAGGTGCACAGAACCCAGTCTGCCTCTCTCATTTACTCTTTTGTAGAGACTCTTTTTGCTTTACCTGTCCTAGGGCATACAGCTTTAGAATTTTAGGCAGGATTCTTAAAAAGTATCAATCTTCTTGTGATTCCTGGATTTAGGTACCATTGGGTGGTGATTTTGTCTTCACATTTACAATACTAGTAACCCAGGTGCAGCTGTGTCTAAGCGCAACATTTCCAAAATCCTCCATATAACCGTCCCAGCATCTTCCTGCTGTAGCCATTTCTCCTTTCTGAATTCTTTCTCCCCCGTGTGGAACACCAGCTTTAAAGGGTTATTATGAAGAGTTCATTGTTCTTTCAACAAAAAGCTTAAATATAGCAGCCCCATATTCTCCTGTGTTTCGTAATTGCTAATTTGTGCCATTCTGTAACAAGCTGTAAATCTTGCTTTATGGCTGTTTGGGCCTTGTAAAGCCCCTTCTCCCTTCTGCTCTATGTAGCTTTATGAAAAAAAAAAAAAAAAAAAACCGGTAGCAATTTTGTTTTGAAACTTGCTATCATCTCAGTGGAAATTAGATTTTTTTTTTGAACTAACCTCTCACTCCTGAGCTTCTAAGAGTCTGCTCAGGTACCTTTCACATACCTTTATTTTAAAATGAATCTTCCAAGGATATGTGAACAAATAGGAATTCCTAAAACACTATACTTTTAAAAAATGATAAATCATAGATGAAAGACCATTATTGTAATCAGTGACTATTCGTTTAATGTAAAAGTTTGTGAGACTGTCCTGAATAACCATAACTTTTATTCCACACTCCTGTGTTCACTACTCTGGCAGTATAGATACAAAAGAAAGTACAGTGAAGAGGCCAGTCTTCAAGAGGTGTGTTATGAAGCAATCAGAAGGTGGACTTGGACATGAATGACCCTAACACAATGGACGTTGCAGAGAAAGGAGGGTTCTGTGTGGGTGCAGTACTCTAAGGAACATCTTAGAACAGCTTAGCAATGATTAGTGTTTGTGACGGCCTCTGTTAAGAACCAATTCATGATCCTCCTACAAATCCACTCAGTTGAAGGCATTTGGTGTCTAAGATATATTGTAAAAGCAAAGTCACGGAAAGATGACTTACAGGGCACGAGATGAGATGAGTAGCTGAAGTCATGGCCCTGTGATCACCAGAACCGCACTACGCTCCCAAAGAATGCAGCCAAAGTCAGAGGCAAGTTAGATATGGAATATTCGGAAATTGGCTGACTGACACTTGAGTCAGAAATAGCACAACCACTCTAAGTTGATCTTCAGCGACTGTCATTCATTCCTAAGCATGCCTTGTATTTCCTTAGTGACTCATATTTATAATGTTTGAAGTTGGCTTTGCTTATGCAAGTTTGAACTCAGTGAAAATGTTCTGTTAAATTAGCATATGAGGTATATTGCCAAACACCAATCACCCCTGTCATTATAATTTAGTTACCTAACTTCATTAGTCATTACTTATTGGACTAATATCAACCTTGAAGTATTTTGTTAAGAATTGAATGAGATTAGGGAAGAGAGAAAGCTCATCAGTTAAGAGCACTGGCTGCTCTTCCAAAGGATCCAAGTTTGGTTCCCAGCACCCACATGACAGCTACCAACCATTGTAACTGCAATTCCAGGGAATATGATGCCCTTTTCTGACCTCCACAAGAATTATACACATAGGTGCACTTACGTACATGAAGAATAATTAAATAAAAAACGTTTAAAAATGTTTAAATAAGTTTATATGTTTTTAGAGTATGAAATATTACAGGGATGCCATAAATACTAATCTTTGTAGTTTTAATCTCATTTCAATCTAATAGTGGCTTTGGGAAATAGATAACACTGTACCCATTCTGCATATAAGAAAACTGAGGCACAAAGTAATCAGGTGAAAAATTCATATTGTTAGCAAGTAGAACGCCTTGAATTTCAAACCAGGATCTAGCTAAATGCTAAAGTCTATATTCAAATTATCATAAAATCACACATCTCATTCCCTTTGAGTTAATCCATAAATATTGAGCATCTGACTCAAAATAGGCATTCAGTAACACCTGATTAAGGAAGACATAAGGGAGGAAGCCAAATGTGGTGGCACATGCCTATAATCCCAGCACTTAGGATGCTAAGACATGAAGATCATTAGTTTGAGGCCAGACTGGGCAAGATGTAGAAAGGCCCTGTCACTAACAAACTAATTAACAAACAAACAGTAAAAGGGCAATATGAAAGGGCATGGCATGTGTACTGGTTTCATTTCTGTTGTTGTGATAAAAGACTGTGTGACCAAGGGAACTTTTAGAAGGAAGAGTTTGTCTTACATTTCCAGAGGGATTAGAGTCCATGATGGCAGAGGTGGCGTAGCCACCGGGGTGGCTGGAGCAGAAAGCCAAACAATGACATCTTCAGGCAGGCACAGGAAGCAGAACACGACTGGAAGTCTGGAAAGGCCTACAGACTCTCAAAGCCCACCCCTAGTGACGTGCTTTCTCCAGCAACGCCACATCTCCTAAGACCTCCGAAAACAGCGCCACCAATTAGGGACAAAATGTCCAAATACTTGGAGCCTATGGGGGACACTTATTCAAACCACCACATTCTACCCCCTGGCCCCCATAGGCTTGGGACCATATAAAATGCAAAATGCATTTAGTTTACCTTCAAGAGTCTCCATAGTCTTCACCAGTCTCAATACTACTCAAATGTCCAGAGTACAAAGTTTCTTTTGAGACTCAAGGCAATCTCATAACTATAAGCCACTGCAAAATCTAAAGACAAATTATATGCAAAATCTAAAAACAAATTATATATATCCAACATACAATGGAACCGACTACACATTCCCATTCTAAAAGGGAAGAATGGAGGGATAGTGAGTAAATACCAGACCAAAACAAGACCAAAACCTGCAGGGCAAACACCAAATCCAGTAGCTCCACGTCCAACTTCTGGGACTTTACCTCCAAAGGGCTTAGATGGCTCAGCCCCTCCAGCTTTGCTGCATGTAACATGCATCTGTTTCCTGAGCTGGTACCACTACCTGTAATCAGCTCTCCTTGGCAGATGTCTTATGGCTCTAGCATCTCTGACATCTTAGGGTCTCCACTGCCAACCAAGCTTCACCTTCACAGCTCCACTCAGTGGCCTGTTAGGGCCTTCTTTATGCAAGAGCACCCTTACTGCATGCTGCCTGGCCTCAGTGGCTCTCTGAAACCATGGAGGAAGAACTGATGACCCCTTCACTCTTGCATCTTTCATGCCCCTAAAGCCAGCAACACCAGTGTGACACTTCCAAGTTCAGATGCCAGCCTAGCCTGCTTCATCCACATTAACAGCATTAACACCTTTGTCCACAGCAGTTTTCTAGGAGCAGGAATCTCCTTAGGTTTTTCCTTTTATAAGTTGGAGGCTTAGCTGGGTGTGGTCTTGCCGTGAGAGTACTCCTTCCACTGCTCCAGTGTACCTCTAGAGGCCTCTGCTTAAGTACTCTAATCCCCTCATCAAAGGAAGTCTTTCTTTCAGTACAGCCACGGCTCCAACATTAAACTCCCTGGTGCTGTTTTTCAACTGTATATTCCCATTTCTTTCTGCCCCATTTGCTCTTTTTTCTGTATAATCCACCATTAATAGCCATACCACCATTTCTACATTAGACTGTCTTGAAATTTTCTCCATCAGAGAAAATAGTCCAGTACTTTGGAATTTAGTCTCAGGCAACCTCCAAGGCTATCCAACAGATTCCAGATACACTTTACCAAAATATCCCAGTTGCTGCTTAAGCCCTTCTTTTCCCCTGAAACTACTTTGTTCCCAGCACTACTTTCTTCCAGGCTCCTATTAGAAGTACCCATTAAGCTCTGCTTAGAGCATTCAACTGCTTTTCTAGTCCAAAGTCTTCTACGTTCCTCCCCAAACCCACATGACCAGGTTCTTCACAGCACTAACCCACTCTCTAGGACCAACTTCTGTATTAATTACTTTTCTGTTGTGCTAAAATTCTGTGACTAAGGGAACTTTTAGAAGGAAGAGTTTATTTGTCTTATGATTCCAGAGGGATTAGAGTCCATGATGCCCAGGGTGGCGCAGCCACAGGGGTGGCTGGAGCAGAAAGCCAAGCACTCACATCTTCAGGCAGGCACAGGAAGCAGAAAACAAGTGTAGATCTGGAAAGGCTCAAGAACTCTCAAAGCCCACCCTCAATGACGTGCTTCCTTCAGCATGGCCACACCTCCTAAGACCTCCCAAAACAGTGCCACCAACTAGTAACAAAATGTCGAACACTTGGGGCTTGTGGGGGACATTTATTCAAACCACCGCAGCATGGCAGATGGGGAGGACAAAGTAAGAAAAAGAACAAAGGACACCATTTAAACTTCTGGCTCAAAGGTTCTACACGTGACACCCTTCTGGTGTGTGGAAAGAAAATAGATCTTTCCAGTACTTATTTCCCCATCGATTAACTCTTTTAAATCAAATTCTCTCATGGAGGAATTGAGTGTGTTTCCCTGCTTTTCAGCAAATCCATGTCGGGCACACACAGCCTTCATAAGCTGTTGACTTCCTTCATTCTCTCTTAACTGCCCAAATTTTACCCAAATCCAACTATAAATTCCTATCTGGAAATAAAATGATCTTTCCCATCTCCTTGCCTTTCAACAGAGTCCCTTTTGCCTAGAGTGCCTGGACTCACACAACCCTCCCTCCTTGTGACTGTTCTGGGTTCACCATGGCTGAAGTCTTCTCTGAGTCAGACCCTATCTCACTCTAAATGCCGCTCTTCAGTGATGCTTTTCGATTCGAAATACAGAAGAGGCCTCTGTCTTTGTATTCGGCTCTGCTGTGCCTGGGCGGCTCCACCACTCACACAGCATCTGAGCCAGAGCAGGAATCTAGTACAGATTCAGTGGAGGGAGAGGAGAGGTGACAACCCTGGTCATTAAAGAAATCTTGCTTATCGTTCCTGGTATTCACTGACTTTTGTTTGAAAATGAAGTTATCAAAGAACTACATTATTCTATGTTCTCTGAAGTTTGAGGATGTTTCCATTTTAAGAGTCAGCTTATCAAATTTATATACTAATCGCAAACTACATTTCAGCTTTAGAAACTGTTAGATATTGGGGAGACCTTAGATCTTAGAATTGATCAGAAATGGTAACTTCTTCTGTCATAAAGGAACAAACACACTGTTGGTCCTCTCTTTGTCCCTACTAGGCTCCTCTTTCCTCTCTCTTCCCTCATACTGAGAATGTCATCAGCCACAGTTACTGTGACCCAACATACCAGGGTCCTGTCTCCATACCTCCAGTCATGATGGAAAATGATAGTTTGCATCACTCTACTGCCAAACCAGCCAGCACACCTCATCTTTTTATTCCTTCTAGAACTTTCCTGTTACTCTTCAGCTAATTTGTAGGGCTCCTCAGAGTGGGAGTCGGGTATCATTTTCCCAAGTCACCTTCTTGGGTACTTGAATAGAGCATACTTTCTCTTCTCTTTCCAGAATACTCAGTATTGCTAATCCTGTCATAATAACATGCTAAATGCTGTCACTGGGGACTCATGATTTTCAGTGGCCTCTGCAAGTTCAAACCTCTGTCTTCCATCTCTGCATCCTGAGACCAAACCCATTACCCAAGCAGATGTTTCTTCAATCTATGGTGAATGCTAAAGGCTAAATTCTGGGAGCCAAATAATGTGACAAGAAAGCATGGGAGCTGAGTGAACCCGGCTCTGCCCTCCTTCCCCCCAGCAGGCTTCAGCAGCACAGGCCTGCACAAATAGCTATGGTGCAGGGCAACACTGGCTTTGTGGGACAGAGAGGGACTAAGGTCACAGATGTCATTGTGTTATGATTTGCTGTGGTGTAGATGAAAAATTCAAACAGTATATCTAAAGTGGGACTTGTTTCATTAAAAATGCATTTCTACAGCATAAGAAACACTACTTGTGTATGAGTGAATGAATTGGTTATTGATTTAGCATTTGTCATGATTCTTCTTTTGACTCTCTTCTGTGTCGTAAAATTGAATAAGCTATTTTGTATAAGAATAGCTTAATATATGTTTTATTTCACATGATTTATGAAATAGTAAAGTATGCAAAAATTACTAACCTATTTATTTTATATATCCATATCTTTAGGATAAAAAGAATTTAAGGTGATGATTATGAAATAAGCTGTAATTACCTAAATTTACATCAGTGATGATGCCTTTGGGTTTCATAATCATTCTAACACTAAAATGAAAATTTTTTCCATTGCAAATATTCTAATTTAGATCATATAACACAAACAGTACCCCAAGAAAACCATGAAATGCATGACCATATGGAAATAGAGTCCTATTTTCAAAATTTTAAAGTATAAATAAAACCTAATCCAATTTAAGAATACATTTAAGGTTCATTTTTTAAATTATATGTACAAGGATTTGCCTTCATGCATGTATGTGCACTATGTGCATGCAGTACCCATAGAAACCAGAAGAGGGCATCAGATCCCATGGAACTGGAGTTACAGACAGTTGTGAGCTGCCATGTGGGTGCTGAGAACTGAGCAGCAAGTCAGTGCTCTTAATAGCTGAGACCCTTAAAAATATTGTTTCCAGTAATACCAAACCATATTTCTTTTATTATCACTACTACGATTTTTTTTAATATTTTACTTATTTTTATTTTATGTGTGTGTCTGCCTGCATGTGTGAAAGTGCATTCATGCTGTGCAATGCCCACAGAGGTCAGAAGAGGGCATCGGATCCCCTGGAACTGCAGTTACAGACGTTTGTTAGCCATGTGGTGCTAGAAACTGAACTTGGGTCCTCTGCAAGAGCTGCCAGTGCTCTTAACCCCTGAGCCATCTCTCCGGCCCCAATTTTTATTATATGTGTATGAGTGTATTGCCTGCATCTATGTAAGTACACCCGTGTCATGCAATGCCCTCAGAGGTGAGAAGAGGGTGTTGGATCCTCCAGAACTGAGTTAGGGATGATTGTTAGCTGCCATGTGGATGCTGGGAATTGAATCCAGGTCTTCTGCCTCTAGCCCCAAGCTAGGATAAATTTTGGCTCATGAAGACTAAACTAGGAATAAAGATTATCTTCACCTATGCAGTGAACATCAGTTAAGCTTTTTAGGAAATGAACTCAGTAACCCACAGGTAGCCTTAAATAGAAATTTCAGAGAGAGTAGAAATTTGCTTTTCTAACTAAGGTTAATTTTCTTAGCCCCTGAAAATCAGGTCTGAGCTAGCTACTAAACAAAATGCTAAGCATGTTTACCCTATCAGACCAGACGCTGGTCTAGTTGCCAGGGAGCTCTGAAGGAGGGCCAGGGAGGAAGGAAGGATGAGTCACTCTCTTACTAATGGTGGCCACTTTAAGAATTAAGCTTAAAGATAATGCCCCGTCTCAGGGTAAAGTTATTCAAACTTTACAAGCTTTAAAAAATTTATGTAAAAATAGTTTGTTTTATTCAACATTAGATCATATTATAGTGGATATAGTTGTTAAAACTGAAAGCTAGGCCAGGACAGTGTCTCTATTTAATATTTTCATATGCGAAGTTTAGAGTAAAAGGCATTAGAAAGCAGTCTCTTCTTGAATTGGCACAGATTAAGTGGCTGAATTCAGCCTTTTCCAGTTCCACATACTGCAAAAGAATGCCACTAAGCCAATACCAGTGATCTCAACAGACGTCACAGTGTTGACAGATTCGTCTGTATGGTTCTCATGCACAAGAGGTTATGAAGAGATGTATTTAAGTACAGTCTGTAATTGTCAGAGTTGGCTATGTATTTTCTGGTCCATGGGATCAATTTAAATGCCAACTATTAAAAAGTTGTCAACATTAAGTTCAATGCACATTTATAAAAAATAGACTTAAAACTCTCTCACGCTGTCACTCCAAATCTCCTGACAGCAAAATAACTAAGTCCTGCATTTCAGGAAAAATAAAGTAGTGAGTTTATAACTGATCAAAAAGAGCAGTAATGAAGGCCCTTGAAGAAGATGTACACACAAATATCTTCCTGCTGTTTCTAAGATGATCACATTCATGAAATGATTGACAAACCACCGACTGCTGCTGAGACGACGGCACTGCGGTGGCTGTGTTTCCACAGCTGCTCCGAGCACACCCAGTCAAAATGCTGTCAGCTAAGGGCTGCTCCTAGCTTAGCTGTTCTCCCCTTTTCACCACAAATACCTGGTTATCATTTTCTGCTGAATCCAGAAAATAACTTTAAAATTGGCTCCTCACTTTGAAGTTTGATTTGACACCTTTGAAGTATTCACAGTATCCTGGCCAATATTATCTGTACTTCAGAGATCACAGAAAATTCTAAAGACGGGGAAATACTTATTAATTTGAGGTGTAGAATCTTCTGTTGATGTTCCTTTTTTAATGGCCTGTACTAAATTATTGCTTTTACAAGGTGGGCAAGAGACAAAAAGAGGAGTAGCAGGCCCTTAGGACCATCTGTTTACACATTAGTAACACCATAACCAATCTGTGGTCATGCCATCTTGATGTTACCTTGAGCCGTCTGCAAAGGACCCATCATTCCCAGCAAATGGTGCCCTACTCAAAATGTGTTGATATTTTGTTAGTGGATTGCAAATGTATATAGAGTCCTACTAGAATCAAACTCTTTCCTTAAAATGGTATGGGTAATATGCTTTAAAACAACTTTTCGTCTGTAGAAGTTCTGATAACAATCACACAATAAGTGATGTACTGTGAACCTGCATCCCATAGTTAAACTATTTAGCTCTGTGGAGGCTAGGAGACCATTGTCAGCAACAACAGCAGATAAGGAAGGAAGGAGGTGGGACAGGGCAGAGGAAAGCATAGACCTGGGATCAGTGTGAACTGGGCCGCCCGACGGCTGAACGAGGCTGAGGCTGTGCTGCCTTCTCAGGTGTTTCCAGCCTGCCTTTGCATTTCTGCCTTGCCTGCTCTTGGATGTGCTCGCCCCGGTGAGTGGATGCAGAGTTGAACCAAGTGGCTCTCCAAGGCTAAGCCTGGCTCTAAGAATAGTGGGCAGACAGCAGCAGATAGCACCCTGGCCCTTGGGAAGAGAGCACCTTGGCTCTGAAGAGGGTGGGTCTCAGTTCTCAGGATCCCTGGATACACCAATTCATCTTGTTATATAGATCATAATTTCTAGGCTGCAATCAAATGTTCTTTCTAGAAGAATTTTAGTCACTTAACGGGACAAGGTCAGGCTCCTTAAGGTTAGTTTGTTCTTCTCCTCGTTATCCACTTTGTGGTTAGTTTAAATCATTTTCTGAAATGAAGAGTGTCACTGGAGCATGTTTGGGGAATGTGACTTTGAAAGGCTGATCCTGGGAAATGTGATGAATTGTGTGTGGAGATTGATGTTGCTGAGTGCTAATACCAAGTCATGTAAGTATGCAGTCATACTCACTAAATATGCCCAGGCCATATTGTTGAACTCTGAGCTGCCACAGTCGCCTCATCGGGATGTTTCTGTCCTGTGACGAGGGGCTTCAGATGACTCATCCATCTTCTTGTCCCATTACACCCTGTGAGTGATGTGCTGTACCCATTAAAATTGATGGGAACAAAGAGAAGAAAAATGTGCCCTTCAGCTGATTATCTCTCTGCAAGAGCAAATGAGAATTCTCTGGTACCAGCAAGAGATTTAGAGTGGTGGGTTCCCCATTTGTGAAGTGCCTTAATTAGCCAGGTTTACTAAACAGCCTCTGACTTAAAAGGGCCTGTTGTTTAGCTTTAGAATTCAGTCTCCTGGCGTGTTGGATCTTTGTAAGAGGGACTTAGTAGCTCTAACATTGTTTATAGTCAGGAGTTATTTTGGTAAATTCTCAGGACTAGAAGCAGCCAGACCAGGTGTGTTCCATGTTAGATTTGTCTCCTTCTGATGAGCTATCATAAAAGTTCTTTGTGTGTTCTGTCCCCGTTGTTAATGCGATTGACCATTATTATTGTGAACTGAAGCCAAAACCATAGTGATTTTGGAAGGCCTCATCATCCTAGATTTTTCTTGGAGCTGTTGAATATTATCTTTGTGTTGAACAAATCGCAGAACAGCAAGTATTTCAGCAATGCTCACAAAACATTTGTTTAATCACATTACTTAATGTGTTAGGGGGAAATGAAACCTGCTCACTGGCAGCCATCAGACTCTGGCCTCTACTCTTGGTTTTCATTTGTATTAGAATACACAGTGTAGACTTGTTTCTTTGGAGACATAAGAAATCACAAATCACATACTTTAAAGATTGTGTGTGTGTGTGTGTGTGTGTGTGTGTGTGGTGTGTAAAATATTATTTACAAAATTCAAGATAAAATAAATTTGACCAAACAATATGAAATAAATTATCTTGGAGTGAATTCCCTTGTGGAGTTGGACTGCCCAGGGATCTATGGACTAATTTGGATTCAATGGATAATATGACCCCTGGAGGGGGGCAGAAAAGTAAGAAACATTCTTCCCTGTTGACCTTGGTCACAGGAATGACAGAAGCTATTCTGGGACTTTGACCATAGGATGTGTCTGTGAACAGCTGTCGAATTGGCTTAGCCTGGCCAGTCCACATTTCAGCAATATTAATGATCATATGCCATACAAATACTTGGACCAACTGTGGGACAAATGAAAATAACCAGACTGGAGGCAAGTTCTCTTATTTATGTGAAAAACCAGTCTCAGCCAGCAATAACTGATAGAAATTTCTGCAATGACAGGAATGTTCCATATCTGTGTGATGAAGTGTAATAGCCACTAGCCACAAAAGGCTACTAAGCAGTTGCAAGGTGGCCAGTAGAACTGAGGGGCTGAATTTACGATTTTATTAATTGTAGCTCATTTAAATTTCCATAGCCACATGTGGCTAATGGCTACTGAATTGAACTGTGCAGGTCTGGGAAGTCTTAAGGAACTATGTCCAACACTGTCAAAATGATGCATTTAAACTTTGAAGCCTGTTAATTCTTACTCTCTCTTAGCAAGTCTCTGAATTTTGGGGAGATGGATTAGAATAGATTTTCAAGAAACATATAATGCTTCTTTACAAACTGAAATAAACTATAAATTCCAAAACAAGCATAAAACTACCCTACAGAAACAAGTGTTAAGACCACAAAAGAACCCATTTAGATAACAGGGTTAAACAATCTTCGTACAAAATTTCACAGAAAATGCAGTCTTACCACTTCATAACTCACAGATCACGAAAACCGGAAATCTGTGCCTAATTCCCAGCAGGGCGATGAAGCAGGACTTCACTACGTAGGAAGCATTGTAGTGCCAGACCTCAGAAACACTGTCATCATCTTTTCTGGATCATTGTTAGAAAGTTCCCCTTTCAAGTAGAGCAGAAAAAATAAATAAACTAGAAAAATAACCATAGCAATACTAACAGCAGTGTGATTGTGGCCGTAGTTTGTCGTATGCTTCCGTTCAAACGTGTCTGAAATTTTAGGATTCTGTCCGTTAACCACGCATACTAACCTGAGAAATCTCCACAAAGTGCCATGTCTTTAAAGCCCAGTATGTTTTGCCTCTAAAAATACTTTGTGCTATGCCAGTATTACTTTGTTCATATTCAGTACATATTTGCACCAAGATGTGTATTTTAGACTCACTATTCAATATTAAACCCAATTCCTTTGACTGGAAACACACTATCTCCTTGGTAGGACATTGAACTGAAAATTGTAATCAGAACACCTTTGCCTCCTCCTCTGAGCCCCTCTCTGACCGCCAGCCACTCTGTGTGAACAGCCAACACCTGAAGTTCCTCTCCCCTAGGACTTTTCAACCGCATCTTTCCATCACCTACACTTCTCCTTTCCTTGAGAACTGAACTTCTGGATTTGTTGGTACCACGTCCTCTCACCATCTCCTTCAGGGACAAGTTTGTCAATGTCTACAGAGCAAGTCTGCCCAGAAAGCACCGTACCCCCAAAGCCTTCTACTGCTTCCTCAGTTGGACCCAATTATTCTCTTCCCTAGATTAGTTAACATTATTTCTATCTGGGATGATGAAAAAGATTATAAAGAAATTAATCATTGTTCATTTCTTTAGAAATCACAAAGCACTTTCAGCCTTCTCCCTTATGTTTGAGTTCCCAGACACGCTGATCTGAGTAGGGCAAGTGGAGCATCTCCCATTTGAAGGAAAGCAACTAAGGTTAAAAAAGTGAGTCGCCCTCCAGTTATACGGCCAATCAGTAAGCAAGTGCTGAGATTCTTTCCATATTATCAAAACAGCATAATCATGAAAATAATATCCTTATGCCTAGAATAGCACCTGGCTTCTAATATGTTACAGAATTGAATGAACAGCAAGTGAACAAATATGTATTGTGGAGGACTCACGTATTGTGACAGGTATTTGAAATGAATTAACTAGGTTACTAGCAGTTACTGGGTGATGTGAGCACGCTAACAAGCATGATCAAGGAGACATGGATAAATCTGTAGGACTGAGGATGTGATGTGGCTCAGTGCTGGGTGCTCTTCCAGCATGAGCAGGACCCTGGGCCTGATCCCCAGGGCTAAGTCCACAAAGGAAGGGTTAGCACTACAGATTGGAGCAGAGGTTGTGACATTGCAGCAGTGAGACCAGAATGAAGTGCAGAGAGGGAGAGACCTCTCAAAGAATTACGAATGGCAATTTCTCACATACTGAATCCAAAAGTCAAAGAAAAAGGCAGAAGAACGTCAGGCTGGGATTCCCAGCATTGCCAAGGAGGGGTGGTGCCTGTGCCAGACGGAGCGTGGAGGACTCGCTGCCTTTGAATGCAGAGCTTTCACCTGTGTGAAGCCCTTTGGATCTGATTATACTGAATATTGTCTTCAGCAGAGGTGGTTGACTCCACATCCAATTAATCACATGTGAAAATGCTCTTTTCTTTCTTTTAATTCTTTATGGCTCTCATGGGGCCAAGCCTACACCAGAGCGAAGGCAGACCCTCTAGGAAGTGGAGCAATTGACTGACCCAAATGTGAAATAAACATGGTGCTGCTTTTCTCTGCAGAAATCACCCCAGTGCAAGTTATACAGCCACAGGCATTACTTCTCAGAAAAATACCTGATCTCCAGCGTACTGAGTGATGTTCTCCTAGCACCCTTTACCTCGAGCTGTTTTCAAGTGGGGTGGAAGTGCTCGGCCCTGTGGCTCTTGGGGGAACAAGCTGAGGATGGGGGTCTGCTTTGCATCGCAGAACATGTCATTATCAGTGAAGCAAAATGCAACTGATTGCTGGCTTGTAAGTGGATGGGAATGTGGACCGAGGGAACCAGGACAAAGCATGGGGAACAGGCCAGTGCAGGGTCCTTTGAATACCCAGCACCAGAATATGGGAGCAGGCTGCATTCTGAAGACCAGTTTTTCTTGTCTGTACAGTGAGAAGCTTTACAATATTTTTGGAGGCACTAAGGTTAACATAGGGCCTCAGTATGCCCCTAAATTTTATATGCTGGAAACTTAATTTCAAGTGTGGGACATGTGGAGGACAATTACGAGGTGGGCCTGCATCTGACCCTTCCCTTGTTCCTCCAGCATGTTGTGATGCAGCTAAGGGGAAGATTAGATCAGATGGCTGAGCCTAATCTTGGACTTTCAGTCTTCAAAGCTATGGGAAAAACAAGCCTCTTTGTAAAATAATCAATATCAGATGTTCTGTTACAGCAACAACAGATTAAGGCGGGGAGATGGCTCATTCAGCCAAGTGACTGCTGCACAAACAGGAGGACTTTCAGATCTCCAGCACCCTCATAAAATCTGGATGGGGCTGAGAGGGGTGGAGCCAGGTCCCCAGAGCTCCTTGACCAGTCAACCTAGCCAAAATCAATGAGCTCTGGGTTCAGCGAGAGACCCTGCCTCCAAAAATAAGGTAGAGTGCAATTGAGGAATATGCCCAGCATCAACCTTTGGTCTCCACATCTGTGCACACACATGTGCATGCATGTTTGCATGTATATAGGCACCCACACGAATACATGCTGCACACACACCAGATTACTGCAGGAGGGTGAGATCTATTAGCAAGGTGGGGCAGGTGCTGTTCACTCCATGTTTTAGGAATTCTGTTTTTCTTTAAAATTAAACAAGAAGCTTCAGAATATAAGGCAGAGCTGTCTGGAGGAATTGAAAACCTCAGAGGATGAGCTGTGTGCCCCAAAGGAGCCTCTGAGGCCCCTAAGAGAGCCATAGAAAATTCCAGCAGGAAAAAGTGAGAATGGGGGCAGGGAGTAGGCCTGGGAGCTGTGAGCGGTCCCGGCATGTGATCCAAGCTGATGTAACAAATTGTAAAATGTCTTTTCATGTGTGAATTCAAAATGTGCAGCACAGAGAATAGTCAAAACTCCATATGCCTGTTTTGGCCAACACAGTAATGCAGCTTGTGGAACTACAAATGAACATTCGGAATTTGGAAGCCTGCCTTTGTCTGAAGTCTGGGATGTGTTTCAGCCTTCTCTCACACTGCAACCTCTCACCTAGTTACCAGACTTGGCCAGAGAAGCATTTCTAGTGCTTGACACTTTCTCCTGACTGCAGCTGACAGAGCCCATGGAAGTAGACGCAGGGCTTTCAGTAGCCTCTACGAGTAGACTTATGTACCCCAAGATTCTGTTATTTCAGGGAGCTGTTATGAACAAGGCTCTAAAGAGCGAATGCTTATTAGACACTATAAATCATTTTGCCTTGCAACAAACATCAATTGATTGTTTTTCACACACCACAATTCATGGACCAGATTGATTTTTTTGACAGCGTAGCTCTGCATCACCTACATTTAGAGATGTTGGAAAAAATAACCCATTAAATTAACATTAGTTTAAGAAAAATGGAAATTTCTGGAACAATTACAGTTGTGCTGTTTTGACTGAAGGGGAGAAAAAAAATGGCCTTTGTTCCTGAAGATATGACTTAAACAATACAGTTCTGTATGAAATTGAGAAATTGCTGGTTTTCTCAGCTGACGGATGGTGTGCATGAGATCTTAGTTGTGCCTCATTAGGCTCTTGTGAATGAGTGGTAAATTCTCCCTATTTATACGTTTTCTGTCAGGGGATCATAAACATAGCCTGCCTAGCACATGTATTTACTGCTGCCTTTTTGTTTATAAGTTAGTTGAAGCTTTGACAAGAGTTTATTACTGGATTCAATAAATATCCTACTTTTCAAATAACCAAGAATAGGTAAATGATACCCTTGCTATGCTCTATAATGCTGCATATTAAACACGCAGTCTTTCAAGGTTATGATTTGTCAATGAATGAAAATAAACATATTTAACTGGATTCAAACTTCATAATACATTGTTTTTCATACCCTGGAAATGAAGTTCAGTAGAGAAACATTTCCTAAACCAAACTGCTCTTTCCTTTTGAACTTTAACAAAAGCAATCTAAAGTAAAGATGAATTCACTTCTGTTTTGGTTAGAAAAGCAATTACAGCAGGCTATTTGTACTAGTCTTCTTAAAGCCTACCTGTAGGCAACAAGGGGGGGAGGAGGGAGAGAGAGAGAGAGAGAGAGAGAGAGAGAGAGAGAGAGGAGAAAGAGGGAGAGAGAGCAAGAGAGAGACTTGTCCTGTAGCCGTCATTGCTATTACTTGGAAAGGAAAGAGCAGAGCTGCATCTTGAGTCTAATTGAGTCAGTTCATGGAGATGTGTTGTTCATATAGAGGACATCTTCATGTCTGGGCTAAGGACAACAAAGTATGTATGTAAGGCTCCTGGGAGTTTGCAGGTCCATTTGACTCCCCGGGCTTCATGGGGTCTTGGACTTCTGTGACCGTCTTCTGTACAGATTTTTAGCTTCCCTTGCACAGTAGATGATACCCTGCAGATCTCCCTGAGGAAATAGGCGTGCTTTCTTGGAATGTGACTGCTTAAAAGACCCTGATCATTTGGCCAGGGTTGGAGAGAATCATTCCACATGCTTATGCCAGTCAATGAATCACAACCAACCAACCAACCAAATAAAACACTGCATATGAGAACCATTGTGCCACATAGCGAGAGTCAGCTCCCTGACCACCATTCCACCATGCGGCTCCCTGGTGATCCAACTTACTGCTCCAAGCATCTTTGATAGTCCTATCTATTAACCAGATTTTACCCATATGACAACATTTCAAAATATTGGAATTGAGATTGTTGTGGCCCTTGCCATCTTCTTTGCCTTAGAAATCCTATCCTGCCTTCAGACCCAATTAAAATGCTACCGGCTCTGTGTTGTCTTCTCCAAACTCTAAAGCAAATAAATGGATTCTCTTCCAGAAATCCATAATGTTCTCTGGGTCTCTCTTACTCAACTTTTAACAGGTGCTTTTAATTTTAACAGAATATGCAGCAAACTGCCCTCTACATTAAGACCCCTCTTACTTGCTTTGCTCCTCCGCTGCAGCACTAACCCCTAGAACAGTGTTTTGTGGTGCTGTTCACATTCAAAATTAACCTCATGTTGTGCTTCCATGACTGCCTTTGTTGGAGCACCGGCCACGTTTCGCCTATGTGACTGCAATCTGCCCTTTTGGCTGATCGGGGTAAGCCTACCTTTTTAGACTCATTTTCCATATATTCAAGATTAAACACAAGTTACATTAATACCTATCTGCAGGCTCCTTGAGGAAAATATCCAGTTCATATATCATTCGTATATTCCAGAGTTGCTTAACACAGGGCTTTCAACAAAATAGATATTCAGTGTTTGCAGAACTAAATTGTTAAGTCAGGAATGCCTATAAAACTCAGATGGAGTCACCCAACTGCTGAGCATGCATCTCTTATGTATATTTCTCATAGGAAGTTAATGTACCAGGAAGCCTTCATTAAGTTTTCATTGTCCCTTAACTCTAAAAAGGGTTTGACATGTTTTAGGAGTCATTGATCATTAGTCACAGATGCTGCTAATCTCTCTACCTGAACAGAACAGATGAAGCTATCCAGGTGAAAAGCTGGTCACCACTTCATTCCTTCAGAGGGAGTGACCCAGCCTGGGTCTAACATCCTACCTATCCAACCTTGGAGTGAAAAGCAAAATATTGACTATTGTCTGACTTTGGAAAATAAACAGGGAAAATGTGAATTTTAGGAAGGAAATGTTTCTTTCCTATAAAATTAATGAGCACAGTTACATGTCAGTAATTCTGATCAGTTTCGCAGCAAATCATCATGCAAGAACAACAGTCGCTCAGCAGAGGTGTTGGTATTAGCAAGGACAGCCGGCTGGATATACAACTATTTAGGGCGTGTCCATTGCCAGATTCTAGACACAGCTCAGTTTCCTCAAGGCCACAGAGAAGGACAGATAAGGGACTGCTGAAATCATGTCAGTGACAGGAACAGGAAACTCACTGGTAAAAATATTTTGTTAAATATACAGACTATCTAAATAAATCACACCTCCACTCCAAAATCTTCAGCAACTCTCAATTGTCTATTAAAGTCATAAAGATTATTATGCTGATAGTCGTGGTGGCACATGCTTTTAATCCCAGCACTCAGGGGGAGGCGGGTGGATCTTTGTGAGATCGAGGCCAGCCTAGTCTACACAGTGAGTTACAGGCCAAGTGGGGCTATAGGAAGACCTTGACCCCAAAAGACCTCCCTCCCCCAAAAGTTATAGCACTGTAATCTAAGTTACCTATTTTTTGAACCATGCTTCTTCTCAGATACAAATGTCAAACTGGATAATTGTCTGTCTTTGAACTTGGCTAATTATGTGTTCCCTGCTGGAAACGTGTCCCCCTGGGACACCTCCTTCCCCTGGTAGCCGGTCCCGAGCTTCTCTAAGTCTGTGCTGTTCCTCCTCAATTTGCTGTAGACTTTTAACACTTTACCTTGTTTACAGTTTTACAGGTTGTTTGGGATAGTCAAGGCTATAATCTCTTTGAAAGAAGGAGCCCTGCCTTAGAATCTCTTTTTCTTTTCACAATACCACATTAAATACCCTCTGAATTACAGAGCCCACAGTACTTTGTAGGGTGTAGTGCACACAACAGATGTGGAGAACCATAGAAAGAGTATTACGTGGGTCCGTCACACTTCAGCATGTGACTACTTTGGTAATTCAGTCGAATCTAAACAGAACTTATAGATAATTCAACCCATTTGGTATTAAAATTCATTTTGTTTTCTCTTCCTGTCAAGTTGGTCATCCAAAGGCCTCTAGGGGTAGGTAAGATGGCACAAATGGTTAAGGGCACTTGCTACCAAACCTGAAGACCTGAGTTAAATCCCCCAGACTCATGTGATGGAACAGAGAACCAACTCCTACTGGGTGTCCTTTGATCTCCATGTGGGCTGACCTGAGCGTCACGTCACCACAGCTCAGGCACAGAGGACACACAGGACTCCCACAGCCTCTACAGTGCATAGATTGTGAGGCCTGAACCTACTCCCTCCAGAATGTCATGAGAACAGAATTCAGTCAGCTTTGTCTTCCATTGGCCGTAACTGCAGCCGCGGTCACCCAGAGCAGCCAAGAAGCAGGTGCCAGCAAGGCTTTGGATGATCACAGGTCAGCTGGGCTCCCAGGATCCCCAAAATGTTCAGCCAGAGAGGAGTACCTGCTGGATGAAAGGGCCTAACCCAGCTACCACACATTCAACAACACAATGACACACCCGCCTCTCTTCAGAAATTCAGCTGAATGACAAGAAAATTAGCCCCATTCTGAGCTTCCTCTCTCCCAGTTGGCAGAGAGAATAGAATGCAGTTCCCATATGTTGGTCAGTTCCTTGAGGCCAAAGAACTGAGGCTGAATGAATGGCCACCTGGGCTAGCTCCCCATTTCCATTTTAATGTCAATCAATGGAGACAGTGCTCCATTCAGCAGAACCCAGGGAGGCACCAGTCTAGGTACCAGAAGGGAAAGCACAGAAGATTCTAGATCCTATGATCATAGGTCAGAAGTTGCCACGGATTATTTTTCCTTTGCCTCCCTTGTTTATATCACTGCTTTTCTTCTGAATAAAAGATACAGTTTTCTCAAGAGTTTTAATATGAGAGTGTTTTGTTTATTTTGGTTTAGTTTCTGGTTTTTGAGACAAAGTACCCCTCCATAGGTCAGGCTGACCGCGAACTCATGATCCTCCTGCCTCAACCTCACCAAGCACGCTCTTGCATATGAAAATTCATAAACACGTGTATACTCTTCTCTTGGCTTGGCTGGTGAATTCATTGATCGCTCATGACAAAGGAAAGGCATCATGTGACCCTGAAGGGCTGTGACGACTGTGTGGTATTTAGCATCATTTGGGTGGAACTTATCGAAAGGGAATTTTACAGTGTGCTTTTCCTTCCTGAGCAAGTGTGAGTGGGTCTGTGTCTTTCCTGGAACTCTGTGCCTTGCTCTTTACTAGCATGAGAGTGGTCCGCAGTGCCCGTCTCCTTCATGAAGCTTGTCCTGTGGTGTGAGGGGACACTTACCTGACCATTGGGCCAGTATAGCAGATAGAAACAAATACGTTTAAGTTATGACCTCAAAGCGCATGAATGACCACAAATATTTCACTTCCAATTGCCTCTCTATATGCCAAATTATTGCTTTTTGTTTCGTTTATTTTGTTGTCTGGTTTGGTGTTGAGAAAAGCTAGCCTAGAGTTCATTATGTTGCCCAGGCCAGCCTCTAATTCACAATCCTCCTGCCTCAGCCTTGGGAGTTCTGGGGTAATAGGCATGCACCACCACATTTGACCTTTCGTTTTCATTTTTGATCATTTTTCTAAATTAAGAAAACATGCATTTCTGAAAATTTGTCTATTCATGGAAAAGCTGTGCAGGGATAGTATTATGCTAGCCAAATGGAAAATGGAAAATTTGAAAAGCATTTAACGTACTCAGGTGCTTTGGTTTAGATGAACGATGACGCTATTTGTAGGCTCTTTTGGGTTTTAGCAGTTGTGTCTCTAAGTCGCTTCTGTTTCCTTCTTTCGTTGCCCCTGGAGCCACAGTCTTTGCTTATATCTGCGCATCGCATCGTGGGACATACCGGTTCCACTGCCTGTCCTCCCCCGCTTCCTTGGGGCAATGCACCTGAAGATCAGGAGGAGGGTGCCAAAGGGTTTGCTTGCGCCGCGGGTGCCCGCCAGCTTGCTCCGTGTGGAACCTCAAGTCATAAAGCTGCGGCGTTTTCACAAGAGGATGGGTGTTTCTGTCATCTTTAACCCGCTTGGTTTCAGTGCCGTTATCGGTTCCTTATCAGTTTATTGTTTTCTTCCTTGTCTGGCCCAACTGTCTGATAAAAACCCTTAATGATTAAGCAGCTGATAATACTACCCAAACTGCTTTAATTACACCACGTTTTGTGCCTTATTTATTACATTTCATGCTAGAATGAACCTAGCCAGGATCTTTAATAAAGCCATATTAAATCCAGGCTAGAGGTTAAAACTCAGGAGGCTGCCTTGATTCTCTGCCTGTTGTGTCTGGAATCTCATCAGAAAAGCCCCAAACTTCATTAAAGAGGCTGGATGTGGGTGCTCCTATATTGTCATTTACTTTAAGGGCTATCACTCAGGGGCAATTATTGGTGTGCTCCTCATGATCCCTGTTATATTAAGGCAATTTCTACACCCAGGTTAGGCATTAATACCGCCATTATCTCCAACACAAATCCCCTGACAGTTAGAAAAGCAGGAGAAATTACAGGCAGATTAATCTTTAGTGCCCGTCGAAGAAGAAAACCTTTCCCCAGAGGGTAGAGAAGGGTATGTTGAACTCAGTTAAGCTGTGTTAGTTGTAATGAAAAAGAGCCCCCTGTGCCCACCTCTGTCTGCCACATCAGATGACCCTTTCCCAATGTGTCAATATCCCTTCTGGGCTCCAGTCTCTCCAGTTCAGGTAGGCTTCTCTGAGTTTTATGACATCTTTAAATAATTACGTTTGCATTTGAAAATATATAAAAGGAAGCAACACAGCTTTCCAAGTGTGAAGGCTGGAGAAAGTAATCCATCACAAACAAAAAGAAGAGGGGGCAGAGCCTTGGGCTTTCAGGAACCCTTTGTATTTGCAGTGTTTGTGAGCCTCACACCATGAGCCACTCAGAGAAAAGCAGATCTGGAATGTGGACAAAGAATCCCACTACGCACAAAGGAAGGAAGACAGAGGATGAGGGACTTGGCAGGTCGTTCCCAGCACACCCTGCTCTGCCTGATAAGAAACCTTTGACAGGGGCTGATGCTGCAGTTGACGCACCTCTGCGCTTGCTGCAGAGTAGCTGGGGTTTGCAGAAAGAATGATAAGGGACACAATGAGTAGCTAACAAAGCTCCTTTGATGAATGCAGTCATTTGCATCGCAGCGCAAAATAGCTTTGCTCCATCAGGAGCTCTGCATACCTAACCACAAATATTGCTTGTACCTTTTCAATGACATATAAGGCCAGTGGTCGTCAGGGTGAGAGTTTGAGGGTGGGAAGTTTCAAATTAATGCATTGCGATAGTGTGGAAAATGTTGAACCAGAAATGAATTCTTTGTGGTATTGGCATCAGAAACTAATGAGCTTTTGAAGGAAAATATTTGTAATTAAGTAGTATGGGATCTCATGACCCATTATACTTGAAATTAATGTCAACAATCCTTCATATAAAATTGTTAAGGAATAATTCACAGTTGGGCAGTTTGCATTATAGAAATGCAATTTCCCTGAAATTTACTTGTAACCCTCTCAGTAGGATAAAATGAAAAAAGATTTTTGAATCCATGAGGCTGAATGCAAGGAGGTTGCTGGGCCCTGTACTCCTTTTGAGAGAAGAGTTGAATATACTTGTTGCCCAGAAGACAGTGGTGATTTCCCGGTTGAACTTAGCCACAAACCAGAAATAGAATACCATGACCCAAAGCCAAGCATGGCCTATCCCTGGTTTTGATCTACTGCCTGGTGATGACTGGTGACTTCCAAGTCATAATGTAGAAAGCCCCAGGGGGGATTCAGTACTTTCTGTCCAAGTAAAAGCTAATAGAAAGTTAGGAAGACACTTATTCTACAAGTCAATCCTAATCCTGTACATTCTCTATTCTGTGGATAAACTAGTTTCTATTCTTGACTGAAGGGTTTATCCCCCTTAAGTTATGTAACTATCAAACCCTTGACACAACGTTGCGCACCTTCTAAGTGCCACCATCATACTTTGTTGATAGAAAAGAGAAGCAACCTGACCTATGGTCTCATACTCCTCCCCCCAGTTGAAGAGGAAATAGCATGTAAATATTTACAGCCCCCTTCAGAGTTTGCGTTCCTGTTACTGTGGTAGAGGCAAAATTCCCCATGTGCACAGACCTTGGAAATGAAAACTCAATCTGTGAATAGAGACTTCCCAACTTTCACTCCCTAGCCTTTGAATTGAGTGATTGGATTTTAGGGAGTACTCAGAAACTTCGGTGAGCTCGCTGGACATGAGGAAGTATCTGACTTTCACCCAGAGAGCTAAGGGAATGCTTTCCGTTTGAAAAGACTCTGAGTACTGTTCCTCCGAGCACCAAGCTCCCAAACATTGAGTTGAATATGACCTAACTTAACATCAAAGATAGATATTCTTGCCTGAAGTTTAACCAAATGGAAAGCCACCAGGAAGCCCAACATGTCAATTTTCTTTGCTAAAAATACACTTCTTTGCCTGCTCCTGTTCACCCATGACAAATATACATTCTTGAGTAATAGTCACACCTTCCTACATGAATTCTCTGCCTCTTGCTGTCTTTTGACCTGTAGGAACTAGGATTAAAGCTTTTTAGTAACTTTTGCATCTTTCCCTTACAAACTTACTTGACTAGTCTTTGCATAAATACATAAAGCAGAAAACAAAGGCCCTCCGGAATCTCTTCTCATCCACAGTGAATAGTTAGAAATAAGCAAAATCAATTCTGTAACAAAGAACTTAGTAAATATCTTTTTCTCCCTCCAGTTGCCTTCAATCTTTAGCTGTTGCCCAAATGATCTGACCCTGTACCTCTTAGTCATCTTTTCCTGGTGACCTTGAGGCACTTGATCTCCTTAATGTTATAGCAGTGGGGTACTATACAGGAGTATACTTTCTCTTTAGAATTGAGGAAGCCAGGCCTGGAGAGATGGCTCATTGGTTAAGAGCACTGGCTGCTCTTGCAGAGAACCTGGTTTGGTTCCCAGCACCCACACTGGCATCTCACAACTGTCTGTAACTCCAGTTCCAGGGTATCAGACACAATCTTTTGACCTCAGGGGGCAGCAGGCACACACGTGGTACAGATGCTGGCAAAATACACACACGTATAAAATAAAAATAAGTAACATCTTTAAAAATTGAGTTAGGGAAATCATTTAGAAGCTGATTTTCCTCCCATGTATCTTGGAACCTCATTTTGCTTCTAAGCCCACTGAAGATCAATGTCATTGAAACAGGTTATACAGAAAATAATTTTAAAATTCAAAAACGGTTACTACAATTAGTGGAGTGGGTTAAGTGCTTTAATGCTACCAAATGTGTAGCATTAAAGAGCTCCTACTTACTTTGTTGCTGGTAGCTGACTGTGTGTAACTCCTATTCTATATGTGCAAAATTATTTTCTCAATTCAAGCTTGCTCATAAGTGAGAAGAAACGTAGTTAAGTTGAACAATACTTTACATAGCTACATTCCCTCAACGTATACTGTGTCGTCGTTTTGACATTTTTCCTTAATTTTTGGAATTTCTTTTTCCTAAACATTAATCAGTCCAATTCTTGAATACTACAGTCTGGAACTTAGTTCAGTAGCCTCTCAATCTGTTCTGAAAATAGCAATGACTGCAGAGTTGGGTTTTGTAGCTCTCCCTAGCATGAAGCCTTGACAGTTCACATTAAGAGTTTGTAACATTCACTTACTTTTACTATTTGAAGGCCTTTAAAAACTTGAGAACTGAGTGTGGTGGTGCACACTTTTAATCCCAGGACTCAGGAGGCAGAGGCTGGTGGATTGAGTCTAACCACATAGGGAGTTCCAGGTCAGCTGGGGCTACAGGGAGACCCTGTCTCAAAAACAAACAAACAAACAAAACAAAACACCTTGTTTGGGGTTTCTTTTGCAATTTATAGATATGTTTTGCCAGAAAAGTTATAATTCCTTTAAGATTTGTGACTACAATTGAGATTTCTATCTATAACTTTTCAGCAAGTAATATAATCTTAGTAAGTTTGTGCTCAAACTTTTCTTGGAGATCCTCTGTAGGAAAGTTAACTTGTTCCCATTCACTCACTACAAATATACATTCTTGAATAATCCATTTTCTGTACAAATTATCTGCCTGCTGCTATCTTTTGAGCTATAGGAATTAAGGTTAAAACTTTTTTGTGATTATAGCAAGAGCTCTTCCTCCATCCTGAGTCAGGACTAGCCTCCTCCTGCCTGGTGCTCCCACTCAGTCATCCCTGTTTTCCTAGTCCTGGGCCAGCAGAAGGGCTAAACAGGAGTGAAAACACCCAGCCACTTCTCAAGCAGCCTGCAAAAAAGGTCACCCTGTTCTGACTCTTATGAGAAGGAACCATGTGGTGATCCCATGTCATGCAGTGGGGAACGGTGTCAGGGAATTAGTTGGGGCTTGGTAGTATATTCTGCCATATCCCTATACTAGAGCATCAGAAATTTATGGTGGGTAGCTAGCAGTCTTGGGCACAGGGGAATAGACAGCCTAGAAGTTCTGAAAAATTAGGAAAAATATCAGCCCTAAAAAAATCCACAGGTACAGAGCACACAGAGAAACCGTCACTCTATTCACTCATTTACAGTGTGTTAATGACACTCCTGATTGAGTTAATCCTATTTATCTACCTTGAATGGGGTTTCAGCAACAGTGGTGGTGCATGCTGATTCCCTCTCTCTAAGAAAGTTGTGCATGCAGAGCTATGGTGACAGGTGATTTCTTCGCAACCAAGTATACCTGTGTGGCAGTCCGAATCAAACAACTCTAATCATCTGAGAACATGTGAAAAGCCAAAGGGTGTTCTCAGTTTCATGAGCCAGGGCTGTGGAAGTCAGATTCTCACTCTTACTGGTCATTGGGTTGTTTGTGTTTGCAATTTACAGTGACCCCCTAACAGGTGATGTATAGGAGAAATGTAAGATGCAGTGAATTCCAGAGTACATTGTTTGCAACCACAACTGAAAGTGTGTTAGGATAGCTGAATTTAGCTCTTGGGAGGATTTATTCTTTACTGTGGCAGAAATGAAGATTCTATCTATTCTTTTACTATTTGAGTTATTGCTTTGTAGCTAACAGGTATTTAGTAAATACTGATTAATTTTAACTTGAATGTTTAGTGATGTTGGTGATGATGACTGTCATAATTTTTATACAGAAACTCAGAAACAGTTACATGGATTAATGATTTCATATTGAAATTACCTTAGCTATTATGGTGGACTGTGTTATAATAATAATCATTATGTGACTATTAGAGTGATAATTGTAAATATAAATTATAAATAGAAAGATGCTACAAATAGTACTCCATTTAAAAAAGAATATATTCCTTTTATTAAAACTTACTTCTTAGAGGTAAGTTTGTTATCTTAAATTATATTTTAATATCTTAAGATTCCTTTGGCATAATTAGTCAGACTTCTAATAAACTTGAATGTAATTGATAGGTGACAACAATATCAAGTCAGACCAAATAATAGAAAGTACTTTTATTAAATATTATGAATGACTTCAAAGACCCAATTCTATTTGAAATATTTCATGTCTCACAATGGCATTTGCTGGTCAACAATTACCAAATAGAAAAAGTACATTTTGTGAATATGTATTTTTGCTCAGACATATTTTATTAATTTTTAGTGTTTTTACAAAGAAATACTGTAGCTAACCACAACTGTGTGTTAATGTGCAGACAGCCAGCATTTATTGAGTTTTAACTAAGAAATGGGAGTTATTCTATGAGCTTCATGCATATTGGTATATATGACATATTTATGTCTATTTATGCATTTTGGTCTTCTCAGTAGAGATATGAAACTGTAAATATATTACTTCCACTGTAACTGCCCTCTACCTCTAGCTTTTCCTCTTTGATCTCTGTCTGCTGTGCTCAATGGAGCTGACCTATTACACATTATAAATATCATGTGATAAAGTCTTGCAAAGTGACAAAATACTGAGTATTGCCATTTTAAGGACAATTTTTGAGAATCAGCCTACTTAGGGAAAAACTTCACTGAAAATAGGCAAGCCTTGACTGCAGGTTTGGTCTGGGAGGACTTGAATAAGGCGAAACACAAACTCTAGAATATGCAGATTGTGGAAATGGAACCAAAAGAACAGCCCAGAGGTGCTACAGTGTGTGAGAGGATAAGATGTCCTCCAGGCAGAGGGAAGAGTCAAGGCTGTGGGAGATTAAAGCTAAAGGTAAATTACAGCACCCTGTGTCAAGTCCTCATCATCAGGAAGAGGGCTGCAAGTCACAACCCAGTGCGGCAACCAGAGCTGGGCATCTCTCACCAGACTTATGACCTTTCCAGTTTTGCCAGATTGGAGAAATTAATTCTCAGTTATATAATGAGAAGCTGAGATCTGAAGAGATTGTCCCATCAAAGGCTAAATTTTAAAATTACCTTTTAATTAATCACTTTAAAATCACTCAGTATGGAATAAATTCAGACATATTGCTTAATAAAAATTGACTCATTTACACTGCTCAGCAAACCAATGAGGAACACACTACTGTGATTGGTTCCTTTAGAACTAAGCAAGGTACCCAGGAGTCAACTACCTTGTTCCAAGTCTGAGTTTGCAGATCAGATGGTGGGAACAAGTTGCACAGCAAGCCTAGCTGCAGAATCAACCACCTTGTGCACTTAGCTAATAGCTGTACAATTGGGGGGCTGAGGGGCACTAAGACTTTTGAATAGAACATTTACCAAAGTGACTTGGAAGTATTATTAAACACTAGGAGGGGAAGTCAGGTAGAAGACTGGCTATAATTTTAATCCCAGATGAGTAAAACCTGGATTATGATGGCATTCCTAATTGGAAAAAGGAAAAAAAGAAACCAGTCCGAGAAATATTAAGGAAAGCAGGTGTGGAAACAATGATTATGATGGCGACACCCTCTTCCTTAGTTAATCCCTAATCTGCCACATCTGGAGTCTCCCTTCACTGTCACTGGACGACCTCTGATTCTGAGGATATTCCCCAGAGCAGCTAGAATCAGGCTACGCTTAGTATCTGAAATGGAAAAAGTTGTAAGAAACATCTTGAGACAGATTTTGCTTATAGCATAAAAATGCAAACGAAATATCCAGTAAGCCACTGGAAATAGGCACTTGGCACTCGCACCTAGCGGGACCATGTCACCTAGTAGATGTTCAATAAATATGATGGAATGGGTAAGGACTACCACGCTGACAGTCAGTTACACTTCCGGGTCTCTTGGGAAGACGCTAGAGAAATGAGCGCCCAGGTCGGCCTTCCCCTTCTTGGGGTGATTGAGCTTGCAGCTGCCTCTATTCCTGTTAGAAGGTCCACCCTGAGATGTTGTAGAGCAAAATAAATCACCAGATGTTTAACAGAATATTACCTTGGAATTCCCTTAATGGTTTAGTGACTGGAATCAATGCATGTCTATTACCTCTTTGTCTTTAATTGTTTTTATCTGGAGCACTTGATAGCGAGGCCATAAGGGGCTTGGAGAAACACACTCTTTGCTGTTTAAATGGTATAGCAGGAAGTTCGCAGGAGAACATCTATGTGCTGAAAGTGACTTTACTTCTTGGTTATAAAGAGCAGTTTTGACCCTGATTTTGCATGAATCTAAACCACCCTAAAAGGAGCTTATTGATGGAATATTAGCCGTTAAGTTTTTGTTGGTTGCATCCCAGTGTGAAAGGTGTGTTTGGTATTTGATGGCTACAGTGTTGGATGTCACAAAGGTGGCTTTGCTAGAGCGTCTGGGTCTTTCCAGAGCCTCCGTGCATCTGGCCTCGCACACCCCCTTCTTCCAGCCCCCAGGGTGATACCTTTTCAGCCTCATCTTTTCTGGCATTTGTTAATTGTGTTTCAAGTAATAGTTTCATACGTGGAGGATTTCTGCTCTGAAGATACTGGGTCACAGCGCCTTCTCCATCCCCCACACCCACACTGTGCCTGTCCCCAGAGCATCGTAAAATCGGTCTTTCGGGTCTTTCATAGGCAAATCATTATCGTTGTGAAAACTTTGCAATGAGGGAACAAAGTGCTGCAGTGGAAATGGTGTGTAGAATGGGGTTGGAAAAATGCTTTCCCTGAAATTTTTCTAACACAATTTCTGTCTGATTTGTTTCTCCTTAGTAGAGTGATTTTGAACTCGTAATAGTTATTGTTGCTAGAAACTACTCATTTTCATGTGGCATGTATACTGATAAAGAACCAGCATAGCAAAGCTGGGGTAGAAACACAATTTTAAAAATTAAAATTAGGAAGTCTCTACATCATTTTTATCCTAAGTTGTTGGAGATGACAATAAATGAACTGTTTAAATGCCCCCCTCCACAAAGTCTGACTGAGGTGACCAGTCAGAAGTGAAACACACCACCATTTATTGCTTCATCCGCATTATCCCCTCCGAATATGTGTTTTCATCTAGTTTTTTTTAAAAAAAGCTTCCAATTTTTTATTTGCTTTAGTTATAAAAAGCTCTCTTTATCCAGGTGTGTCTTTCAGGAAGATTCCACCCTTGACAGTTCTGATGGTGAAAGAAAATTGATAAGCCTGAGCACCATGTCCTCAGACTACCTGCTAACGATCGCAGTGCCCATGCCTGCCTGGTGGTCTCCATCTCCAATTAAGCATCTGTGGACGCTGGAAAGCAGCCTCTTAATTGGAGAGCTACAGATGCAGGGCAGGTTGCAATTTCTGCCAAGACATTTACCCATCAGGCTCCCTACCCTCTTCCCAAATCTTGCATTTGCATTGTGGTTTTCGACATGTCCCTCCCACCCTCTGTGAGACAAGGAGGTCATTTGGCAAGCGTCTGAATATAGCAAAGTCATTTTGCATGAGCAACTTTTAGCTCCATAAATAACATCCTACTGAAGCAGGGTCCGTGACCAATTTTGTCCTAATTACACCTGTTGTCACCCTTCCCCCACTTCCCATTAAGATATATTGTCTAGGACACATGCAGGAGATCTGTTTGCAGCTATCTTTTACGTAGAACTGATTGTTTAATTGCAGATTAAAGATTAATGCGAGTATAATGATTCCATGAGGACACTTCAGACAAAAGCATCCTGCATCGGGCCGCCTGCCTCCATTTTTCAATTTGACCATAAATTTGGCTGGGAATTAAATAGTAAGTAGCCGTGATTGCAACTCTGGTCTCTGAAGGCACTCACGGGAATGAAAATAAATGAACAGGCTCTCACACAAAGCATGCTTCATTATGGTCATTAGTGGGCAGATTCTCAGCAGTATTGAAGGTGAAATTGTCTAGGAGAGATGTTGACACGTCTGTTAGGGAGAGCTGAGAACTGTGGTTTAAAAGATGGAAGTGGTTGGAAAATGATTGCAGTGTATTTTCTGAAGTTCAGTACCTTTGGCTTATCTCCATTGTTTCAAAGGTATCAGGCATCAGCAGCAGGTTAATGCTACAGAATCATATATGCACATATGCTTATTTAGTATGAATTTTAAATTGGCACAATGTACAAAGTGAAAATGATCATACATTATGGTAAGCAGACCAGCTCAGCATAAACCTGCCAAGGAAACCATGCGAGGATAAATCTAACATGAGAAGTTTGCCAAAGCCTTCACCATATGTGCGGTAATGAGTTTGAGTAAGAAACTCATGTTTCTCAAGTAGGAGGCAGTTTTTCCTCACACTTTCTCCCTTGGCATGTTGGCCATCAGTAGTAATATGACATGAAATTTCCTTCACCGTTTATCCTCATCACTGAGCAAGGTAACCTACATACAAGTCCGAGTGCTCAGATCTCCTTTCTGGACCATTGGTTCCTTGTCCCTAGATATTGTGCTTTATATGACATCACAGTACTAAATATTTTAAGGACCTTGCATGCGCACCAACTTGAATTATGTTTCTTTTTCAGAAAGCCACACACTATTCCTACTCTATATAAATATGCTTAAGAATATTGTACCCTATTGGTAATTTGAATGAAGCCAAGTCATAAATTCAAATAAGACATAAACTTACCCTTATAGTCTCCACACATTTACTGTTCTTTTATACGAAGGAGAACATAACTGTGACGATTTATATATTTAAATGTAGAAATTTAGATACAGAAATATAAAATTGTATATAGTCACTGAGGCTTTGAGCCTTTAAACAAGAGCGGGGGGAATAAACACAGTATTGCCCGTGACAACCAGGGTCTTCTGGGAAAAAAAATGGGTGGAGCTAGGCTAGAGCTTGATGAATGCTTTGTCACAGCCACAATGCCTTAGAGACACACATTGGCCGGCAGCATTTCAGCATTTGTAGAGATGTCCCAAGTCAGAACCCACGGAGGTAAATAGCTCTCTTAGTTTCACATGCATTCAGAAAACAAAGGCTACATGAATCCCTACCTCTACCTCCTTTCCCCATGTTGGAAGTATGTATGAAAGGATATATTATGAAAAATGCATTCTGATATTCAACATTAAATTAGTGAAAATACATCAGGGCAAGAAACAATGAATTTTACTGATGGCACATGAACAAGATACAGTGGCGGACCAGTGCAAACAAAAAGAATATGCTTGTACCCTGACTTGGACATGGGCATCTGGTCTTGAATGATGCACAGAAGAGTCAGCTTCCTCCTGAAGTTGGGATAATGATGATTTCTCAGGAAACTTAATATGGTTGTACCCTGACTTGGACATGGGCATCTGGTCATGAATGATGCATGGAAGAGTCAGCTTCCTCCTGAAGTTGGGATAATGATGATTTCTCAGGAAACTTAAGTAGATGACCCGACAGTTTTTCATTCCTTTTTACAATCCACTCAATTAATGAGTATAGTTATGATAGTATTAGGATAATAAATATTTACCCACTTTTACTTGAGTCTGTTATTCAAAATTCTTCTGTGGCTGAAAGAATGATTAAATAACTTTTCATGTACATGAGATTATTTTATGAAAAGGTTAACCAGCTGCTAACTCTTACCACTGAAGAGTGAGCAAGGAGAAAGATTTTAAACTGAACAACAGGTCTCAGAGTTGCATGGGAGTCACAGTGACTGACATTATCATCAGTCCAAAGCCTCTCAGCTTTGAGGTCTCTGACACAGAGAAAAGTGATTCAGTCTGGGAAGGAGGCACAGTGACTCAAGAAAGCCCACTTCGTGGCCATCTTTATAAAAAATAGATACAGGCACGGCCCTTTGTCAAAGCATCTTCTATTAAGGAATGAGAAGCTTCAAAAGGCATAATGATTATGACAATTTTAATGTGTAAATGTAAACACTTTTCAACCCTTAAAGCTACTCATTTGATATTTGGGTTGTTAGCCTCAGCCTTTAGCATCTGTGCCATCTCTCCAGACAGTGGATGAGCTAATACCAAGGGACATCTGGGATACAAACATGACTCTATAGGCCTCAACATATATAACAGAATGCATGAAATCCAGCTGAAGGGCATTGGGGGAATGCAGACGGAGGGCGGGCTAAATACGATTAAGATATACACTGTATGAAATGCACAAAGATCAATAGAAATATATGCTGGAACAAAGCTACTCATTTGATCTACCTGTTTCATCCACTCTGAATCACTGTTCTGTTAATTGTGAGTAGATATTACCGATCCATTAAAATCGATTAAATGAAATCGTGTAATACACATGAGCCAAGATGCTTCATCTCCTGTGATTACCTAATTCCATGCATGTCAAGTCTGCATGTTCAATGTTCATGGTACATTGGTACAGAATTCCTCCTTGCTGAGCATTAAAATTATAACTATAAGGGTGTGATTTTGACTGTGTCAGCAATTCCTCCTCTAACAATAGCCATATCCATTACTAGCCACTTGTTGAGAGAATTGCTAGGCTATATTTTGGTCCTAGTGACCTTGGTTCCTTTCTTGGTGAGGTTATCTTTCAATCCTATTCTTGTTTTTATCCTACTCATACAGTTTGTGGGACTGCCACTATCTCATTGCTCAGTCACCAAATAGCTTAGCTTTTTATATAGCTGTTATTAGTCACTTTTCTGTTGCTGTGATAGAAACACCATGACCAAGGGAACTTATAAGAGGAAGAGTTTATTTAGCTTACAGTTCCAACTGGGCAAGAGTCCATCATGGCAGGGAGGCATGGCAGCAGAGGTGGCTGAAGGAGGAGCAGAAGCTAAGCTCTCACATCTTCAAACAGGCACAGGAAGCAGAGAGCTACTCAAGATCCAGTAAGGCTTAAGAACTCACTAAGCCTGCCCACAGTGACGTGCTTCCTCCAACATGGCCACACCTTCTAAGGGCTCCCAAAACAGCGCCACCAAGAGGGGACAAAATGACCCAATACTTGGAGCCTATGGCTGACATTCTCATTCAAACCACCATAATAGTCAAACCAATTTAATTGATATTTGAAATTCTTAGGTAAAATATATCAATACCCTTTTCCTGCGTCATCTTATACAGAGAATGTACATTTCAAAGTAAGAGATCTTGCTGAGAATTTTTTGATATTTTTGAAACTGGTTCAAAACTGAATGTCACAGCATAATCTGGGGTGAAGGTACCAAGTTGTTACTGGTAAACTTTATGTCCATGTGCCGTGGGATGATTTCTGTTTGTCGTGTCCACATGAATGTAGCTTTGATGAATAATAAAAACAAATAAATCAACATTGCTATCTCACTTTTCTCCAATGTCAACTTTAGTTCACAAATAGAGATTTTTCTATTCTTTCTTTACCCTGAGAGAAGATAATCATTTCCTGATAGTTAACATAGAGTAAAATAGGAGAGAAGACATACAGAGACTGTTTCTTAACCCCGTGAGAGGTCTGGGTGGATAAAGCTTGTATTCCGTACAGTGAGGAGCTGATAGGAGTTCAGCAGATGGAATGGAGAAAATGGGAGGATATATTATAAAACATGATGAAAAATTTGTCCGATAGACTGAGAAGCTCTATGATGTCAGCCATATAAGACATAAAAGTTAAAATATAGCTTTTAGATAAGTATTTTTTCTAATACATAATGGTTCAAAACTGTCTTCATTCCTACCCCATCCCCGTGCAAATGAAATTGAGCTGCATGTGAAGATATGTTTGGTGTTAAAAAGATGTTCCCAGCCATATGCCCCCTCCAGCATTTGGTCTATCAGTCAACACCAGAGTCACCCATCAGAGCAGGGCACCTCCCAGTCATCTTCTCCCAACTCTAACCACCCTTCCTTGGACACTTAACTCAGTGGCTCCCTAACACTCAATTTTGCTACCCATAGTACCACAGGTGTACTATTTCTCAAGCCTGAGATAACTGGTGTGTCTTTTCGCAAATCCATCTTCCCTACACAAACAACACCAATTCATTAAGTTGGCATTTCAACCTCTCTGTCCCTATTCTTCTACATGACAATGAGCTGGCAAGCTGTCTCATCACATTGTGTTCAGAGCATTCCTTCCTGTGTTCCATGGATGTAGCCGTGTTTCCCTGATTCTGTTTTCTATTTGGAAGCAGTTTCTTTAAACCCTCCTTCAAAACTAGCTCAAGTCGAAGTCCATGATCATCAGTGATGCTGACAGGTTTTTCTATTCTCTTGACAATAATTGTTTGCACTGCCTGTTGAGCTCTTGGGAAATGTTATGTTACAGTGTTGTTTGTCTTTGATGTATGTTTGCTTTATCAACAACTAAAAGCTGAGAGTTCACACAGAAACCATACCTCCCTCCAACTTGCCATTCTAGTATTTACTGCCAGGAATTCCATAGGTTAGGCATTTATGATAGTGATCAATGTAACAGGAAGTGTGGAGCCATCGTAACTATTTTATTCAGGAATTAAACTTTTTTTTTCTTTTCATGCAGTTTGGATGTAAGCAACACAATATCCACAGAAACTGAATTAAATGTAAAATCAAGATCATTTTGACTATGAGACAAGTTGCTGCCTGCTACAGAAGAAGGGTGACTCATGTCCATTTGACCATATTTTAAGGTTCTACACACATGAGCAGTGTGGCAGGCACCTGGAATCCCAAGACTCCTTAGGAGGAGACAGGAAGGTTGTGAGTTTCAGAACAGCTGAGTTTAAATGGAAACTTTTCTCAAAAAATTCCAGAAATAGCCTGAGGATAGAGCTCACTTGGTGGAGTGCTGGCCTGGCATGGACGAAGCCCGGCTTCCAGTCCAACACTATATAAACAGAGCATAATGGTACAAGCCTGTTAATGGATAAAGCCCAGCTTCCAGTCCCACACTACATAAATGGAGCCTCATGGTACAAGCCATTACCCCAGCACTGCGGGGCAGAGGAAGGAGGATTGAGTTCAAGATCATCCTATGCACATAGCAAGCTCAAAGGCTAGCGTGGGCCACAAAAGACCCTGTATCCAAATTTTGTTTTTCCAGAAGTAATTGTTGTTGACTTGAGACAGTGGGTTGACAATGTCTGGGCTTTGGGTTAGCTTCCCTTCCTCGTAGGCTGTCCTTGATTGTCACGATGGCTACCTCAGCATCAAGCATATTCTAAAACGGAAGATCAGATGCATTTTTCTTGTCCTAGCTTTCTTCTATTGAGAGGAAAAAAGTAGAAGAAATACCTCAGTAGATTTGCAAAAAATTGATTCAGAGGGATACACACACACACACACACACACACACACACACTGAAAGAGAGCCAGAGAGAGCCAGTGAAATAAAGCACAGAAAGACAGAAACAGGCAGAGATACAGAGAGAGAGACAGAGAGAGAGAGACAGAGAGACAGAGAGAGACATAGACAGAGAAATGGAGACAGACAGCAGACAGACAGACAGACAGGTCTCTCAGCCATCAAGGAAGCTAGAAAAGAAGCATCTAGAATACTTAGTTTCTATGAGGGAGGGGAGCTGATATCCTACAACAAGAAAGGATACAGAAATGAAGGGTGGGTTGGGTGGGCTACCAACAACATCACCTGGCAAGTTTCAGATTCAGTTAATGATCCTTAAACATCTGATTGCCAGGATGCACACTACCTGCTACCATGTGTGTTCAGGTATGTTTTACTCCTAGCAATCCTATGAGTTTTGCAGGATTTCCTCATTTTAAAGATGAAAAACCTGAGATTCAAAGAGTTATCAAACATAAGGGAGAAGGCTGATTTAAGTCCACATTATAAAATTAAGACTTCAGTGTTTTCTTTTTATAAATTTGGACTAGCACTTTAGTCTTAGGTTTTTAAATTTGTTTCTTTTTTATTTCCCTAAGATTTAGAACAATATTTTTTAATTCTCAGAAAGTTAAGTTATGGTTTGATTTTTTTTCATTTTTAAATTAGCATACATGGTATTAGGCCTCGTTATGGCGTTATCAAACATAGTTGGGTTTTGTTCAGCATCTTTTCCCTTCATCTCTCCACACCCTGGTACCTTCTACCCCCAGTAACCTCCTAACGTACATGTCACATGCCTTCAGCTCCCTTCCCGTCTCTCTCAGCAGCTTACTTTCTTTTCTTCTGGTCCCCTTTCTAATTGTATGATGTACATTCACACGTATGCACACATATAAATGTATATAAACATTAAAGAGGAGGATCCATATTTGGGAGAGAACACACAGCATTTCTGAGTCTGAGTTTCCTCTTGTGGCATAGTAACTTCTGGATCCATCCATGTCCTTGCAGGCTTCATTTCTCTTTACAGATGAATGAAATTCTGTTATGTATATGTACCACATTTTCATTATTCATTTCCTAACGGAATCTAGGCTGCATCCATTTCCTTGCTCTTGTGACCACAGCAGCAAGAAATAGTTATGCACAAGTGTTTCCGCGGTAAGATACAGACTTCTTGGGGTATGTGCCCAGGCATAGTATACCTGGATAATATGGTCATTTTAGTTTTTTATGTAATTTAAATGTTGGGGTTTCTTTTGAGAATTTCATACATGAACATTGTATTTACATCATTTCTACTCTTCTCTGCCCTCCAACCCTGCCATATCCCCCACTTCCTCTCAATTGATAACTTCTTTAATTATTAATTATTGCTATATATATGTATATATATCCTACTGAGTCCATTTAGTGTTGCTCATATGCACAGTATATGTGTTTAGTGTTTTGAGAAAACTCCATACTGACTTCTCCAGTGACTGTACAAGTTTATACTCCTACCAACAGTGAATGAGTGTTCCTCTCTGTCTACATCATCACCAGCATTTGTCAGCCTTTGTTGGACATGTGGTATGCATTATGACTAGGGTGAGATGGAATCTCAAAGTGGTTTTAATTTCTATTTCCCTGATGGATAAAGATGTTGAGAGATTTTCTAGACGTTGATTGGTCATTCGTGCATGTTCTTTTGAGAAGTGCCCATTTCATTAGCTCATTTGCTGTTTGGTGATTTTGTTTTTTCAGTGTTTAATTTTTGCACTTCTTTATATATTCTAGATACTAACTCCCTCTCTGAACTACAACTTGCAAAATATTTCTCTCATTTTTATAGACTGCTCTGATGAAAGTTTTCTTTGCTGTGCATAACTTTTAAATTTCCTGCAATCCCATGTCAATTTTGGGGACTCTCTCTTACTTTTGGAGTCCTGTCCATCCTGTTCTTGTTTATACCTATACCTCGAAGTGTTTTCCTATAAAAGTTTCAGAGTTTCAGGTTTAAATTTTTATTTAAATTTATCTAATTAGTTAGGATTTGGCAGGAGGAGGGAGGCATGTGTGCTGTGGCTCATGTGCAGAGGTCAGGGGGGCAATTGCAGGACTTGATTCTCTCCTTCCACTGGCTGGGTTCCCTCAAGTTATTTAGGCACCTTTATCCACTGAGCTATCTCTTTGGCCCTTCAGATTTTAAATTAAGATCCTTGATCTGTTTTGAACAGATATTTTTATGCAAGATGAGCTTATATGGATCTGTTTTGTTCTTCTACAGATGGATGTTCAATTTTCCTTGTTAAATGGCTTTTGTTCATTGTATGTTTTTGACACATTTATCAAATATAATTATGTGGCTTTATCTCCGGATGCTCCATTCTGTGCTGTCCTTGCCATACTGATTATGTAGTATAATTCAAGATTTTTTTAATTGTAGTAACTCCAGTGTGTTCTTTCAGCTTAGATCTTCGGTGTTTTCATATGAATTTTTAGATTCTTTTTTTCTAGCTCTCTGAAGCATGCCATTGGAATTTCGGTGGGGATTTCAGCCTTTGTAGATTATCTTTAGTAATAAAACCATTTTCCAAATATTCACTGTATCAATACAGGAGCATGTAAGGCCTTTCCATTGTTTAGTGTCTTGATTCCATTTTTCAGTGTCTTAAAGTTTTCATTATAAAGGCATTTCACTTCCTTGGTTAGGGTTATTCCAAGCTATTTA